>NC_139964.1:58094137-58346637 GCF_963993115.1 Abramis brama | reverse complement strand
TGTCCCACTGTAATTTGTGTTCTATTAAATATCATATAATTAGTTGCAAATGATCATTAATAACATTATGAAAAAAAAAAAAAAATCATTCCCAAGGTCAGCCTTACGGGTATGTGGGCTGATGGAAGGCATTAAAAAGCTCTTTACAGACACACACACACACACACACACACACACACACACACACACACACACACACACACACACACACACACACACACACACACACACACACACACACACACACACACACACTCAAATGATGTGAACAGAGTAATTATGGCCCAGTAAATTGGTGTCCAGAGAGAAGGTTTGATCTCAAATAGTCCCTGATGGACAATTGTGAGGCGAGTGATGCTGTTATAGTGTTACATTGCACCTGACCTAGAACAATAAAGAATGTTTTGATGTTTAAAAATAAAAACTCTTTCAATGTTTTGACACTGCTATTCTTGCTTTCAGAAGCAATTTCATTAAATGCTTTCTGAAAAAACAAAAAACAAACACATTTTGGTAGACACTGCAAAAATATTTTTGGAAAATATTGAGCTTGTCTGAGTTTTGGTCATTTGAATATTTTATGTATTTTCTGAACTCTCTGTAGCACTTTAAAGTTCCTAAATTACCAGCAGAAGAGTTAAATAGCCCAAATGCAATCCCGTAAAACACTTCTTGAAAGAATGTTCCACATTCAAAACAAGTTAAGCTCTATCAATACCATCTGTGGCATGCTGTCGATTACCATAGACAATACATTCCATTAATGCACATTCATTTATGAAAGTCTATGGGGCAAAGATGATTTAAAAGCAGACATGCAGCTGTTTTTTGGTAAAGCACTTACATTCATTCTTCTGTAAAAAAAACTGTGCAAGCTGCAAAGTTGTCTAAATCATAGTTTTACTGCTCTTATAACCCCCGTTCTGATATCCTTATGCATAGCATGCTAAAATAGCAGGGTTTACATAGATTTACATGACGGGCATGGAAGAACTGAGTTTGCGCTGGCAAGGTTATCACATATCTGCATGTTCACACATACAGTATACTATTTAAGCCTTATGGCTACTTGTTACAGTATATTGGGTATCATTCATCCTGCTGCATTGCCTATGCCCCATAGACACCTATTGTAAATGCATTAACGTATACTCAAATATTTGTTATATTTAAATTATTTAACACAGAACATTCCTTTAATTAGGGTAAACGCATTACATTTTAATGCTCTTGAATGTAAAGCTTGATTCTCACACTCTGAAATATCCACAGGAGTGCTGGGAGAAATTGGAAGAAATGCCTCAGTTAGAACCTCAGGAAAAATATTACTACCATAAAGTGATTCATAGTCTTTCTCAAAGGATTTTTTTAATTGAATGTCATGGACTTGTGTTAAAAAATGGCTATTACTAATCTAACATTAAAGTTTAAGAACTGCCATTTAAAACCCAGAAATGCATGGGGTAAACCAAGAGGCAAGACAAAAATACTCCTAAGTGTATTTGTGGAGGCTAATTTTACTGTATACATCTGTCTGTTTTATATATAGTTATAATGTGAAGCTATGAAGTCCAGCATGGCAGTTAAGGCCCAAGTGACAGAACACTTCATAAATATCTCATCACCTCATTCTTCTACCATCTGTACAGCTGAAATACAACACACTATTATGCTTACATGAGGCTACGTGTGTACACATACATAAACAGTTGGGCTCTCTCTCTATATCTTTGTCTTCATCTCTTTCCCTCTCTTTAAATTCCCTTCAGACTTGATTAAGACCCATTCTTCCAAAGCTTGTAAACTTGACTAGGATTCCAGTGCTTTGCATACGTTAAGCCCGGCTCTGCTAGCGTTGGTATGACTTAGCGCATTAGCTTTGAAGCTGCTCTTATTGCTGCAGTAATACTCCATCTAAGGCTTGTTAATTCTGTTCGCTTGCCCCAGTAGACTGACTGACAGATGCACTGATTAGCGTAGCTTGATAGAAGGGAGTTTGGAAGGATATGCATGCCGGGTGTGAGAGGGCAATATGGGATGCAACGCTTCCAATGTTCTTATGAGATTTACACATTTAATCACTCGCCTGATAACTCAAAGTTACAGGATTTGCGTGATGGCAAACAGCAGAATGGTTCGGGTCGAGAAACACTGCGACCCTCAAAGACAGTACAGACTTACCCATGGGAAAAAGAAGTAGCTACACTAATAGACTTTAAAAGAATATACTTAAATGTAAATACTTAAAGGTAGGGTAGGAAGTTTTCGGAGTGGCTAGCAATAGCAAGTTAGCTTTGAAAGCATAAGATCCCACCCTCCCTTCAGAGCGTCTCCGAAGCCACGTCTTCTTTAAAACACATGAACGCACAGAGCAGAGTTTGCAAAGTGTCACAAGAGACGGCGTTAAACTAACTCATGTCTCAAAGCACATAACATTACAATAATAATGAACATAAACAACTTTAAGAGCACTGACCTGTACCACCTGACTGCTGCAGATTCATTTTGGCGTTGATAGAGTTGCCATTGAAACAAATAATTTTGAGTCACAAACGTCACAGGCTTCCATCTCTTCTAAATTACAGTAGTTATGGTGTACGCAGCATTAGCGCGTTGTTTTGGTTCAGGAAGAACTGTAAAAGGTGGCTGCTGTTTCGGTTGTGGTGCTTGGTGACTGACTTCTGTATTACTCATTGTATGAAACGTGCTAAAGACGCGTGATGTCTACGCGAGCAGGGTGCGCGGACGTATGAAAATACATATTTTGACAGACAGGTAGGACATCGTACCATTGCATTGTTATTTAAAATTAGATAATTTATTATTGTTTAAATATAATATTAAATGCAATTAGTTTAACTTTTTTGACCCACTTAGAAATTAAGTACATGTTTACATGCAATTTCTTAATTACTTCTAAATATGGTTAAAGTGTGTTTATTTGCATTTGTAAGTACACATTTGCATTTGTAATTTAATACATTTAAAATATAATAACTTTAAATATGATATTAAATAACACTACAGTTAAAATTATAAGTACCGCCAACACCTCAAAATACCTTTTAAAGCACGACAAATGATTATTAACAAATTATGATTATTAAAAAAACCTAATGACATAATGATTTAAAATGTACTTTAAAGTAAAACTTTTAATTTGACATTATTAAAAAAGTGCACTTTTTAAAAGTGTACTTTAGTGACTAAAAATAGCCATTAAAGTGTCTCACACTTAAGTGGCCTTTTATTTCAATAATATTATATTATAAACATTAAGATCTGAAGGTACACTACAAGTTCAGTACAATTAAGCACAGTTCATTCACAAGGGAAAGTCACAGCTCTCTTTTCACAAGGGAAAGTAACAACCTTGAATCTGATAAAGAAAGTTTGTGCTAAAGCACAAGTATTATGACTATGTGAGTGCTGCAACTTTTAACTGAATGTGAACAGATGAGTTTGCTGAGGAAACTTTTGAGGCAAAAAAAAAAAAAAAACACGGAGAAGGGAATTGCCGAGGATTGGCGGAGACCCTAATTAGTCTAAAACAGTTCTGTGAGACACCAGGGAATTAATGTGGGCTTGAGGAAGGTATATTTTGAGCACAAGCACAATGTCCTGTCAAAAAACTAGATGACTCCACCTCTAAAAGGAGCTAATGGAGGTGTGGGAGGTGAAAAGAACGGACTGGCAGCAAACATTGTGAGATGTGTATACATAGAATGGGATGGCTGGCCTCTGTGTAACCTCAAATTACCTTACATGTACCCCTTTACAGGTGATTTAGTGTTAGCATTACATAGTCATGTAATCTTCGCTATCAATACATCTATTATGTCTAAGGCAAGAAGTTAACGAGTAAAGTAGCGAGACTCCATTATGTCCTCTTAATACACAAACAGCTCGCAGACACATTTGGTAATCAAAAGCTAGATTCCGTTTTGACATGCAGCCTAATTGCCTCCAAACTTGGCACACATGCCCCGCTCCACAGTTAGCTGCTCTGTTAGCGTCTGGCTAACAGTGTCTGGCCGTCAGAGCTTCCCTGCAGGGCTCACTGCTCCCACCCTTCAGCGACCGCTAGTCTTGCACAGATGCTGCATAAATAGTGAATCGACAGGCAGTCTTTGGATGTGCGTGGACCACTAATGAAGCCGCTCGCAGCCATTGTAAAAATTCACACAAATGTGCCACATGCACAAGCCCGAATCAGCGTGATCCATCACAGCTGCTTCGACACGGAGGGAAAAGGTGTAAATTTGGCCTGCCGTTCATTTGCGTGAATGTGATCTCTTTGTTTCCTCCGGGACTCGGCACATGGTGGAAAGCCCCTCTTCTCCTCTTTAGACCGCACTCGAAGCCCAGGGCACCTAGCGTCTTCATATCACTAGAGGAAATAACCCCTTCTGCTGTTTGGCATTTCAGTGCGAGTTCCCATCGGGCAAAGTCGGCAGAACAGACTGGAGGCTAAAGAGACAGAAAGCGAGAGAGAGACAAGAAAGGGGGCTGCGGGAGCGAGGGAGGGGGTTCCTGGCGATGAAAGAGTAGAGTGAAGGAATGGGGAGAAGATCAAAGCAGACTCCTCCACTGTGCTTCTCTGCATAAAGCAATCTCTTTATGAGCAGCCAAGAGAGGGGACGCGATGGCCAATAAACACACACACACATACAGCACACGCGTCACATTCACAATATGGTGGAACAGAAAAGCCGTACATGCAATGAAACGAAACATTTTTGGAATACCATAAATGATCTGGTTATCCCAGAGGAATTGTTATGGATTTTTATGCATTGATAATTCTTCATGAACTTGAAAACTTTTTTAGAAAATTTTGAAACTTATATATTTCTAAGTTACAGGTGTACACAAGCCTTGTACTTGTACTAAATAAATAGAAAATATAAAAACCATCCAATATAATAAGATAAATAAATCCAGAAATAAACACGAATAATAAATACTTATTATCTTTTAAATATAATTAAAAAACCTAACTGAAATAAAATACAATTTAAATATTAGAAGAAATAATAATAGAAACTATGTCTGGGCAGCTAACTGAAATAAAATAAGGCCCCGTTTACACGAAGGGAAGACGCAGATATTTCCCTGCGGTTTGGCCTCTCATTTACACGAAAACCCTGTTTTAATCACAGAAAACTATTATTTCTAAAAACTCCGGCCAAAGTGGATATTTCTAATAACGCTGGTTATGTGTTGCCGGGTCAACTGGGAGAAACAGGGTTTTAGGTTCTCAAACGTCACATTATGCGCCAGAAAATGCTTAACGTCATGTGAGCGCCCTAGGAAGTCGCTCGTGTTATTCGTTGTTGTCGATTCTGAGGATTCTGATTGGCTTGCATGGCTTTATCCTTCTCCCTACACTGCCGCCCATTTCGCTTGGCGTAGGCGATGGCGATGGCGCTTGACGGCGTATTTATGCGGGTTGATGTAAATGACAACTTTTTTGAAAAAGATGTTGTGTGCACGATGTTATTATTGAAAACGGAGGGGGGGAAATATTCGTTTCTCTAAATACCCGGCTATGTGTAAATGTGGCCTAAGTTAAAGGCCAATTGTCAGTATTATGTTGTGTCATTTTCATTTCATTTCTGTTGGTTTCATGTGCTTCAGTTCAGTCTTGATCTCCTGCTAGTTAGTCTCCTTGGTTACTAATTATGTTCAGCTGTCAGTCATTAAGTTCCCTGTGCATTTATACCCCGTTTCTTTCAGTTCATTGTCTATATGTGAGTAGTTTGTGTGATTGTTCTCACTGCCTTCCTCCATGTATTATCTTTGTGTTTATTAAAGAAAGTTCGCATTTAGGCCCTGTTTACACGAGAACGCTCGCGGGTGAAAACGTGAAAATATTTTATCAGATGTGCCTTTCGTTTAGACGGCGACGGCGTTTTTGGGGCTTAAAAACGCAAAAAAGTGACACCACCCTCCAGAGTGGAAATCTTAAAAACGCTCCACCGTCGCGTTTCCGTCTAAACGGTAAAAACGCAAAAGTCTGCTAGACAGTGAAGGCACTGATCAGTGCGTCACATTGCCATCTAGCCACCTGGAGTGCATACTACATTGAATTTCACACACTTTTGCGTCACCATATGCACGCAGATTTCCCCCCCATAACGCTCGTCTAAACGCAGAATAAAAAGTGATCACTTTTGCCGTTTTCTCTTCAGATCGTTTCCGTGTAAACGTAGCCTTAGTCTTCCTCTTAAGAACTACCACATCAGTTGTGACACCAATGGATTCAATAGTTGCCTATGAACCTTTGGAGCTTGGCCCCTAAAAATGACAAAAGCAGATTACTAAACCATAAACTAAAATTAAAAAATTAAAATGATGGAAAATATAAAAAGATCCTAATTCACGATATTGAACAATACTAGAATAGCACATAAATAATACTAAAATAACATTGTACAAAACTTAAATTTGAATATTGAAACCTTTATGAATCATCCTCAACCATACTTTCATCCAATCAAACCAACTAGCAACTCATCTCATTTGTAAACTGCTTTGGATGAATGCATCTGCTAAATTATTAAATGTAAATGTAATCCATTACATACTAAAGAAGTGCATGCAGCATCTTCAATCTCCTTCATGACCTCTCAGAAGATTTGGAATGGAGCGACTAACAAAGACAAATATTGCAGAGCCTTAGATCATCGCAATCAATCAAGTGAGAGCTTTTCAGGCCTTCTAAAGCTCTCACATAAGATGCTCTTTTAGTTGTCAAGTGGAGACACCTGCCTCACCACAATACAAGATGTTCAGTCATTAAAGCAAGTCTTTAATGTTGGTTACTCTTGAAATGTATGACAGGTTAACCTGTATGATGTAGGATTCAGAAACATGTCGAAAAAGTTTGAATGTCTCAGGATGGTGCGTCGCTTCAGTGCGTTCGCTGAACATTTCCCTGCACAAATTATACATTTTTGACATCAGTCTTGTTTACATAATCAGAATGAAACAACGGGAAAGTAGCATTTTCTGTCAAACATTTTCTCCCCTTTGTTGACTGATGAACACATGCAGCTTTTGTCTTTAGTGCGTAATCACAGAAGTTCAACAAAATGTGTGTGTGTGTATGTTTGTTCTGTAATTTCCAGACAACGCCTGCTAAGTTAAACAAAAGAAAACCAATAAGCAGTTTCACGCTGTAGAGAAAACTAAGATGTCTAGCACTTCTACAGGGAGTAGCATGCAACATTTGGCAACAAATGAACTGTTCATCAGCAAAACCATAGTAAGTAAGAGTTTAGCGAGAAACACCGGTCTCACTGAGAGTGCTTTTGCAAAGCGCTTCTAAATGTACCAATATAATTTGAGGTAAAGATATAATTACCGCTGGAGCGCTGCTGATCTTTGCTGTGAGGAACTAGCGATGTGAGCAATTAGTGTAAGATTTAAGTCACTATCTTCACAGTGCCAAATATAGCATCGCCTCCCACACGCACGCACGCACACACACACTTTATTCTAGGAGCTAATTTCTCATTATTTGGCTTCTTTTCTGATAAATTTATTCTCTTAAAAAAATCAATTTATTTTCTCACAATAAAAGTACTGTGGTGGTACCATGGTACAGTGGTGGCATTAGACATTTGACCAAAACTGCCTTTAAAAGGGACAAAAAAGCTTCAAATATTTAAATTGTGGCATCAAATGAATAAAAAATTAATAAAGGTAAATAACAAATGTTATATATATATATATATATATTATTTTATTATATTTTACATTTTATAAATAGGCAATTTTAAACTTTTAATAATTAATACTTTTATGCAAGTATACAAAAAATAAAAAATAAAAAAAACCCTTTCTATTCATCAAAAAATCCTACAAAAAAAATATCCTAAAAATATTAAGGAGAATGGTATTGCGCCACATGAATTTACCAAAGTCCAATGTCGAAAAGCTTAAGTGAATAAATCCAACACAAAATCAAATGAAAAGAATGGATCTGCACACAAAGATTTGGGGCAAAAGTTCTCCAAAAACTGTTTACTTTCAGATTTCCAGAGGCCACAAAAAGGTGCAATAAAGTGCAAAAAAACTCTCTATAAAAAAGCATTTATGTCACTCACCAAGTGACAAATATCCCAATTCAACCCTGTTGTGTTGATGTTCTCTCTCTGTATGTGCAGATGGTTGGCATGTCAGTGTTGTCAGTCTGATGCCCTCTTGGAGGAGAGTACGTGGCAGCACACACACTCACCCTGGGCACTTGGGCTGATGGCATTTCAGTGCGGCCCATGGGGAGCACACATACTGTATACACACACTGGCACGACCCTTAAACGCTGGTCTGTGTGCTTGTGATAACCGTCACTGCCACCGCTCTTCTGCCCACTGTGCCAGCCATTTTCCATCTCACACTATGACAAAGCTAACACACACACACACACACACACACACACACACACACACACACACACACACACACATTCAGACATGCAGACATGCAAATACACAAGCAAACACATTCCCAGACTCACACAAACCCCAAGTCTGCAGGATCTTCACATCTCTCTTGCTCTCAAAGATTACAAAGCTAAAATCTTCCATATAAAGTAAGTCCAAAACTAAAAGTATCTTCAGAAGATTACAGTACCCTTCAAAAATTTGGGGATGGTAAGATGTAAGTGTAAGACTGTAAGTCTTTACAGTCACTTTAGAACAATTTCTAAATAAAAGTATCATAAAAAAAAAAAAAAAAAAAACAAAGACCCAAAACATTTAAACAGTAGTGTACATTAGCAATATTTTGCTAAAGTCAAAATTACGAGAATAAAATGATAAAATATTAAGATTAAAGTTATAATATTATGAGAACGACATCACAAGGAAAGTAACAAAGTAAAGTGAAGTTGACCCCTGGTTGCCATTTCAGATTGCACAAAAAAGGCAATTTCCTGAATCTCTGTTTGGTTCTTTCTGAATGAATAAATTTAATTTCCTACAACATCCGCAGGGTCCGGTTACTCATGATAACTGGGTGCTAATGTGCCAAAAGACAAAGCATTTCTTTGTTGGTAAATCCTGTCCTAAAGTATAATTGAACTAAATCATATTCCTATATTGTGATAATTTGTTGTATTGGTTTTTTTTCCATCCACATTTTTTTTCACACAATACTACGCCTTTAAGCTTTTTATTTAATGACTTTATTTTCAGAACATTATGACTTTTATCTTGTAATGTTATGAGTTTTTTCTCAAAATCGTTTTTTTCTAAAACTTTAACAAGATATCGTAATGTCTTTCAATAGGAAAACATTGTAATAATAAAATAAAAATGTGTATTTGTCAAACAATTTAATTGGGGTCTTTAAGATTTTAGTTATTGAAATGTTATGTAGCTAGTGCAACATGTCCATAAATTAATTTAGTTGTCAAATCACTGTTATTCTACAAAACTATGTCACCATTATTTTTTGTATTTTATTTTATTTTTTTCCTGGAAAGTTGTGAAATTATTAGAGCAATCAGAAATGACTATTGAACACATCTGACTAAGAAAGTACACATCACAGTAGTTAGCCACATGGGGTCAGGTAAACATAACTCCCATTTAGCATTACTGTGCACACATACACACACACTCACCCACGCACACACACTCGCGCATACACACACACACACACCTCTTTTCTATGATAGATTCCCATGATGCTAAAATGTCTATAAATACAGCGTGGAGATCCCTGGTGGTTTGAAGCCATTTCAGCAGGAAATAGGAAAACAGCAGAGACGCTCAAGATGAACTTTATTAAAATTCATAAACTGTGAATAACAGCTGCCTCACCCATCAGGGAGCACTGCCTGATATTTTTGGGCCCTTTGGGACACCATACCTGCCCTGTCTCATCACACTCAGTTAAAGAGTGAAATGAGAAACATAAGAAAAGAACAAACAGCACAATTGTAATGGAGACCGTGCGCATAGACAAGCGCTTCTCAGTCATGTCAATCTCTCTGAATGTATTCAGAAAGTGATGAGTTGTGGTGTGGGGAGTCAACCTCCAGCAGAGAGCGGGCCGGACAATCTGATTGGTGGAGATCCGCATGTGGCCTACCGTCTGCATTTTCCCAGTCACTGCACTTGTGTGTAAATTTAATCTTGCCTCAGCAGGACATAAAACTGTAGAATCAGAAATGTGCAACACCAGAAGTGTTTAGATAAAATACACTCTCTGACCAACACTTAGTTTTTTTTTAGACCTGTTGATTGTTAGCTTTTTTCCAAAACAAGGATTGTTTCAATGTTGCAATTTCTTCTTGGTTCGGTTCACTTTTACAAGGCAGCATTTAAATGGATCGAAGACCCCCTGTGGTGAAAATCAATCTTTTAATGTTGTTTATATGTCTATATGGTGTTTTTAATATGCTTTAAGATAAACCATGTGCAAATTCATAAGTTTCATTTCTCCATGAAACTGCAGTGAACCAAAGTCTCAAAAACGCAGTTTGAAATCGCTGGTGTTTCTGACATCACAAACTACCTTGTTAGGCTGGGAGCCAGGTCCACTCCTCAGGATGTTTTTGCTACCTTTTTTTCACTATTATTTCCTATTATCTTATACCTTGGGCCATCACAAGTTGATAATGAGCACCCCCAACTCGGCCCCGTTTGGTCTCAGGGGCCAAAAAACACCCTTTTTGGGAAAAGCTTTTGGCGGAATGATGTAATTGTGAATATAAAGGTACTGCAGCTACATAAATGGCCATATAACCCTAAAATTTTGCATGGTGTATCCTGACACATAGGGGAAACTAGCAGAAAAAGATTCTTTTTTCTGTCAAATATCACCCTCAACATACCCCAAAAGACTAAAAAATGGCTGTCCGCCTGACAAATTGTCATAAAAAGTGATCATTTTCAAGCATTTTATTATATAAATCACTGTCTCAAATGTACATGAAAAACTTCCCAAGTTTATAAGCTTCAATTTAAGTCCAAGATGACCTTTCTATCTAGAGGATTATAGCTGGTATATCAAAGTTCTCCACTGTACCTCAGATCGGAGAAAACAGTACTTTCAAGCATTACCATTCCTTATGGGTTCCATAAGTCCACAAAGTCCTTGCAACACAAGGAATAAAGATGACTCTAGTGTGTAGTCTGTTATCAAAAAAACAACCTTCAATAGAGTAAACGTTAGTAACCTTCTGTACAGGTAAACATTCTTTACAGCCAAATGGCGAAACTAAAATACAGCTCAAACATAAAATAGAAAACATTTATTTTTACTTTTTGCTGCTTATCCATGCTGTACTTCGACGACTGGTCATGTTAGTGTGTTGTATTAGTGTAGAATATAAACTCTCAATCATCATTTTCTTCATCTTCATCTATATTTGTATGGATTTCGTCAGTTTTTGGAGCCAAGCACTTCAATGTGTTCTACATACCTTCAAGGAGATTGTGAAACTGAGCGAAAAGATTGGTTTGCAGCGATCGACCTGAAGGACGCGTACTTTCATGTCTTGATTCTTCCTCGACACAGGCCATTTCACAGGCCGACACATCAGCAAACGTGCTCAGTCGGTGCTGAACTGCTTGAACACCTTCAAAGGTAGGACCCTGTGCAAAGTCAGGGAGAAGTGGCCCCCTATTGGCCCACCCGGACCTGGTTCCCAGAAATCATGCTCCTCGTGACAGTCCCTCCCATTCCTCTGAGGAAGGATCTTCTGACTCAGAGACAGGGCACCCTATGGCACCCGTGTCCGGACCTCTGGAAACTCCATCTCTGGTTCTAGGTGACTTACCCCCAGAGGTACTTAACACCATCACTTCTGCACGGGCGCCGTCCACGAGACGTGTACCTTGAAGTGGAACCTGTTCGTCAAGTGGTTTTCTTCTCGCCGAGAGGACCCCCGAAGATGTTCAATAGGGTCCGTGCTTTCCTTCTTGCAGCAAGGGTTGGAGCGAAGGCTGTCTCTATCCACCCTCAAAGTACATGCTGCTGCTATTTCAGATTATCACGACCACATAGATGGCGAATCAGTTGCCATCTATGTGCGATCTATGGAAAGCACGAACTGGTCGTTAGGTTCCTTAGGGGGGCGAGAAGGTTAAACCCTCCTCGTCCCCCCTCCATACCCTCTTGGGACCTTTCCCTGGTGCTTCAAGCTCTTCAGGATGCTCCCTTTGAGCCTTTGAAGTCAGCAGACTTAAAGCTTCTTTCTTTGAAGATTTTGTTGCTGATTGCACTGGCCTCTATCAAGAGGGTAGGGGGCCTGCAAGCATTTTCGGTCGACGAATCGTGCCTAGAGTTCGGGCCGGGTGACAACCATGTTGTACTGAGACCCCGGCCTGGCTATGTGCCCAAGGTTCCTACCACTCCCTTCAGAGATCAGGTGTTAGGCTGGGTTCCATATGTGTATACTTCCACGGCTGCTCCTAATCGAAGCCCTGTGTCTTTCCCTTGGGCTAAGTTACCCAATATTCATATGCAGTACAATCTTCGGGCTAGTCCATATGTATTTTTCCACATAACTCCCTTGAAGAAAGTGGCTTCCGCAGCGTTCCCCTTCCATAGAATGGGCACGCTTTCCCAGTGTTATCCAATAATCTCACTGTATGGGTTATCATGGAACAACAGTGATGGATACGCTCTGTGTAAGCCCTTTCCTATCGTCCGTCCAGGCAAGAACGGGTACAGGCTTACACCGGGCGCTGGATGGGGTGCAGCAGCTGTGGCGCTTTGGTAGGGATTCCTATCAGTCGGTCAAGACATATGTCGAGAGTGACCGACCGATAAGGGAACGTACATCCCATCATCACAGCCTCAACATTCCCAACACACCTGATGAGGTAAACAGCAGAAACATTGTGCCATGAACGAAGTTAGAAGACTTTAAATCCCCTAATCACCACCTTTACATTTACCATGAATTGTACTGTAGTAATTTACTATGGTTTGGGCAGAAATGTGGAATATTTATACTGAATACTAACTTATAGTCATTTAGGCCTATATTGCAGTAGATTAATTAGGTTGGTAGAAGAATATACAATTCATTTTGTGTATAGTTTTTACCTGTGTTTAGGCATTTTGTTATACAGTGGTAGTGAGTGAGTAACCATGTATGGTTTTACCTGTCCGCCCTGGCCGCCTGAAGGGTCGTCTCCGCCCTGGCCGCCCGATGGACTGTCTGCTCCGCCCTGGCCGCCCGAAGGGTCGTCTCCGCCCTGGCCGCCCGAAGGGTCGTCTCCGCCATGGCCGTCCGATGGACTGTTTGCTCCGCCCTGGCTGCCTGAGGGAAGGTCTCCACCCTGGCCGCCCGAAGGGTCGTCTCCGCCCTGGCCGCCCGATGGACTGTCTGCTCCGCCCTGGCCGCCCGAAGGGTCGTCTCCGCCATGGCCGCCCGATGGACTGTTTGCTCCACCCTGGCTGCCTGAGGGAAGGTCTCCACCCTGGTCGCCCGAAGGGTCGTCTCTGCCCTGGCCGCCTAATGGACTGTTTGCTCCGCCCTGGCTGCCTGAGGGAAGGTCTCCACCCTGGCCGCCCGATGGATCGTCTGCTTCGCCCTGGCCGCCCGATGGGTCGTCTCCGCCCTGGCCACCCGATGGACTGTTTGCTCCACCCTGGCTACCTGAAGGAAGGTCTCCACCCTGGCCGCCTGATGGATCGTCTGCTTCGCCCTGGCCGCCCGATGGGTCGTCTGCTTCGCCCTGGCCGCCGGCTAAGCCATCACCTCCTGTTCCTGTTCCCTTTCATGGACCTGGCCCTCCATCCCTCCCCCTGATCCTCCACCATTCCACCTCCCTCCTGGACTCTTGTTTTGTTTTTTGTTTTTTTGGGTCTTGGAGCATCTGGTAGCCGCTCCGTAGAGGGGGGGTTATGTCACAGTGTCTGGTTTGTGTTTCCCCGGGTGTCCACTAATGGTCCTTGTCCCCCATGGTGTCATTCTCTCATGCACTACATTTCCCATCATCCTGTTCTGTCTAATCATTGATCATTGCACACAGCTGTTTCCCGTCACCTTGTTAGTATCTGTGTATAAATACCCTGTCTGTTTCAGTCCATGTCACGGAGTCGTTGTTATTCGTCACTAGTCACTACACTTCTGGTCTGTGTTTCCTAGACTGTTCTTGTTTTGTTTCTTGTTTATTTGTTATTTGTTATTGGACTGCTATTATGGATTTTGACCCCTGCATGGATGACTACGAATTGGATTGCCCTAACAATAAATATACTGCTAATGGATCTTACCGTTTCCCGTGTGTGTTCCGTGACAAACTCTTGTTTAAGACATTGTTCATATGTAAAAAATATGCTTAATCCAATATGGAATGGTAATGCTTGAAAGTTCTGTTTTCTCCGATTTGAGGTACAGTGGAGAACTTTGGTTATACCAGCTATAATCCTCTAGATAGAAAGGTCATCTTGGACTTAAATTTAAGTTTATAAACTTGGGAAGTTTTTCATGTACATTTGAGGCAGTGATATATATAATAGAATGCTTGAAAATTATCACTTTTGATGACAATTTGTCAGGCGGACAGCCATTTTTTTAGTCTTTTGGGGTATGTTGAGGGTGATATTTGACAGAAAAAAGGCAGCAATGCCCAGAATCTTTTTCTGCTAGTTTCCCCTATGTGTCAGGATACACCATGCAAAATTTTAGGGTTATATGGCCATTTATGTAGCTGCAGTACCTTTATATTCACAATTACATCATTCCGCCAAAAGCTTTTCCCAAAAAGGGTGTTTTTTGGTTGGGGGTGCTCATTATCAACTTGTGATGGCCCAAGGTATAAGATAATAGGAAATAATAGTGAAAAAAAGGTAGCAAAAAAACATCCTGAGGAGTGGACCTGGCTCCCGGCCTATAACCAATCACGTCAACGTGTGATCGTAAACGAGTGGATCTCTGAGCTGGTGTGAGTGAGTGGAGGCGGGGATAATTTGCATATTCATAGAACCGTGTATACTAAATGAGGCAAGGGTGTAGAGTTACATTCAAGCTATTTAAGGCATGAAGAATTTTTTTTCAAGGAAAAAACTTTTAAATATGTAATTTTGGTGATCAAAGATGAGTTTTAAGGGATTAAATGATTGACTGCAGGGGGACTTTAATACAAGTCATGTGCAAGTAAAGGGTCTTCTCATTTGTCTGACAAACTTATCTTTTTCATCTCCTGAACTCCCAGTCTTGCAAAGAGAATCTCAAACTTATGTATTGTTGACAAAGTCTTTTAGCCTTCGCACGGCACTGTTCCACGGAGCAATTAAAGCCCATCTCTTCGAGACACTCACTAAACACCTTGTAAACTTTGGTATGTGTGTTGGACAGCTGTTTTTATATATGTTCATTTGACCAAATTTCAATTAGGTATTTCACTTCGTGTTTGCTCCAGGTTGAAATACGATTCATTTTGAGAGGAATTAACAAAACAAACACTTTTAACGCAACAGGCGTAATTATTCATCAAACATTGTGATACGGATTGGTTTGTTGGTCCAGAGTGCAGTTTCAAGCAGGCCGAGACCACCTTGTTGCAGGCAATCTTGGATCATTTTTGGTGAGGATTCAAGCGTAATTGCCTTTTTCAGTTTTTTTTTTGAACAATGAAAAACAAAATAATATAACAAAATATATGAGACAGAATAAATTCAGAAATCCGTCTTTTTGACTAAAGCAGATCTAGAAAATGATTCATGATGTGGTAGGAGGAATATGAAGGTTTATAACACCAAAGTAAGCGTCCATGCAATAGCTTGTGGATTTATGACCTGACATATGCATTCATGCCCATTTATATGCAAAATAGTTGGATTTCCTCTGAGGAATCACAAAGTAATCATCTTAATGTTTAAAAGAATTAAAAATAAATAACAAAATACCAATATCTATGGCACCAAGACACCGTCTATTAATCACATCAACAGATTCCAAATGTGTCTGAGTGTCCATCATTTCAACCTAAAGCAGACAAATTATTTTATGTATTTAGATGATAAATCACTAAATAAGTTTTATTACCAACAAAAACAATATATTAACATCACTAACAGATTTTAGAGTAGTTCAATAATTTATACCTTGTGAGAACAAGTTATTTTATTAATATTATATTAATCTACTTACATGTATGAAATATAAATAACAACAAGTTTTAAAAGTTTATGAGCAACAATCTATTAAAATCAACAAATGTCCATGAATTTGCTAACATTAGAAAGAAATGACAAAATATTAGTGTTCAGAGACGAGATTTGTTTTCCAGACTATGCTTAGAAAAACTAGCCTTGGGCTTCGGTTATTATTAGTGATTTACAATTTACAGTATATTTACAAATGATTTGTTCACTAATGATCCAAAAAGCAACTATTAAAAGTCGAACAACAGTTAGTAAGAAATTTAACAAAATATGCTTTTTATTGTTATAGTTATTTTCAAGCAATTTGTGTCAGGAAGGGCATCCGACGTAAAACAAAACCTGTGCCAAATCGTGTGTGTGAAGCAGACCCTACAAATGAGCGGGAATAACGCTAAGCAAGAGAGAGAGAGTTAATTTTTTTTTTAAAACACAAATATTTTAGTATTGGTTATTTGCCACATATGCAAAGTAAAAGATATTTCAGAATTGAAAAGAAAAACCCACCAAATTCAGGTTCAGGAGACTTTTTCCTCTATTTCAGAAGTCCACCACATGCCACTGGTGCCTGATGTGCCTCTATGATATCCAGCTCCAAATAAAACATCCATCCAAACCCTTTAAACTTGCAAGCATAAGTGATCATCCCATTTCTTTTCATATAAATTGGTAATTAGTGGAGCCACTCAGAGACACAAAATTTAGCAATATGATTTGGCTGTCTGTCCACAAACCTTTAGCAGTGTGTTTCATCTCTGCCCCACGTTTTAATAAATCAATAACCTCGTCTGGCCCATGTGTGGCCCCCAGGCGTAAAATTGCAGCACATCATCAGTAAAACTGTCTACCAGCAGTGCTGTAAAACCTATAATGATTCTGCTATTACAGAGGTACGTTGAATAATAAAATGCTTTAAATTCACATCACCAGAGCTTCCTGCAGTGCATAACGATCACAGCAGGAAAAACCACCACCGTGTTTGAAATCACTGGGTTGTCGGCAAGCAAGGAACAAGAGAACGAGACTCCCAGAGGAGATTTATAGAATTCGTTTAAAATAATTAGTGGCTAATAAACAGGAGAATTGATTTAGCGCTCTTTCAATTAAATATTTCTATGAAAAAGATAAGAGGGGCATTCTTCTTCATACTGCTGTTGTGGGCAAATGGACTTTTCTATTTCTTCTATATTTCCACTATTGATAATAAAAACAGTCCACAGGCTTAATGATAATTGTGAAAATTGTTAAAGATTTGTTCAAAGCCAAGCTTTGTCCACTTTCTCTTTCTTCTGTTATCTTTACCTTGTTATGAATGATTAAAGCACACTGTAAAGCATGTGTGGTGAAATTTGTTTTCATTGTGATGGAGTTACTGTTTCTTAAATGGATTTGAGATCCATTATAGAATTAATTAGAGGCCACATAGTTGAAGTACTCCCATCAGGAACCTAAACATCACAGATGTTGAGCAAGACATGTCCGCTCCAATATTCAGAATTATGGTCAATACGTGTTTTTTCAATTAATCAATTATCAATTAGTAGATCTGAATCTTTTATATTTGGTTCCATCCAGTACTGACTCTATTTATTTCCATAAAACACATTCTTACATGATACATCAATGCACATTTCAGTGCAGATTATTCACAAAATTCAGTCAGTGCATCAGTTTTGCTATTGTGAACAAACTATAAAAAATTATCTGTAATTGGAATAAATCTGAAATAAAACAAAATATAAATATTAGCTGAAAAACCTAAAACTAAATGTTGCTGTTATGTAGTGGCAAAGAAGAGGAGAGGTGAGGATCCAAATGCAGTGTAAATTTATAAAAAAAAAAAAAAAAAAACACCAACAAAGATAATCCAGACAGGGAGAACAAAGACAACGGCCGACAATAGACAACTGGGTATACAGGGGTATGTGTGTATATATATATATATATATATATATATATATATATATATATATATATATATATATATATATATTATACAAATATACAAGATAACAACAGGCTGACAAGGAACAAGTGAGAGAAATTAATCACCACGGCAACAAACAGGGTTGCAACTAAACACAGGAAGTGAAACACTGGAGCAATGGGAACAAATACACTTCAACATAAGAGTCCTTCAACACAAAACAGGGAAACAAGACATGAATTGTGGCAGATGCCTTGGTAACTAACTGTAGCTGAAGTTCTAAAATTGCTAAAACTAAAATTAAAATAAATGGAAACTACTATTTAGCTTTTAAAAGAACAAAATAAAAAAAGACAAAGGCGCATAAAATGACAAAACTAAACTTAAAAGGAAAACTGAAATTTAAAAATAAAGCTAATTCGAAATATCAATTAATAGTATGTAAATAATATTTAATACTGCTGTGCATTAGTGGTGGGGATTTTTGCAGTGACTCTCTCTGCAGGTTACATTGTTACACCAGTAGGTGGCGACAGGTGTTTGTGAAAGAGTGAGTCATTGAACCATTCAGTCAACAGATTCGTTAATAAACTAATTCATTCAGGAATGAAACAAGTGACTGTCTATGGTCCTGTCCCAAATGGCACACTTCATATACACTTTCGGTCTTGTGGACTTGCAATGGCCGTGTCCATCACATTTAGTCATTTTAGGTTTCAGAAGGGTGCTCGCGAGCGCCCACCTTTGCGGTCGATATGCGCCCTCGATGTGCACTTTTGTCGAGCCCGCAATGATGCGAGCTCCGCAGCAGACTTCTTCCCGACAGTCAAATCGACATTACGTCACTAAAGTGCGGACTCGTATGAAGACTGCGAGTGCTTAGAGTGCCATTTGGGACAGGGCCTATGGCTGTATCTGAAATCACATACTTCCCTACTATATAGTTGTAGAAAAACAGTATGTGACAAATCGAAGTACTGTATGTCCGAATTCACAGTGCTCATGAAAGAGTAGGCAAAAAGTACCTGGATGACCTACTTCTTCCGGCGAGATTCTAAAGTGTGCATACGATGGACACTTTACTATCGTAAGAGAGGATTTATGATTGGCAGTGAATTGATGTAACTGCTGGTAGGTCACATGATAATGTTTAGATTACTTTCATACCTCACACATTCATACTATATAGAACATATTTTTTATCAGTTTGTTTGGACCTGTTTTCACCAGTAGAGCAGAAAACTGTCAACATTGTGTCTGAAATGCACATTACTCAGTATTAACTTTTTGTTTATTGAACTAATCTGCCAAGCTATATCACTGCATTCATATCAGCACTCTTGCTCCTGTGATATTAAGTAAACTGCATTGCGTAAAATGAGTTAAATCTGTTTCTTGCATGTGGATGTAACGTTGAGGCTCTAATTACTTTGTTACTTGAGAACCTGCAAGAGGCCAAAAATGTAAAGTCGAAAATCATAATGCAGAACATTCTAGCCCTGGGTTTCAGCACATCAAATTAACTATTCGGAGGAGACAAAAACTGCCAGAATTACAGTGGAATTTTTATTCTCGGCTACCGGTAATTTCATCATCCTAGCGATTAGTGTGAGGTCACGGTGTATCTCAGAACTTTATAAAGTATGTTAGGACCATTTCTGTCTGCTCATGTACCTCCTGTGAGACATGAAAAGCAGAGCTCTTGACTGCTTAACTCAATGAAAAAGGAAAATGTGCTCCGGTGAGAGGTCGATTTGAATGTCTACTCCTTTCAGTACCACTCTCTCTTATATTAGTCAGAAGGCGAAAGGCAAAAAAAAAAAAAAAACCATGACTCTTTTTAAAGCACCTTTAATCATACTGGGGACTCTCCCTGAGGATTGAAACAGTTTCAAATGGAACTTGAGTGAAAATATGTCCATGTGGCTTTGGGATAAATGGCTCTGTGCAATTTTAATCAAGGGTAATAACACATGAGCATTGAAAATGCTCCTCTGGTACTGAAGCTCTATAGTAATCATGTAAAAACTGTTCTTTATGTGTCAGTGTGGTCCTGGGCTTGTGCTGTGAGAATCAGGGCTCTCTGATGAAGGGCCACTGTTCAGTTCACTTCTCTTGATGTGTTCAAGTGTAATGTGAGGCATTAAGTGCCGAGAGTTCAATGGTAGTGTGCAAGAAATGTAGCGGTGAGAGTGGAAGTTCTCTGAAGTATTGGAAAAAACAAAACTGTAGGCTCAGATAATGCTAGACAACTTTTAAGTGGACACAGAACTTCACGTGTTTTTTAAGCATAGGAAATATCTGTGAAAGAGTGCATCATCTGAGAAGCATCAAATTATATTTCAAGCATAATTTTGCAAGTGTAAAAAGAGTACCATAAACATCAAGAAAGTATCAGAAAACATCAGAAAGCAAAAACACTTAATACTCTATGGCTGTTACAGAGTCAACAACATCGACAGCACCAGACCTCTACACTCCACCCACTCGTTCCCAGTCACCAGAGGACTAATCATCGTCACCTGTCACCAATCTTCACTGATCATCACCTAACACTATATAACTCTTCCCACTGCAGCTCACCATTGTCTGGTCTCGTTGTTCCCTCAGAGAACAATTACCTGACTCCTTACCTGGATGATACCTACAAGAATGATTTGTCTTCAGTCATCTGCCTCGCTCTCCATTTCTGAGCCTGCAACAGTTAAGACCATTACTCATCCAGATATCCATCCTGAACACTATATTCATCAGTTACTCACATGCTTCCATCGTTGTGATCACATACTTGTGCAAATAAACCTGTTGATTACTTTACCTGTGTAAATCCTTTCATGACAATAGCCTAAAGTCAATTTTTATCCTCTTGTGAAAGCCTTTTGTAAAGGATTTTTCATATGCACTAACCATCAGCCCACTTTATTATTTGGTTGTATTTCATTTTAAATTGGCCAATAAACGTTTATACTGTAGAGCGTAAATGGATTGAGTATTTGTCACGTTTGTGTGCAGTTAGTGTAACTTTCATGGACTTTTAGTTTGTTTGTCTTCAGTCACATGTTTCCTTTGTTCTATTTTCCCGCCTCTCATCAGTCACCATGGACTCTAATCCTCCACCACAGCTGCTCATAATTTAGTTCGTTATCTCTGTGTATCTAGTTCCTCTGTTTTCAGTCTTCAGTGTTGGTCGTTGTTTGTGTATGGTTGTGTTAGCACTACACACTGTTACATCAGTTCGTCTTTAGTTTTATTAAACTGTTGATAATTTGATCCTGTCTTCAGTCCTTCATCCTCATCTTCATCTTGTGACAGTATTAGAAAAACAGTACATTAGATTTAGTATTACATTAATGTTACAGTCCTTTTTCTTTTTGTCATGCTAGTGTATTAAATTTAGAGTGCTGACTGAATGTAATGTAATTTATTCATTACTGCCATTAAAAAATACCTGACCATATTGTTCTAGTGACTTCCACATTCTACAACCTACAAATACTACATTTACAAAGGTTGACAATGTAATTGGACATGTGAAAGGGGTGGTATAATGCCCTTTTCACAAGATGTAAAATAAGTCTTTAATGTTCCCAGAGTGTGTATGTGAAGTTTTAGCTCAAAATACCCCACAGATATTTTTATATAGAAATTTTTGAGAGTGAGCAAAAACGCACCTTTTGTGTCTGTTCCTTTAAATGCAAATGAGCTGCTGCTCCCAGCACAGAGGGCGGAGGGCGGAGCTTCAACAGCTTGCACTCACATAGACATGCACTGAAAATTTTAAAAAAACTTTTAGCCTTTTATGTTCAAACTGGATTCAGACAATGATGGAGAGACTCAAGAAAAGGTGACAACATGTAGAATGCAACAGGACGTTTCTGAATGGTTAGTTGATGAATTTATGTAGCTTATGTGTAGTTATTGATTAGCATATTCTGTCTTGATAATCTATAAATCGTGTTCTGGGGGCGGGGTTTATGTACATTTTTGGGTTGGTGATGTCACTAACCCAGGAGGAATGTCGTGTAGTCGCGATCAGCCGTTTGTTGTAGTCCTTAAAAAGCGATTTCTTTAAAAGCAAATATCTCCCTTTGCTTTGAACTTTGAGCATTGTAACTTTGCAGATTATGCTCAAACAGCAACATTACACACTAACTAAAGTTAAAAAAGTGAAATTATAATCAACCACCCCTTTAATATGTACATTTGTCTATTCACGCACGTCTAGAAGAATTTGAAACAGATATAGTAGTTCTGAATCAATCAGTCAAAAGCAGTCTACTATTGCTTTCATGAAACTTGCTTTAAGGGTTAATAGAACAAAATCTTGCCTTTTTTGCCTTTAGGGACTGCATTCATTTTAGTCACTTTTTTCAGTATATTATAAAAGTGATACGTGACTTCTCTGGAAAGTAAAATATACTACCGTTCAAAGTTTGAGGGTCAGTACGAATTTTTTCAAGAATGCATACAATTTTTGAAAAAATTTATCACGGTTTCCAAAAAAATATTAAGCAGCACAACTGTTTCCAACTGTGATAAGACGCATTATTTGAGCACCAAAAAGAATATTAGAATGATATCTAAAAATCATGTGACACTGAAGTTTTGAGTAAATACTGCTGAAAATTCAGCTTTAGCATGAAAGGAATAAACAACATTTTAAAATATATTAAAATAGATTACAGTTATGTTAAACTGTTGTAATATCTCACAAGTATTTTTCATTTCCAGAGTTGTCAAGTACCGCCTGAGGGCACTTTGTGAATCATTCATCTACACAAATAAATTGAATTATGGAATTTATTTTTTTTATTTTTTTTATTTTTTTGATGAATAAAGACTCAAGCATGTACAAAAAGCATGTAGCAAAAAGCATGTACAATTTGGAATGTTATTATCAAATGTAATTATACGTGCAAATCAGTGACCCTGAAACCTCAGCTGAGTAAATAACAGTCACATATTCACTGCGAGTACATTATTTGGCTGTTGCAGGAATCTTGTGGCTGTTTAAGATTCTGTTTGCTGATCTTGTACTAACCACTTCCACCCCCAAACCCTCCAAAACGCTCTTTCTTTGTCCTTCACTAATACATATGCTGCAAAGGCACACTGTAAAAAATGATTTTATGTCAAAGTAAATAAAACAGGAACAATCATGTATATTTTGCTAAGAATAATTTTGTAAAAATGAAAACTTTAGTATATTAAGTAAATCCTAATTATATACTAATTTTTTACTTGTAAATATTAGACATCCAACAGACAAGTGAAATTTACTTCTGACTCTCTGGCATATTTACATGCATTAATTAAGTACTTGAAGCAAATTTAAAAAAATCAAGTAAAATTTAGTCCTTGAAGAAAGGAATCTGTGCATGCGCAGAGAGAAGAACACACGCGATGATTGAGGGATTTCGAATCTCCACTCCAACGGCTCTCGACAGGTAAGCAACAGTAAAAAACTGCATTATATTACGGATTTATAATGATTTTTTGATTAATTCAACGATTGTCTTGTCATCACTTCATGCTATACATTTGAAAAGTTTAGTGTTTGTAAGTTTAGAGACGTGCTCCAGAAAAAAGTTCAGGGAGACGGAGAGGCAGAGGCAGAAAGCACCCTGTTTATTTTCTTTCTTTTACAAAAGCAGAAAGCACAATGTTTTATTTCGATTGAAAGTGGAAAAAGTAGACATTTAACAGTTTATTTTTTCATATTTCTTAAGTCTGTAATCTTTATGACCAAAAATGACGGAGTATAAGTCTAATTTGCTGCTATGTGAAAAAAAAAAATCGAGCAAAACGCGCGGGCGCTTTTGCCGACTCAAGAGGGTTAATGACGAGTTAGCTTTGTAGACGTTAGCCACATTTTTTTCTCAGTTTTAAACTTTACGCTTTACACGATTTATCAGTAATTACGCCTAAAAACCATGAATATGTCACTTAAATCATGATCTTTTTGTTTAATATTTGTTATTTTGTGTGCAATTTTCTTTATAGATGACAAATATTGGCCACGAATTAACAATAGGCCTAAGTGAGAAGGTTCTCGTTCCCTCATCGTGCACAATATAATTCATTTCCTCATTCATTTGCTAAATCGCGCATACGGTCCCTGCTTTTACTAAATCGTGACCACGTTATAAATTACAATAATTCGTACTCCCAAATTCCTAATTCGTAGCCTTGATATCTGCTGTGTGTCACATGTTAGCATTAATGTGTGTAAATGACTATGAGAGTAAGGTCATGCAGGATGTTTTTAATGATTTGGTATAAATGAAATGAATAATGTGAATGCAAATTAATTAACTTTTAATTTAAAAGTATTTGCTGTTTACTGATTATTGTTTTTTTCTCTCTCTCTTTTCTTAATTTCAGGATATTTCTCAAATGCATTCAGTCCTTTGTGCCTCCGTTGCTGTAAACCGGTTGAGAGGGACAAAGAGAGAGACCGAACACACTGAATTGTTATTATTGTCATTATAGGTTTCTGTATATGCTTATTTCTTAATAAATTACTCTTAACTGCACATTGTCACAGTATTATTTTGTCACATTATAAGAGTAACATTTAATTTAATTTAAAATAATTACCAGCACTGCATAAAACAAGTAAAATGTATTTAAAACATCAAGTGGTTTTACTTAAGTATATTAATTATATCAGATTTGTAAGTAAAAATTACTCAATATAATTTAACAGGCCAAGTTATATGTACTTATTCACTTTGTGAATTTTACTCGGCTTAGCTAAGTAGATTTACTTAATTTCCATCAATGTGAAATTTACTTGAAAAAAATTCGTGCAAAAACTTGCCTTATAAAAATAGAGTAAATTCTACTTATTGTTTTTCTCAGTGCAGGCAATC
This sequence comes from Abramis brama, assembly GCF_963993115.1. NCBI lineage: Eukaryota > Metazoa > Chordata > Actinopteri > Cypriniformes > Leuciscidae > Abramis > Abramis brama. Next base: position 58,321,697 of record NC_139964.1, on the reverse strand, counting down.
TCTCTCTCGCACACACATATTCCATTAATATTCAGTCTTGTCTCCCACAGAGCATCCAAACAAATGTTTGTGTCACACACACAGAGCAGAAGAAATATGAAATATTAAATATGTACTTATAAACAGTGTGACTCAGAAAGCTTTTTCACTGACAATCCATCATAAGCACTATTTGACAGCCCATTCTCTTTCTCTTTTCAGTTATGGACAAAAGTTTGCAAAGCCTATCATTTCTGACCTTGCGGTTCTGAACCTGTACTGTACTTGTTTAAGGGCCACTGAGGTCAGCATGTTTGCTAGGCACAAAATGATATACCTCTCAACACATTAGCTGACAAAGTATTTTATGTCTAGGAAAATTAGAAAGGTGACAATGACATGAGCACATTTACAGAAGTTCTAAAGTCTTTAAAAGTGTTACTGTGTAAGATATATTAACTTCATTCTGCAAACAATTTTTTTTGAAAAAGCAGGAAAAGCTATTTAACAATGAGGTTTGATGAGGTTTCAAAAATACCTGAAGAATTAAAAACATAAAACAAAAATAAATTAAGGGTGAATTATTTTAAAGTCCCCCTGTGGTGAAAATCAAGTTTTTAATGTTGTTTATATGCAAATGTGGTGTCTTTAATATGCTTTAAGACAAACCATGTGTAAATTCATAAGTCAACACCATTGCTGAGTATTTTCTCCTTAAAACTGCAATGAACCAAAGAGTCTCAAAAACGCGGTTTGAAATCGCTGGTGTTTCTGACGTCACAAAATTACCTTGTAACCAATCACGTCAACGTGTGATCGTAAACGAGTGGATTTCTGAGCTTGTGTGTGTGAGTGGAGGCGGGGCTAATTTGCATATTCATAGAACCGTGTATACTAAATGAGGCAAGGGTGTAGAGTTACAGTACTGTGCAAAAGTCTTAGGCATGTTAATATCCCCCCCTGCGGGAACGTCTCCAAGATGCTTGAAGAAACCTTCCTGCAAAGCTACCTGAAAAACTATGCGCAAGTGTACCTGGACAAAAGCCGTTTTAAACGCAAATGGTCGTTACACCATATATTGATTTTAATTAGTTAATAGAAGTTAAATCATAAATAAATTCAATTAACATGCCTAAGACTAGGTATTAACATGCCTAAGACTTTTGCACAGTATACTGTACATTCAAACTATTTTAAGGCATGAAGATTTTTTTTTTTTTTTTTTTTCACGGAAAAAACATTTAAATGTGTAATTTTGGTGAACAAAGATGAATTTTAAGGGATAAAATGACTGACTACAGGGGGACTTTAAATTAACCTGACATGTTTGTGATTTGCCTCATCACAAACACACACTGTTCTTACTATTTAACCTATAGATTATTAATACTAAATGTGGTTATAATAAAACAATGCCTATGCCACAAATGGTTGCAAGCTGACAGATGAAGACAGAAGAATAAAGTTCCAATGCAAGTTTAATAACAAATATTCAAAAGGTAAACGGTGTTAAAAAAAACCTTAAGTATAAAAACTAAGTCTCACATTTAAAAATAACTCTTTTAAATGAATTTAAACAATGTTTTGCTATTTTCTTCGTTGCATGTATTTTGTTTGTATGTGCATGTTTGGCCTTCTTAACTTAATTTACTACTCTATTTTGGATTTAAGAATATACTGTATGAGGTTAAAGTAGGAAAAAAAGCACAAACATGAAGCTGTTCTGCTCAATGTGCAGGTTTAGAGGGAATACTGTATTCATCAGAGATGTTTGTGAGTGTGTTGAGATTAATTGTTTGAGTGCTACTCAAGCCTCTTTAGGCCATGTTCAGACTGCTAGCAAAATTCAGATTTTTTTCTGAATTTCTAAGTCTGGACAGCAAAACTTTTTTTTTACTACGGCAGCTAAAAGAGCATACTTTAGAAATATTAAAACATTGATTTTGCTTGAAGATTTGCTCCTCAAAAGTCGTATTACAACATCAGTTATACAGTAGGTATGCACACATAACAGCGTTTGCATTTGCAACACAACGTAACGAAAGCTACCTCACATTTCTAACCTAAAAGTGGGTGTGATTTTCCTCCTCTCTTCTCTTTATAGTTAAACCTCTTCCTCTGGCTTTTCTCTCTCTCTCTCTCCATTGGATCTGAAGGAGCTTTTTTGAGAACCATTTAATAAATCAGAAACCTACTTTACACTTTTCAATTTCCAAATGCATCCCCAACCCTCACCTCTCACTGCCCCACAATAATTATTCCCATAAGAGAGCAGAGAGTGGGGCACAGTGACGGTAAAGGGCCATAACTCGAAGGCCGCACATTAAAATTGTCAGTTAGCAAATGAATACTCATTATATTCTGCATAAAAGCATCACTTCCATTCATCATATTTCTTAAAGAGGCTTTTCCTTACTTCATAATACAGTTCCAGTTTGCATAAAAATTGTGTGTACACTGTAAAAAATATCAGTAATTTAATGGCAAAAACTGTAAACACTTGTGTTGCAAAGTAGATAATTTAGATCAATGAAATTATTGTGATTGGTAATTGTGTATCATAAAGTTTACATATAAAAAAAAAGAAAAAAAAAGACAATACATTTTTAAAACCAACTGGTATTGAAACAGCTTACTACTTCTGGTTAGAATAAAACAATAATAGTAAAACTCAAAAGCAGGCCTAAAATTATACAGTATGCAGTAAGAAGTACACTAGTATTCCATTGCAAACACATCCTATCCATCCATGCAACGTCTTACATGATGCATTTCTGGTTAAAACTGGAAAGCATTAATTAGCATTTGACATTTAAATTGGCACTGATTGCATACTGATTGACACTGGTTGATAGAGATTTTAAGGCAGAGGAATATCACATATTGCAACCAAAATGTTGCATCAGCGTATACATATGCCGCATCAATTTGTAAACGCCAGTGTCAAAAAAACACGTGGGTTGATTACTGTCCAGCAGGAGGTTCCAAAAAAGTTTCAGTGTCAACTGTTCATGTTACTGAAATATTGGGGATGTTCTGTGGATTACATTGGGGATTTAACAATCTATTGCGAAAAACTTGCCTCTCCTTTTGCTAAACAACAAAAATATACCTATACATACAATTCACTGCAGTTTGAACAACTGAAATGAACCTTAGTGGCAGTAAAACACCAACCACCTTTTCTTCCTTTTCTCACAAATCATGATTACATAAGCAGATTATTGATTAATAAAAGCCTTATTTCCGCATGGTTCCTTGCACAATACTATGTTATGACTCTAATATTTTCTGATGTAGTGTATTTTCAACAGTGTATTTTCACTGTTGATTATATGGTAAATTTCAGCGCAGGCTTTGCAAACAGACTTTTACATATGGATCTGCCAGCAACGCCACAAACCTGTTGTCATGTTTATTCTAATGCCTGATCTGTGATCAGTGATTCCTGATGTAATTATTCAAGTTCAGACAGATTATCTCTCAAAATATCATTCAATGCGGTTTATGCATCAGTAAATCAAGCCAGTGACTAAACAATCAACTTCATGTCGTTTCTCTTAGTAGGATGAAAATAATCTTATTTAAACTGTGATTAAATTATATAAAGAAAGCGATCAAAGAACGCTCCCTTTCCAATTGCCCAAGCTGTCAATCAAACAGCGCGAGTTTGTCTGGACACTTGCCAAAACTCGTTGAAATCAATCATCACAAAATCATGACACTGCAATGTACACTACAACAAAGTTTTTACTGTATTTACATTGTGTTTGCATTGTTATTTGGTGAAAGACAGAGGTGTAAAGTCCAGGTTCAGAAAGTAAAAGTCCTCCTCAGTAGCTATTGTTCCAATCACCTGGATTTGTTAATTAGCAGTTTTTCAGCCAGGAGATACAGTAGAACTAATTAGTGAAATCAGCTGGCTGAGTTCATGGGTGGAATAAATGTATGGCAGGACTTTTACTTTCTGACCCCTGGACTTTACACCTCTGGTGAAAGCATTCGTGAGAGTGCCGAAATTGCGTTGCAATGATAAGATATTTTCATACGTGACTGTCTGTCATCTGCCTTTCATGTGATGGGAATAGATCATTATGATCAATACTTTTCACGATTCCTTAATCGCGATAGCTGTAATAGTAAAAACATAGTAAAAGTTTTAGAGAGAGTTCCACATGTAATACTAGCTATTTCATATGCAAACATGTCAGCCAATCACAACAGTGGGTGTTTACACTGAAGTCTCACAGCAGACACGCCCCTTCAAACAGAGCGTTCAAATCAGAGGCTAAAATCAGGCTTGGAAAAATGCCTTTTATTTATAAAAGATATCAGTCTTATTATATAGATATCTTATAGATATCAGTCTTATTGAAAACTGCAGTAACATATGAAAATAATGCATACATTTCAACAAATGTATAATGTTTCTTACACCTGCTTTAACAGGGAGAATATTTTTCTAAGTTCAACTGTAGAGAACAATGGCAAACAATATAATGAGACACCAATCCTGTACACCATATCACTAACAAATGAGGATTTTGGCCAAGTCTGTGATGCCCTGCAGGAATGTGAGTCATTTTTTTTTGTATGCCATCAAGGAACAATGACAACGACGTTTTTAACGAGTCAGGCTTTTATAGAGATGTTCAAATACCAAGCTAAAATGTGAGACAGAGAATGACAGTTATTATGTAACTGTCCTTACATTTTGATCTATGGGAGGATTCTGTGACAGAATAAACCCTGACACTGTATGTCAAGATGCTTTTGAGATTGTCAACCTTTTAGGTCTATGTTCTGACGGTTCTGTATCTTTATCTGCCTACTTTACAATTTTGATGGCCGAATGGCCAGAAGACAATGTAAAACTTGCAGCCGATGAGGGAATTGTTTAGGGAACTCTTAACTGAGAGTTTGCATGTGTAACAAAAAGCTCCTGGTGCACCTATCAGTGTCTCCCAGGGCAAAAGGGATCAGCCAATCACGAGGGCAAGTGGGGAATGCTCGGAGACACCTGCACCTGATTAGAGACAATTAACAGAGAGTAGCGTTGTGTCAGAGAGGTGAGTTTACACTCCACTTTCCATTAATGACTTTCCGCTTTCCGTGCCAGAAATAAGCTCTCTGCTGCCAAGCACTCCTCATTTCTCCTGCTTGCCCTTAACCCAGATTTCAGAGAAGCACTAATCAACTACTACTTGGATTATCACCTCTAGTCCCAATTCACGGATGTCCATCGTCAGAGCTCTGGGTCATGTCCCATCACTGACTGCTTGTATACACCATAAAAGTTTGCAGCTTTGCCCAACCGAACTCCCAGTCTTAGTTTAAAATGAAACCTTAAAATAGACATGTAAAGATACGTTTTAAAAACATTGAATTCATTTTAAGAATAAAATAGTATTGAAATAATGCTGCTAATATTGGACAAAACATATTAACCTAGTCTATATTTAAGTGAACAAGTAAATTGTAAATAAAAGCAGATTATGCCATTTTTTAAGAAGTGCTTGTGTCTTCATTTTGAAATGAGACCTTTTATAGGAAGTTGTTAAAGGAAACAACTCGAAGTTGGGGGGTGGACAGTGAAAAACCAATACAGAAAATGATTAAGACTAATAATTTTATTAACTTTTTTTTTTTTTTTTTTTTTTTGAGTGTGTCATAATAAGATCATTTGAATAATGTCCAAGCTTCTCATTTCAATAGAAGCTAGTTCTGTCATGACAGATCCCAGAGTGTTTGGCATGGTAATGGGTACGACAACGTTGATATATTTGGTCTTGGCAGAATAGATCTGCTGCAAGTACGGGACTTGCTGCTGCCAATACAAACATGACACGCTGCTGTGAGCAAGACAGACATGTTGCTGCTGTACAATATAGCTTACATGAATTACCCATAGCAGATCTATACAGGTGGAGCTGGTGAAGGTGGAGGGTTTCTGAAAGCATGCTGCACTGCTAAGACAAATGCTGACCAAGTATTTGAAGGTCGAGCTCATTAGTTACTGATACAGCAGGAACCAATCAGCTGTGCCCTATAGAGAATAATGTTATTGCAAGCAGGACAGAACTTTGTATTTGTACTGTAGAACTCAAACCCCATTCATGGTTTTGCACATTGAAAAAAAAGTTGAACATTTTGAGTTTAAGTACAACTTTTTTGCTATTGTGTAAGACTGAAAAGCATACAGGTTTCAAACACAAGTCAATAAATAATGATTATTGATGTTTAGATTTAAGTGAACTAACTGCAGGCTACCATCATCAGATCATCACAGTTAGGGGTTCTGGATCAAGATTCATGACATACAAAGTCAAAATACTAGGCTGACTGCTGTGAGAGTAGGATTGCATTGTGTTGCTTGTTAAAAGATTTCATTTTAGTTGCAACTGCTTCAATAAATGGGACTTATACTTGAGTTCATTCAAAGGTATACAAATAATACTTTCTTCCAACTGATAAAATGGTTTGTTGGTGCACCATTTGTTAACTGGTAAGCAATTAATTACACTTTGAGGGGACTTTCAGGTTTTTTTTTTTTTACATTTAACTTTCAAGTTACCTTTTTTTTTTTTTTTTTTTTAAATTCAATGACTGGCTAAAATAATAATTATATGAGTTGATAATTTTGGCTTTTAAAATGATTTCATTTTCATAGAATAATTGTGAAAAATAAAATGCAATTATTGGTTTGTTAATACATTTAAATAAAAAAAATGCATACTTAAGCTTAAGCAATTTTAAGTATATACTAACTGAAAATTACATTGAGAAAGTATTTTTTTCATGTTCAGTAGTTTAGAAAGGCAAAATGGTCTGTTATTAGTCTATTATAACATATATCTGCCATTCACAGTGGTCATTTGATAATGAAATGAAAAAGGAGAGAACTGAATCTTTCACAGAGATTTCTGAATGTAGTGTTTTTTGAAAAAACATCAACGATTTAATGTACTGTAATTCGCAGTAATTAAACAGTGCAGTGAAAGTGGTTTTCTCAGTTGTGTTAATATTACTATCTGTTAGTAATACATTGAGTAAATTACCATATTAGACACTCATTCAATCCCAAAATGCACCGCAATAATGAGTGTACAACCGATTTAAGATCAGTGGCTAGAAAATACCCATAATGCACTGCACTGGAATTCCCGCATCTCGCCAGAAGAATGCGCCCGCAGCTGAATCATCCATCCATCCATTTTCCAAACCGCTGGTCCAATGTGGTGACAGTGTAATATCATACAGGTATAAATTCCTTTTTACTTGATTATTAAATTGTTTAATTAAGGTTTATAAATGCTAGTTCCCATGACAGAGTTCAAGATAAATCTTTTCATTACAACTGGAGCTGCCAGTTTGCTAAGTTTCAAATGATTATTAAACAGCAAGCACAAACTATGCAAGAGCAGTAACACTCAGTGTCCGAATTCACTCAATCAAGTGGTTGTTAGTGTTAATGTTAGTGGAGTAATGTAGGGAATAGTAAATGAGGGTATAGGGGGTGATTTTGAACACAGTCCTTGTCTAGTTCTTGTTTGCTTGATTGTGTTCACCTGATCCTCATGTGCTCTGCTCCCTTTATATTGTGCTCCTTTCCCTCATGTCTTCGCTGTTTGTTGTTGTGCCTTTTGTGTGTGTGCGTGCGCCTTGCTTGCTTGTGTCTATGGGCCTGTCCCAATACTTCCCCTTACCCTAGATTTCTGCCCTAACCCTTGTTTTTGCGCGTTCTCGTGTAGGGGTAGGGTGTCCCAATACTCTCAAGAGCAAGGGGGAGTGCTATTCTCCCCTTAAAATCAACCCTCAAAACATAGTGCGGTCCGATGCAGGCTTAAAACGAAGTGGAAGATGAAATTACCCAGGATACCTTGCGGGCTCAGCAAGCCAGTAAATTTTTTTAAACAAGATGGCGGACACCGCTGGAAAGGAACAATTGAATTGTAATTATGTTTTCGCAAATAAGCATGTTAAAATTTCTAAATATGTTGGAATATGTTAGTTTGATGCACATCCAATGGACTGTAAAGTTTTGAACACTAATGTTAGAAAATATTTCACGAAGCTATCTATACGATGTTGATATCTGCCGAGTGCTTCAAGAGAGTCTGCCCATCAAATATACATCTTATCTGGGTAGTTAATACATTATTATAAAAAGAAGACGTGAGGTAAAACTATTAAAAAATAGCCGCGTTCGTCTAGTGCTTCATCTTTTTTTCTTCACAGCGCGCTGTCACTTCTCCCTAACGTTAAACCCAAACAGCACTGAGCACAATCAGTGATGGTTGTAAAATGCAGTGTCTGCTGATTATAAATTGCGGGAGGTGTTTGATTGTAAAAAGAGCTATTAAAATTATAAGCACAATGATCAGCGCAAGAGACGTTGACCCTGTTCCCATGGCGGCGCGCGTTCGGAAACGGACTGCAACTAGACAAGCAAACTATACTTTGGGTTTCATGTGCGCGTCTAAACGATCAAATACAGACAAAAATATTGCTAAATGACCGGTTTGGAGATTCACTTTAACACAGTTTATGTCTTAAATGGGAGTTGGTTGTGGAATAGTTGGGAGAAAATGTGTATTATTAGATCTGCATTCGGTCTTAAAGTGGCAGCGTCTAATAAACCTTTGAATGATTGAATGATTATTAATGTGAATAAAATAACTAAAGGCAAAGAGAAAATTTCTCCCAGCTCTTGAATGAATAACTTTAGCTTTAATGAGCATTAATCTATCTATAATAAACTATGCTGTGTTATTTTACATTTGATTACTTTATTAGATTTCTAGCATATTATTATGGATACTTATATCCTGATCATAACTGGGATAGTTATGTGCATGTATATAATTTGCATATAGTGGTGTCCCATTTCATAGGGAAAGATCTTCAACTCCACTTCCCCTCGTTGAGGGGACTTTACTTTTGAGGGCACTCAAAACCAAGTGGAAGTTTTAAGGGGGGAGAAATGGGACAGGGCCTAAGGGTCTTGTTAGATCTCGCTATGTTTAGTCTTTTCTTGACATTCTAGTCTTGTATTTATTTCCTTTTGATAAATTATTTTTACACTATAGATCTGATCTAGTCTTTATTTTGCTTTAGTTCTCCCAGGCCTTACTTTTAGTTTCTCTTTTGATTTTCAGTTTGTTGCCATTTAGTTTTTATTTAATTTATTTGTCTCTCTAGTTCCCTACAAGGTTGCAGTCTTGTTTTTATTTATTTCGTTTGCAACTCCAGTCATTTATTCCTAGAAATGATTTATTTTGCTTTCCTCTTGTTTACAAGCTAAAGTTTTTTTTTCTAGAATTTATTTCGTTTACTTCTTTGTTTTCTCTTTCTTTTCTAATTCCAGTTGTTTCTAGTTTCTTTATTTTGTTTTCTCAGTCATAGTTTTGCCAGTTTTTGATTCGAATCCAACACAAAAGCATAATTAAACCCTAGTGAAAAGTATACTTTATTGTATTTGAAATATATTCTATTTTTCAATAGTATATTGCAAATATACTAACACAAATTTTAATATCTAAATATATTAAAAGTATATTTGCATCATGCTTTTACCTATTTTCACAATACAACTTCTAACACACTTTAAAATAATTGTACTTTAGTATATTTTCTAAAAATATATTTTAGAAAAAAATACTTGAAGTGAAAATTCAGTTTATTTTTTAAAATTGTATTTATTTGCACTTTATTAGAAATATATTTTAGGTATATTTTAACTGTGTGCTGGAAATGATCATTGTAACAATGCATTGCAAGTTTTATTTGTCTAATAATGTACATTTGTTATTGAAGACAAAGTATGCAATTTGTAGTATTTGGAAAGCCAAAGCTATTAATGAGAATATAATTTTTACTCAAATATATCACACCACGATAGCCTCGTGGGCAAGTGAGCCGACGTGCTTCGGGAGACCCGAGTTCGAGTCCGGCTCGTGGACCTTTCCTGATCCCGTCCCTCCTCTCTCTCTCCCACCTCACTTCCAAGTTCCGGTCTAGCTACTGTCCTATCCTAATAAAAGGCGAAAACTGCCAAAATAATTTTATAAAATATATATATAAATACACTTATGGTATATCGCTTGTATGTTCCGAAGGCACTCGTAATGAATTTGTAATGTACTTGTGACACAAACAAAGTACACTTTAATATCACTAATCAAGCATGTAATTAGTCCCTACACAGGCATATACTTAAAGTATATTAAGTATACTTGAAGTTGGTCCAATTTAGTACACAAAAGTACACTAAACACACTTAAAGTTATGCTTTACTACAATTTAAATACTACTAAAATATACTTAGAACAAAATTAGTTGTTTCAAAATAGCACACTTCAAGTAAATCTAATCATTAACACACTTGAAGTATACTGATAATTATTCAGGCTGCAAGCATATTTATATTTTCACCAGGGAATGAAACTCCTCCAACATGTACTTTAAAAAAATTATGTACTCTAATTGTCTGAGCAGAGCCAAAGCAGTTAGTAATAACATATGCATCAAATCTCTGAGTCTACATTAATCCGGATACATCTGAAAACTGTTTTCATTTCAAAACGCTCTCCGTCCACACTGATGTGTCCAGGTCGCACTCCATTATATGAACTGCTTTTATGTTTTGCTGCAGGACAGCAATTGTGAGTAAAATTTCTGTCATTTGCAGGACTGCAATATGAAGAGTGTACAAAGTAACATATATTTTGCAACAGTGTGAAAGTGAATAGCACATAACAGTCACAATAGCAGTATAAAGATACATATGGGTTCAATATGTGCCACAACTAAACATGCTTCATCGTTTTCAAATACCTACGTTTTCACAGTCCACACTGTAACGTGAATACAACGTTTTCAAATCCACTTGGGAAAGCATTTTTGCAGGACAAAAACACTGTCTTAGTGTGGACAGAAAGCCAAAACGGAGAGAAAAAGATGCGTTTTCAAATGAAAAGTATTAGTGTGGACATGGCCTGATTCTGCAGTTTAAACTGGCTTCCATTAAATCAAAAGATTGGAAGGTGAACATGAAAACAGTCTATAAATGCCAAATGGACTCATTTACAGTAAACGTGCAGCAAATGTGCTCATATTACGAGACATATTTAATGCCACGGGTATATTTAAATCAAACACATGCAATCACAATCACTCATAAATGACAAATGTAGTTATAGTGGGCTATAACTATTCTACACAGTCTCTTCCCTCATGCTGGGTTTGAAATATGAATGAGAATATTCTCTGAAAGTGAAGTATATTTAAATAGAGGAAGTCAAGCTCTGCTGAGGTGATAGATGGGAATAAATGAAAGTGCGAGGTGACTGTAGCTCCTTCATTTCAGATCACAGTATGCTCAATAACATCAATAGAGATAGGCCTAATACCATTTTAAAAGTGTCTGTTTCAGGAAACCCCAGGGAGAAGTGGAGGAAGAGTGAAAGAGAAGAATAACGAAAAATAGGGACAGACATTGGAAGTGACTGACGGGTAAAGGGAGTGTGAAAGAGTGAATGAATATTGCCTGTGTTTGCGTGTGATGTGTCTACACCTCTGTCAGAGAATCAAACGTGCAAGATTCATTTTTAGGGTGTGGAAAGAACCATGACAGTGCAGGAATACAGTGAATTGGATATCTCGATTTGGACCCGCCTCTTTGGAATTCTCATTGGTCTCGTGTGTCAGCTAGTGCAAGTCATGATAAAAGAGAAGTAGCGACAGATCTTTTCTTCCATATTGTAACTTGCATCGTGCATGTGTAGCCTAACGGATTATCAATATAGTTTTTATTTTTATTTAAATAATTTATTAGTAAATGTTGAAATTAACAGTAAGATTAAAGGCCCATTCTCACCAAGGACAATAACGATAATGATAAAAGATATAGTACAAAAAAACGTTTCAAACATAAAAGAATAGCAGTTTGCACCACAACTATAACAAGAACAGCACAGAGAAACAATATAGTTGGATTCACATTCAGAATGATTTTTTTCTCGCTGATGAACGATGACAAACAATGACAGCCAATCAGAATCCATCCTGCTTTAAAGAGCTTGAGCATTTAAAGCGGCAGACGACAGAACTGCAGTGCACACTTATAATAAACAGAACGATATTGTGCACTGGTGTGGATGCTAATATAATTATACCTTAATAGATACTTGAGAAGTACTGGTCACTGTTAGTTCATGTTAACTAATGTGAACAAATTGAACCTTATTTGTGAAGCGCTACCTATATAGGTTTAAAAATGAGTTGATTCAACATAATTCAGCTTTTTGTCACATAAGAGCATCACTTTCCCAAACTCTTGTGACGCTCCATCCCCAATGAAATCAATGTATTTGCAGTGTTCTCTGACGCAGCACAAATTCTGTAGGCGCCCAAGAGATCTGGAAAAAAGTGTGCTTGTGTGAAAAAAAAAGAGCAAAATAGGTTTAAAGGCATCCATCATAATTTCCTGAGATAATTGATGGGTGGGTGTGGTAGGTACTGCATGTCTCACTCTGGCAAAAAATGTAGAAAATGTACCCAGAATGCCTGTGGACCTTATCACATACACTCTCTCAACTTCACAGGCACACAGGGTAGCCAACACAAGGGAATAAATTAGAGCAAGAGCAGCCTCCCAGCCCAATATGTGGAAGGGTGTGTGTGTGTGTGTGTGTGTGTGTGTGTGTAGCCCAATGAAATCCCCAGGCTGAAGGGATTTAAAATGGCTGCTAATTAAGAGAGCCATCAAAGGTAAGTTCTTGCACCTTAGTGTGGCTAATGAGAGCGTTAGTCCCGTTACAAGGAGTAAACACGTTTCAGAAACAGAGACAGGGAGGCAGAGAAAAAGAAATGGGTAGGAAGGAAGGTAGAAAGGTTAAAGCTATTGTGAGATCCAGTTGGTATTCCGAGCATCGCAGGGCTTTGACCTTAACCACAAGTTGTTTTTTTTTAGTGCTAAAGAGGTTGAAGGGTATAAGAATGGTCTTGCTTGGTTCAAACATTTTCCCTTTCGCAGCTACAGTATTAGTGTTGCTGTTTTTATCTCTACTACTCATACTCTTCACTAGGTAGAGGAGGGGGTGTTTTGGAGTGGGACAGAGTTCTCATGTGTATGTGGGAGCAAATCTTAACATTTGGATGGTTTTGGAGTGAGCACCCTAATAGAAATGTACTGCAAAATTATAATGAACACTAGAGATTTATCCTTTCTCATAGAAATGTGAGGGGTGCCTGCCTACGCAATGGTCAACATTGTTATGCTAGGTTATTTAAGAAGCTTTTAGCAATGAGTGGCATTTCTAGTTGGTTTGATTAAAGGTGCTCTAAGCGATGTCACGCGTTTTTTAGGCCAAAACATTTTTTGTCACATCCAGCAAACATCTCCTCACTATCTGCTAGCTGCCTGTCCCCTGAACACACTGTAAAAAAACGCGGTCACTGTAGACAGCCCAGGCTCCACAAATGGCAAGAAAAACAAACTGGCCCAGCCTGGACCACGAAACATAACAAACAGTGTTCCAGCTAATAACCGACAAGAATGATTTGGGGGTGGGGGTTGGGGGGTTAGTGCGGTGCACATGAAGGGGGGTGTGTGGGGAGTGGAGGAGAGAGAAGCATGAAGAGGGAAGTTAGCAAGAGGAGAGATGTCCTAGACAACAACAGCGACTAACGTTAAACATTTAAATTCTTGAGAATTTTGATAGGGCCGACACATGACCAAAGAGACGACGTTCCGATGAACAAATAACAAAGAAGAGGGAAAAGGAGAAGGAACGTGAAGTCCCGAATTTACATCAGAAAAGCGTTCAAAAGGTGGCGAGAACTCAGCCGGCAGAAGGGCTTCCAATCCGACATTCAGGTGGCTCTGTTTTTGCTGGACAGGTGGGTAAATCCAGTTTGTTTTTTCTAAATGGTTCATGACTTTCAGGAAGCACGGAAGGGAAGGGGAGGGGACGGGATGAGGAGGAGGGAGGGTCGAGCTAGCCTCCGTTTTGTTTGACAATACATCGAACGTCAACAAGAAGTGACGTCACCCAGCATCGCTTAGAGCACCTTTAATATAAATGTATGTACAGTAAATATACAGTTTGTGTGTGTGTGTGTGAGAGAGAGAGAGAGAGAGAGAGAGGGACAGTCCATGGCTATGTGTGCATTACACCATTTCAAATCACGGCGTTGAGGCAAAGAGCCACCCAACGTGAAGTACATTAAAATTGTGTAATGCACACATAGCCATGGGTTATCCTGCTTATATCATGGTCACTCATTTACAAGTTAAAGCAGCTATGGATGTTAGGAGCGCAATTTTGAATTTTGATTGGAAGGATTAAAATGACATTAACAATTATTTTTGTCAGTTACGACCATTTTTCCCATCGTTAAACTAGAAAAAGGGGATTCGGACACGCCCTAAGTGCACTTGCACCGTGCGCTTTAGACCATGTGCTTAGATCGTTAAAATAGGGCCCTTAATGTGTGTGTGTGTCTTGGAAAGATACATGTCTTGGTATCTTTGTGGGGACTCTCCATAGACATATTGGTTTTTATACTGTAAAAACTGTATATTCTATCCATTTACTCTAACCCTGACCCCTAAACCTACCCATCACACAAAACTTTCTGCATTTTTACATCATAAATAAATAAATAAAAATTTAGTATGTTTATTAAACCATTTCCCTCGTGGTCCCCACAAGGTGATCCCAGGTTTTACGATCCTTGTGTAATATAAACCTGCACGCACGCGCGCACATATATATACACCAAAAACTATACATTCCAAATACTTTTTTTTTTCACACTTATGCATTCAGCAGAACAAAGTTTTAATGACCAATCCCACTGCGCTCTGACAATCCATCACTGTTCCACAGATCTCATTGCGCATTTAAAACTTCACTCAGTTCTTAACACCCTTGGGCCCTATCTTGCACCCAGCGCAATTGACTTTGTACACCGACGCATGTATCATTCCTATTTTGCACCCGCGCACAGCTGACTTTTCCCTCCACAGATGCACGTCGGTAAACTAGGAAATGCATTTGCGCTCCCGGGGGCGGTTCAGCGCAAAGAGGAGGCGTGTTCTGGCGCAAACGTTCCCTGGTGCTATTTTGCAGGTTTAGAAAACAATTCCGCCACTGACCAGGAAAAACCTAGTCTAAAGTCAGTGGCGCGTTGCGCATGTTATGCTATAAGGGCGCATGCTTGGCCATAATCAATGTAGCGTGTGCACAACGCGCATACACTTCGCTTATCTCATCTACACACAGACGCAGCAGTTCTCTTTTTTAGAAAACCATACATTATTACAAGGAAAAATATTAACACACGAGGGAAATCATTGTTGTGTCCATGAAGATGTGAAAAAATAGGCATAAATCTAGCTTACACATTTACCCACATTTTTATACGCCTGTTTAAAACCGAAGCTTATTTGGGTGGGTTTCTCCCATCCCCATACAATGTCACTTCTCTGTCTTTTACGGCCCTGACGAGAACGTCGGTCTCCTCGGCTGTGAACCACTCCTGGCGCGCACCTGGCAAATCCGCCGTTATAATAGCCATCCGCCATGGAACAAGCGCACCTGCTCTTAAAGGGAATGTGAGATGTCACTTTGATTGGTTTATTTCACGTTACGCCCAAAACACACCTATGAATAATGAAGCTACTTCAGACCAACCCATTTTAGATTTGCATCTGGCGCAAGAGTCATTTATCCCGCCGGTATAATAGCAACAGCGCCCAAGACCCGCCCACAAAGTTACTTGCGTTTCGTGCTTGATACTTGCGTTTCAGACCGTTAAAATAGGGCCCTTTGTGTTTTAGTGATGAATGTGTAAAAGTACTGGACTGGTGTTGATTTGAATTACAATGATACTGCCTTTTGTTTTTTGGGGTTTTTTTTTTTTCCATCGAGCACCCTTCTTTATCATCCCATAAAATAATTACATTCACTGACCCTATAAATATCATTCAACAGCTCACATACTCTCACACACAGGCAGCAAAGCTTTCATTTTATCAGGCTGTAAGTCTCTGTCAGTATAGTGACTGAACTGATAGCGGATGAGGTGAGTAAACACTGAATGCATAATAGTACAGGTATTTAGTACAATTTCAAAGCGTTCAGAATGTTCTGAACAAGATGTTCACATCGGGACGAGGAAAATGACAGTATTGCATGAAAATGAGCCTCAATTATCTATGATAAAAATGAGCTTGAACGCACATTTACCGGTGTTTTTTTTGCATAAGAACGGCCTGTTAAATCACAGCTCGAACTTCTGACAGTTTATTACCGACCGATACTCTGACTTGAACCACGCTAAATCTTTAATGCGACGCATCTTCTAGATGGCTTCACAGAGCAGAAAGCAAGAGACACAGTTATCCATCCCAGCACAAAAACAAAGTGCTTTTCGCTATTCACAAATGCATTTACAAGCACTTCAGAGCAAATACAGTGAATAATTCAAGTAAGCCATTCTCGTATTGCAATATTACAGGGAGATCACTTTGTCTGGGCTTATGGGCCTTCACATAGCATATGCTGCTAAATGAACCTTTTCTACGGATGATATTAAAAGAAATCCTTTTGTAGTACTGAAGTCGTCTTTATCGTTAAATTTAATTCAATCACATTAGCTATTTTGAATAGTATACTGAGTTACATAATATGCTGAAGTGAATGATAATCTAGCGGTTACACTATAAAAAACTACTTTGATGTAACCTAATGCATTTATGTTAATTCAGTCAAATTAATAGATAATTATAATTACATTTTATGTTTTACTGGCTTTTATTCAACTTGCCATGCGACTGATCACTCAACACTAGAGAATTATGCACAATATAGAGAGAATAAAACAGGTTGTTCATGGTCACACATGCAATTTATCCATTCTTATAAAAGGCAGAATTTTCATGTAGCCTACAGTATAAAGCAAAAGATTAGGAGTAATACTATAAAGAAAATATGTTTTCAGAATTAAATAAATGCCTTTTAATCACAATACATCTGAGTCGCAATTTTTCATCAAATTGTAAAAAAAGTGCTCTGCCTTTGAAAATAACTTTCCATTTTGGTCGACATCAAGGCCTGTCATTTTTTTTCAGCCTGCATCCTGAATGACAAAAACAAGAATTGTTCAAAACAAAATTTCTTTTTTACTTGAAAACCTATTACAAAAGTAAAATGAGTTGTGATTGACCATCACACCTTCACACAGTTCTTTTATATAAAACCATCTTATTTAAACATTATCCCATTTTTAGGCTTGCTGTCAATCATTTTTTACAATGTAGTTTCATTAGAATTTATGTTGCTGTGGTAATTTCTGCAAATAGTCATTATTGATTAATTAGCTCTAAATTAATTTCATAGGTAACCATCACCATTTACATTTACTGCTTGTTAAAACTAGCTATTTATGGCTGAAAAAGATCCCAATTTCTTAATTGTTTAATCTCTTTCACCGCTTCACTTAATATGTTTCACTTTTATGAACCAATAACCCTCAAGGAAAATGATGTACTTATCTACAGTATAAAAAGCAACATTCTAATAAAAGAGTCATGTACATTCATTCTCAGCTTCCCTTCTAATTATTCTGAGCACACACACATACACAATCACACTCTTGCAGAAAGAATACCAAATCCATTAATAGCCAATAAACTGCAGGCCTAACCAATAAGAGGAATGTGAATTTGGCCCTGAAATCCCCTGTTGCTAGGCGACAGAGACACTACAGTAGTGAGAGCACTAGTTTTTGGAATTCACACGCTGCTCCAGAACTGTTAATATACAGTATGATCTACCCACAATCAAACCGCTATGCACTAGAGCAGGGGTGGCGAACGTCGGTCCTGGAGAGCCACAGTCCTTCAGAGTTTTGCTCCAACCCGGATACAATCAAACCTGTCTGTTCTAGTAACCCTTCCAAAGCCACTGGAAGGCAAGCCTGCAACCTTTAACCAAAAAAGCTTTGCGGCTATTGCTAACGCTGCGACTGTGTCGGTACACAGGGAAGGCGGCCAGAGACAGTTTTTTTGTGAATGGATGTGAATGGAGAAGAGGCTTCACTACACTGAATAAACCACTTTTGTGAGGAAATAACTTATTTATGAATCGTCTGCCTGTCCGCTAATCTTCAACAAGTTTTAAGGTAAACAATACTTTTGTTGGGAATGATATTGTAGATTTTACTATGATAAAAAGGTTATTTTATAAGAGAAGGCAGAGAAGGGAATGTCGTTACAGGTAGGACTCATTTACGGTATTACCATAGTATTTAATAGAAATATTGAGTGATATTGTATATTAGTAAAAATTAGAAAAATACAGAAGTTTTTTATTCTTTGGCTTTCAGGATTGACCAGATATGATAAGACTTGAATTATAACGACTATTATAACTGCATGTTTGAATATGATGCTGATATTATGCATTTTAATGAATAAAGCAACTAGCATTTAAAGGGAATGGGAGATGAGACTCTGATTGGTTTAACGCACGTAAATCCCAAAACACACCCATTACTCATTAAGAGAATTGGGACAACCCTTTTAGACCATGCGCCTGCGCGCCAAACATTTTTCCCGTCGTTAAACTAGCAAAAGTGGATTCGGACACGCCCTAAGTGAACTTGCACCATGAGCTTAGATCATTAAAATAGGGCCCTAAGTTTGATACTTGCATGTCTCGCCCATTTGAATTAAACTGTCCTGATGCAATTTGTTGAAGCTCCAGTTGATCTTTGCTGATGTTGTCTTGATGAGAGAAAGAACCAGTGGGAGTCAGAGGATCTTTGGTGAATGGAAAGACAAGGCTGCAGCCTGGCACAAGCTTGGGGGGTTCCTTAGAAGACTTCTAGTCCAGCATCATCTTCACATCAGGATTTCAGAAAGGAACTAAAAGAGTAAGAGACTAAGAGTGTGATCTTGTGATCAGTGATTTTATAGCGTGAAGATGTCACTGGCGGGTTGTGAGCCAATAAGAAGTTGTTCCTTTTGGAGGGAATTGCTTTACGACCTTTTGTTCAAGCAGGCCTTTGAACATGTAATTCGATTGGGTTGTTTAACAAAAGAATCTTCAAGATTCTTATAATACTAATGCGTCACAAAGTTAGCAAAAGAAGATTGGAGTTTATAGAGACTAAACATGCTACACATGATTTTGGTTAACCATAGTATGCAAGTCTGAAACATTAATCCAAAAGAGTTGAATGATTACATAGGCCAAACACATAAAAGGAAAATCATGAGATGGGAAAGTTAGATACATGTTTATAGATTTCTCAAGTGGTTATATATAGAATATATAGGATTAAAAGGGTTTATTTCTCCTCCTCAGCAAAAATTAAGCGAGAGTCACAACTCTCTGCAAATTCCTTTTGGGATCATAAAAAGTCTTATCAGTCTTAATGTGTCCTGTAACAGGACACCGGGTTCTGCCAGTGTGTTAGCTTCATTTGGGATGTTAGTTTTGGGGGAAGTTTCATAGGCCTTTGTTGGGAGAGTGAGCTAATTACCCTCCTCCATCCCCAGCTCCTCCTCTCGTCAGTAAAGATTTGGCATTCTGATTCCCCTTGAATCAGAATAAATTCTCAAATTATGTTGTACTTTAAAATCTCGAATGAATGATATCTGCAATACATTCACGTTGGTTCTGTTCTGTTTACCCTAAGGTTGTATTGCTGCTCTCTCTGATCTTATCCATGCTAGGCTGCATGGATGCGCAGGGAGTTCTTGCCCAGAACAGAACCATACCGCCAATCCTAACTGAATGCTAATTGTCAATCGTATTTGACGATAGTGGTCCTGACAGAAATAAATATTGTGTTATAATGTATGTTGTTTAATTAAAATAAAATAGTAATGATTTATGACTGCTGTGTGCCTAATGGTGATGATATAATGCTTTTAACAAATGTAGATAATTTTATTAAAATTAAAAATATATATAATTTTAATGAATTAAATATGTATTAAATTGTGATCCAAGTTAGCCGTTACGCTTTCTCCAATGGTAAGAGATACAGACCCTCTTATCTCCCCAATATAAGACAATCTCTGACCCTTCAGACCTTGATTAGCTTGTTCAGGTGTGTTTGATTAAGGCTGAAGCAAAACTTTGCAGGACTGTGGCTCTCCAGGACCGACGTTCGCCACCCCTGCTCTAGTGAAAAAAACTGACAAGCCTTTATAGCTCAATACAAGGGCCACTTAATGGTAAAAGCCAAATGGTTGTAAATGAGGATCACTTTGTTAATTAAGATGCTGATAAACTAGAAGAAAGAGCTAGTGGGTAAAATTTAATTTTGAACAGGCACATGTGAGGATACTTCTTAAAGGTGTTAAAATATAATTTTGCTATTGCAAAACAGTCTTCAATCTCCAAACATCCTCCATCTCCACCCACATCAATGACCTTCATTCTCACAAAAGGCCGAGAGCATTATGTCACTTGAAAACCACTTAACACTCTTTAGATTTTTTTTTTTTGTATAGATGTTGATTCAGAAAGCACGACAGGACAATTTCAGGACTGATAAGTGGAACAAACAAACATTACAAAATTGGAAGAATTTAAAGAATTTCTTTGCAGGGTCACTTGCTTTTCAAGACTCTGGGAAATGCTCTGCTTAATTAAGTTGACACCCTGATGCCTGTGAGTTTTCAGATAGCACATATTTCATCATGTACAGCCTTAGAAATGAATAAACTGCCAGTCGTGGCATAGTGGTTAGTGAACAGGTTTCGTCACACTGGTGTTCGTGTGCAGGCATTCACAAAAAAATGATCCATGTCCTTAACGTATATATATATATATTTATTAAAAATGTTGGCTAATTAGTCTATGCTTTCAGCTACCAGTATGAATGCTGTACTCTTAGCTCGGTTTAAATCCAATCCACATTATTTTACACTTAAATAAAAACAAACAAATAAAACCTGCAGATTATATATGGGCCATCATATGAGCATTGTGGGTTCAAATCTAGCTTGCATTATTTTCCTATCTTATGTTGAACTTTCTATCAATGTCAATTAAAACCGCACAAATGCGTTGATTTTTTCTTTTTGTCACTGTGGGATTTGTCCACTTTAACCTTACACACCATGAATTTGTTGCCAGTGGTTACAGGGTCATGAGTGAGTCAAAAACTTGCTACTGTAGGAAGTTGAACAGATAATTCATCACCACAGATCTTGTCTATGACTAATAAAAAATAAATAAATAACCAGCTGTCACTGTGTTTTAGGCATTAAAAAAGCCAAGGTTGGCTAATATGAAGAACTTAAAGGATTAATTTAAAGATAATTAAAGTTCTGTCATCATTTAGCCCAATCGCCTTCATGTTGTTCCAAACCTGGGTTAAAAACATACATTTCTGGATTTTAATCGATTAGCTTTTGCAAGAACCAAGTCTTTAACCCCAAGAATCAATCTTTTAATCTATGCTGTTTTCAGTTGATGAATGAACAAAACATTGTTGTGTCTCCCATTCATTAAATCACAATAAGCTTTTTTGCTGTTACTTTTGATATGAAACAAAGTTTCAGCTTTCAAATTCTGCCAATTTTATTATGAAACTCAAACAATAAATAACGTTTTGATGCTCTTTGGCGTGACTATTCGCTGTAGCGCCTCAATTCAAGCAAACTTAGCGAAGCGCATGTAAACCGATTATCACTTCCCCTTTACTATTAGTTACAGTATGAAATAAACATGAATGAACATCAGAAGGTATGTTGAAAGATACAGTACTACAGTACATCAATAAAACAGCTTGTAAACAAAATGTCACATTTACCTCAGAAAACCCATCCAGTGTCCATAAAGTGAATGAACAGAAAAATGAACTCTAGAGAGGACCGTTTTGCTAAATATATGCACTATTGCATAGTTTTGTATTTTTACTTAACCCGTTCTTCAATATTTATTGTATGTTTGAACAAATTCTTCATGTTTTCTGACAGCCACCATTTAAATGTTAATATTTTAAAAAAACTGTATATTTTAACCCTGGTCTATAGTTTACAGCATTTGAAAATTTGCCATGTACTGTACCTGATACATACCCCAATTAATTGATATCGAATCGAAATCAGAATTGAATTGCAAGCTTGTGAACTGAAATCAAATCGTGAAATTTTTGTCAATACTCAGCCCAATTTAAAGGATAATTCCGGTATTTAGCACTTTGAGTCTCTTTTCTGGTTTGTTTTGGATGAACTAGAGTGGTGGACACAGAAATTTTGATGATGGGTCCTGTCTCGACTTTTTGACTCGTTTAGAATCGCCTTTGACCGCTTCATGCACGAACATGTCCTTAAAACAACACTGTAAAAAAAATCTGTAGAAATTACAGTATTACTGGCAGCTGCTTGCCAGTAACTTACTGTATTTAAATTGATGTTATTTACTGGCAACAGTTTGTTCAAAGTTAAATGAACATTAAACATTAACAAGTCTTTATCTTTACAGAATAAAACTAAAATAACAGCCTCATGCAAAGCATTCTGGGAACCAAAATCTGAAGGAAAAAAAACAGAAAAAGGTTGATGAAGATTTCTGGTTTCCAGAATGCTTTGCATTAGATTGTTATTTTATAGTTTTATTCTGTAAAGACAAAGACTTGTTAATGTTTAATGTTCATTTAACTTTGAACAAACTGTTGCCAGTAAATAACATCAATTTAAATCTACAGTAAGTTACTGGCAAACAGCTGCATAACTACAGCAATTTTTTTTACAGTGAACCCTTAACGTTCGTTTTCAAAACGAACCTTGTGGTGTTCGTTGATGATTAAAAACAAATATATCGGCGCAATGTATGATTTCAATCCGTGTTATTTGCTATAGTGGAACTATTTTTTCAGATACCTCACAACCGCGTATAAACTTCCGCTCGATATTTGAGTCTGAAGCGCAGTAATATCAACGAGCAATGAGTCCTCCAACAGTAACCAATGGGATTTTACAAAATGCCAAATAAAACACGACAGAAACTGTATTTCGCTACGCTACTTGTTTTGGAACATCAACGAACATCACTAACCACTTGGTGAGTTGCACAGTTTTGAAAACGAGCGTTAAGGGTTGTTTTAAGGACATGTTCGTGCATGCCCGTAGCCAGCCACTCTGAAGCCGTCAAAGGCGATTCTAAACGAGTCAAAAAGTCGAGACAGGACCCATCGTCAAAATTTCTGTGTCCACCACTCTAGTTCATCCAAAACAAACCAGAAAAGAGACTCAAAGTGCTAAATACCGGAATTATCCTTTAAGCTTTCATTTAGACTGAGAAGAGAACAGGTTCACTCTCTCACACACACAAGCTCTTGAATTTGTCTGTGGAGCATCAATCACCCCTGCTTGCTCTATCTGTGACCGAGTCCCGTGTCCAGATTGATGTGCTGAAATGCATCAACTGTACCTCCTACTCTTCACACCTTTCCATCTCAATCTGTCTCTCCATTTCACTTCCTCCCATCCTCGTCTTCTTGTTGTGTAACTTTTCTTGCACTGCAATAATTTCATTAGGCATTTGTCTCCTTATTTTCATCCGTTTAATGAATAAAACTTTAGCTGAAGTTCAAACTGTTCCCATTTTAATAAACAACACAGTAAAACTCAAAAACACTGCATTCCACCCTTCTTATTTGACTCTCACAAGTGCAATATTTACGAAAGTAAAAATATTTTTTTCAACACCCTACAGCATGTTCTCATTACCCATAATACACTGTGCATTCAGAAGGCTAGGAAGCCCCCACCCCTTCCATTGCTAGTCAAGCCGCCACTCAAATCAACAGCAGATCGTAGACGTGATTATGGTTCGAAGCCTAATCCATGTTTTAGCACTGCTGTTATCGCCCTCCACAGAGAGCTTCTCGTGAGATCACATCTCAACAAACAAGCTCGCATTCATTAAGCCCAATATGCAACACCGCAATAACATAAAAAAAAAAACACCAAAGAGGAACAACGATTTCTCAAACTGCCAAAAACACATCATCCCTAACAGAATCGCAATCTTCGCCTCCGCATTCTTGTTAATCCTAAAAAACAACACATAGCTTAAGATGTTAATCACAGGTTTAATCAGGCCGAGGGTGTGACGGAGGGACAAAATCAAACCGAGGTGAAATGTAGAGATGAGGGGAAAGAAAGATGAAAAAAACGAAATGGTGCATATGATGGTTCTGAGAAGCATTTTTAATAGGCCAGTTTTTCTGTGCGAGAGCGCCGCTGTTTTGATACTCAGACACTCATAAATCACAGTGACCCAAAACAATGACTGATCTTCCTGAATCTCTCACGGCAGCGTTTGGCTTTCTTAACCTGTGTCTGCTGCTAACTTTGGCAAATGGAGCGAAAGGAGTGAAAGATAGAGGAAAAAGAGAAAGCAGGGCCGTCGATTTCAAGTGCGGCGAGATGCGTCTGAAATAGAAGCGTGTTATTATTCCGGAGCAACACTGAGTTTGGCTGTTTTTGTACGACCTCTCCTCCATCACTGTTCACTCCGTCACCTTCTCCAAAAAAGGCAAAAAAACACCCAGAGGAACAATGTATTCCTCAGAGGTTGGTTCCCCAAACAAACAAACAAACAAACTTGCCCTGTCCAAAATGAATGCCATTGGTTGAGCCACTGTTGCTGTGCAAAACAAATGACAGAATTGTTGGCATATTAAAAGTTTAGAGATTTAAAATTATGTGAACAGATCTCAGAATATTTATTCTTGAAGTACTGGATGAAAAATGTTCGAGTTCACACTGAAAACTGACTTTTTTTTTTCATTTGTGATTTTTCACAAACGTTTTAGAAAGGGTATGTAGCGTACTATATAGCAAACCACTGCTTGATTGTTACAGTATATCGTCAACATTTTTAACTATATTATCGCCCATCAATATATTAAAAGTTGTATATATATATATATATATATATATATATATATACACATACATACATACATACATGCATATATATATATACACACTACTTTAACTGCATAAATACAGTATACTCACATGAAGTAATATATACTATATATTTCAATTGCCTGATTTTTTTAACCACAAAATGTTATCTATTTTATCGCCCAGCTCTAATCTGCTAAATGCAATTATAGTCATGAAGATATTAAAGGGTTACTTCACCCAAAAATGAAAATTCTGTCTACTCACTCTCATGTCATTCCAAACACTTTAGTTCAGTTTTAGACTTTAGTTCATCTTCAGAACACAAATGAAGATCTTTTTGATGAAATCATCCATATGAATTGAGTGGATTTTCTGAAGAAGCTCGACCGCTTTATATGATGAACAGATTCAATTTAGGATTTTACTCACATATATAAATTGATCAGCAAACATAAATAGAAGCTCAACCAAACTTGATGCGCAAGAACAAACCTCTTGCGGAAACTCAAACCTGCTGCGTAACACGAGAATGTAAACTCATTGGTTCATTGTTCAAATTACATTTTTGGGTGAACTATACCTTTAAGATATTATTAAACATCAACATCATGATTTTCGGTAAAGCTGCTTTGAAACAATGTGTATTGTGAAAAGAACTATACAAATTATACAACTGAATTTTGCTTTGTTTACAAATGACAAATGCTGGGTAAAAAAAAAAAAAAAAAAGTTATTTTTTTTCAATGTTTGAAGAAAATTACCTCTAAAATCTATATTCAAAAAAAAAAAAAAAAAAAAAAGTGCAGATGCAAGCCAGACAGGTTATAATGTAAATATTGCTCTGGCTGTATGTACAAGTTATAGATTTGCAGAGTCTATTTAAACCCAGTTCTGTGATGTTGACGTAAACTGTCTTTTGTCTTAACGTCAATCCTTTTTCCAACTGTTTCTCTTCGTTTGGTCTTTGATAAGGCTCTCTCAGCGAGTTGTCTTTAGTTTTCTCTCATCCCTCTGTTTTTTGAACTTCCACATCTTTTTCTGCCTTCTTTTAAACATGAAAGCTGCCTTTCCCTTCCCACCTGCCAGTCGCTCATACATTCTGACTGAACATCCATTTTTTTCTTTTTGTTTCTTCACTGTTTTATATGCAGGTCTCTCTTCTCACCTCCTCTCTTCACCTCTACCTCATTCACCTACTTCACTTCATTCCACATTTTCTTTTTTCTCTTTCATTCTAGCTCTATGACAGGTTTACCCATCTTAAAATTCTCTGTCCATGCACATTGTGCACTCACTCAAGCAGAGCCACAGTACAGTACAAGGAGATCATAACAATAACAGTAGGGTTGATGTAGGATCAAGTATAATTAATGCAATATTTTTTATTATTTTTTTACAATGAAAAATTACCTGCTTGAAAGGAAAGCACAAAAGAAGATTTTTCAAGAATGTTGGTAACTAAAACGTTTTTATTTTATTTTAAATATCTTCTTTTATGTTACGGAAAAGATCAACATGAAGGAGAGTAAATGATGAGAATTTTTGGGGTGAACAATCCCTTTTATTTTCCATTCCTTGAACACCATGGGGCCCTATCTTGCACCCAGCGCAATTGACTTTGTACACTGACGCATGTATCATTCCTATTTTGCACCCGCGCAAAGCGCGCTTTTCCCTCCACAGAAGCACGTCGCTAAACTAGGGAATGAACTTGCGCTCCCTGGGCGGTTCAGCGCAAAAAAGGAGGCGTGTTCCGGCGCAAACGTTCCTTCATGCTATTTTGCAGGTTTAGAAAACAATTGCGCCACTAACCAGGAAAAAATAGTTTAAAGTCAGTGGCGCGTTGCGCATGTTATTCATATGCTATTTTAAGGGCGCATGCTTGGCCATAATCAATGTAGTGTGTGCACAACGCGCATACACTTTGATTCTCTCATCTACACACAGACGCAGCAGTTCTCATTTTTGCAAATCATACATTATTATGATGGATAGATAGATAGATAGATAGATAGATAGATAGATAGATAGATAGATAGATAGATAGATAGATTTATTATAAAAGCATACATCTAGCTTACACATTTACCCAAATTATCATACGCCTTTTTAACCGAAGTTAATTTGGGTGGGTTTCTCCATCCCCAACGTCCCTGACGAGAGCGTTGCTCTCCTTGGCTGTGAACCGCTCCTGGCGCGCGTCTGGCAAATCCGCCGTTATAATAGGAATCCGCTTTAGAACAAAGCGCGTCTGCTCTTACAGGGAATGTGAGATGACGCTCTGATTGGTTTATTTCACGTTACGCCCAAACCACACCTATGAATAATGAAGCTACTTCAGACCAACCCATTTTAGATTTGCGCCTGGCGCAAGAGTCATTTATCCCGCTGGGAAAATAGCAACAGCGCCAAGACCCGCCCACAAAGTTACTTGCGCTTTGCGCTTTGACACTTGCGTTTCAGATCGTTAAAATAGGGCCCAAAATATAGGTAAATTCACTAAATTTGGTATATACCAAATTTGGTAAATTCATATACCGTAAATGCACCATCTTGAACATACCAAGGTTAATACATAAAACAGAATTTATTATAGTTATTTTAGTTTTTTAGTTTTTTTTTTTTAATAAGTGTTCATTAATTTTACGTTTATTTCATTAGGCCTACATAAATTGGAGCACTTTGGTTTATCTAAATAATTGAAGTAAGTTTTCTTAAGAAATCAAATATAAGACAACTGAGATGAAAGATCTGAAGATCTAACACTGAAGAACAGGAAAAAAGAACTAAAGAACAAACATACTAAAGGCCCATTCACACCAAGAGCGATAACCATAAAGATAACTATATTAGCATCCACACCAATGCATGATAACATTCTGCTTATTATAAGTGCGTGCTGAAGTTATGTCATCTGGTGCTTTAAGTGCTCAAGCTCTTTGAAGTCAGGTGAATTCTGATTCTAACAGTATCATTCCTCTGTGTTGTTATTGTTATTGTTGTGTTGTAGACTTCCCTATTCTCATATAATTAGAATGATTATTAAAGCTTAGTTAAAGTTATCATCCTTTGAGTGAATTGGCCTCAACTTTAATAAGATAAATATAAAAAGATATAGGAAAATATATAAACTCAAAATTCTAAGAAAACAAAAGTCAATCTTTTTTACTCATAATTGGACTTTGGACTTCAGAATTGGAGAAAAGTCATCAGAATTGCGAGAAAAAGTTAGAATTGCAAGAAAAAAAAAGTCAGTTTATATCCTGCAGTTCTGACTTTATATCTCACAATTGGTCTGCTAAATCAGATATATGTACAATATATGTGTACAATAACATTATGTCCAGCAATTTATTTAAATAGTACATTGGGTTTAATTTGTAATTTAATGAGATGTAATATATGTTGTTAGTGCCGAGAATTTTCATGTGAATAAATTCACTGATAAACATTTTTCATTAGAAGTTTGGCACATGTTGAGTTCCTAAATGCAGATTAAAGTAACCCAAACTCAGAACAGATGCAGAGATGGAGTTTGTGTGGAGTTTTTGCATTCACTGCAAAAAGAGCCGCTCTGAGCCGCTGCAAAGCGCTGGCGGATAACAAGCTGCTCTTTGCAATTTCATAGTCACACTGTACCATAGCATGATTTTATTTTTATTTTTTATTAATCGTGCAGCTCTGGTACTGGGTTTATACAAGTGAACTAGACATCTTGTAAATTTGATTGTTTTCTTTCCAATAATATTTTACACATTTCAAGCACTGTGCCATACACTCTGCTACCAATACAACAACACGCAGAACACCCTCCGTTGTGCACGGGCCAGCACTACTCACATTTTCTCTGTCTAGTTTAATATTTATTATTACCAACAGTTGGCTAATGCGAGAAACCACAATGGGTAATATAATTCACTCAGCACCGAATAGCTCACACAGTAAATTCACAGATATAAACGCTAACCATCCCGCTCTCTCTCTGAGTTATAATGAGGGTCACATTCAGCATTGAAATGTTGTAGAACTTTGCAGATAAGAGTCTGGAGTTGTATTGCTGCATTTGAGATACTTGTGATCTGTTTTACCTGTAATGTGAAATGAGTGTCTATCTATCCACACAACTGAATGTGCCACATGAATGAATAAAGCATATCCACCTATTAACACGCACGCACGCACGCACGCACGCACGCACACACACACACACACACACAATATTCTATCCCCTTACACTAACCCTACCCATAAACCTACCCATCACAGACAATGTTCTACATTGTTACATTTTCAAAAAACATCACTTAGTGTGATTTATAAGCTGTTTTCCTCATGGGGACCAACAAATGTCCCCAAAAGGACAAGGATTTCGATTATATTGCCATCTTTGTCCCCATAATGTAGGGTTTACCAGGCCACCCACACCCACACAAACACAAACACACAGGGCCTTGCTCACTGCAGAGATAAGGAAACAGGGATATCTTAAAAAGAAAAGAATAAATCGCATTCAAGCACACTTTAGAGCTGCTTTGGAGCATATTGTTTATTCATACACAATAGGAAGTTCAGATAAAATGTGACCTCACTGTATACACATCAATAGATAGCCAAAGAGGAAAGAGCATGACCCAAAGCAGCTTAAGGCTGTTAAAGTCATGAATGTTCTCATGGGAAAGAAAGATCACTTTCTTTATCTCAGACAATGAGATTAAATGTAGAACAAAAGGAGACATTTTAGCACCACAAAATGACATGCTTTTAGCAACGAGCAATTTATCTCTTCACACCGAGACAGCTACAGTATGTGACACAAGTATGTATTTGATGTTTAACATACAGTACAGTTGTGGAGTGGGATTCTGAAGATAAGATTGAGTAATCTAAAATATGTTTCCTCAATGAGTTTCAGAATTGAGGTTTCAAACACACCAAGATCCCAAAGTCAGACATTTTATCATGATCTCAAAAATGTTGAATTATTTTACCCACATTCATTTTATAGCTCTAAACTCTTACTGTATGTCTCCTAATTTTAGGAGAACCATCTGAAACTGACTTGAGCCATAAGTGAGAGGCCTACTGAGCTATAAAAGAGTAACTTTGCCACTCTGCTGGTGACTTTCCTAAAGCAACATGTCCTCATTCCATATGGTAAAAGCATCATCTCTTTAGAGTTATAGTTATTTTGAGGTGGTTCGGAGTATCCTTTATGATGTTTGTGTAAGTACCGGCTGCTTTTCTGATAAAAGTGTTATTGAACTTTAGCCCAGTGTAGTAGATTAGATTAAATCTCTCCCTAATTATCTCAATGATTACACTCAACAGCCAACATAGCTTTATGTTTGAGCACCTTGTCTGTGGATTAGAGAGTATCTGGATATAACAGATAAAACAACAAGATTGCAAAGATGACATTGTGCTAAAACAACTTATACATGCCCACCCTCTTCAGGTCCTGCCTGAGGGTCGCCACATAAGAGAACATCCACGTGCCTTTGCCTTACTTTACTTTCAGTTAATTCAATTATAATTTTAATAAGGATCTGTCAATTGAACACGTTAATTACAAGTAATTATATAATTATTAAGGGGGGGGCAAGTTTGTCTGGCAGAATAATGCAATGTCCTTGAATTATCTGGGGCCTTTTCCAGCAAATACTCAAATATGCAATTTTCTATTGCAATATTCAATTTAGGATTGTGTGCCATTCAGAATTGAATTTAGATAGCTAATAGGATGCAAAATTGCAATTCAATTCAATTTGAATATAAGGAATTAGAATAAAAATGAAATGAAATGCAAATATAATATTATTATTATAAAAATTAAAAAAGCATCAGAACAAATACTGAATGTTGGCTTGACAAAACCAAGTTTGAAATTTCTGAAAAAAGGTTAAAAAGTCTTAGATAGACAGAACAAAAATAGAACGACAACAGAATGACAGGGTGATGAATGATAGACAGACAGACAGACAAAGAGACATAGACAAAGAGACAGACAGATAGAGAGACATTTTAATAGATCATTTATTTATTTACTATGCTACATTTGACATGACCATACATACTGTATATGTTTTTTTTTTAATTATTTATATATAATATGTCAATGTTTCTGCAACATTGTGATGCACAGTCATGCTAATAAAGCTCACCTTGAAAAAAAATACAGACAGACAGAGATATAGACATACAGACAGAGAGACAGGGACATAGATAGATAGACACACAGAGACATAGACAGACAGACAGACAGACAGACATAGATAGAAAGACAGACAGACAAATAGAGACATTGAGACACGGTTTATAACGTATCGCTTATAACACTTGTTTTCAAAAACTTGTACTTCGAAACCTACTTTGTGTTCTCTGGCCACCAAAACGCTGTTGTCGTGTAAATGAACAGCCAGAGCGCATTTAAAATTTTCTGTATTGAGTTGAAAACGGTGTTGTGTAAGCAGCCCCTAAGTTAATAACTAATGATTTTTACAATGAAAATGAATCAATTAAAAACTTACTGGATAATGGCTTTCTTCTAGAGCTGCTCTACAGCCAAAAAAACTTTGTTACATTAATTTCCTTTTATCACTGTAAAGCTAAAAAGTGCTATATAAATGAAGGTGACTTGACATAGAGAGATATAAACAGACAGACAATGACAGACAAACGATGACAGACAGACAGACAGACAGACAGACAGACAGATAGATAGATAGATAGATAGATAGATAGATAGATAGATAGATAGATAGATAGATAGATAGATAGATAGATAGATAGATAGATAGATAGATAGATAGATAGATAGAAAAAGACAAAGACAAAGAAGTGTAGATTACTGATGTGAGCCTACTTGTACCTGCAGAAAATAACTCAGCACATCAACACCATAGGAATAAAAACCTCTTGTTAATGTGTCCCGTTATAAAGAGAAAAATTCAAATGTTTCAGTGCTCTTCTCTGTTGTGTTCTTACCAGTCTAACATCATCTCCGTGTGTTTGTTACAGCTCCTCTTTCTGAGAGGCTGAATTCATGGGTCCGACCCCCAGATGGCTGTACCATGCTGAGCCTATAATTATTAATGCTCTGGTTGACGTGGGGCTTGTGTTGCGCTGTTAATACACCTTGTAAGAACACATACACCGCATGTGGTTCAGTACATCATACCAATAAACATCCAATTATATTCAATCACCCCTGAGAGACTTTCACACACAATGGCTATAAACAACAAAATACGTCATGAACAACATAAGAACATCCCGTCTGCGGGTGTCTGCTCATGTTCAACAATGATTGTCAGTTTTTCCCGGTAGGCGAGTAATCAAATAAACAGACTCTTAACAACAACATGGAGAACTCACAAAAACTCTCACTGTCTCTCTGCCTCTACCTTACATGTATTTAACATCTCTCTCTCTCTCTCTCTCTCTCTCTCTCTCTCTCTCTCTCCATCAGCAATGTTTTCTCTTTCTCTCTTGCTGTCTAAGCAGATATGGCATGTTCATTGATAATTAGAGAGAGATAAATAATGTTATGTTAGACAGGCTCTGAGTGTGTGTTTGTGTGTGTGTGTGTGTGTCTCTTTGGCTCTATGCTAATTTGTCTTTATGGTCTGGACGGCAGAGATAACAGCAGTCTGGCCTGTTTAAAAGTATTAACTGACCTGAGCGCTGAGAACAGACAGAACGCATCCTTTCACTCGTTCAAATGAACTGCGGCATTACTGCGCGACTGGACCTGTCAGGTTGAGTGTTTTCCTCCATGATATCAGAACAATTGTATTACCCTGTATTACTTTTTACCTAATTCCTCCCCAAAAATATTAAAAATGAATTTTAATATAGGAATTAAAAACATGCTCATCATAGAAGAGGTGTAGGCCTATTCAAGTGATTATAGTATGTACACTACCAGTCAAAAGTTTGGGGTCAGTAAGATTTCTTTTTAAAATGTTTTTTAAAAGAATTATCTTATGCTCACTGAGGCAGCATTTATTTGATAAACATAGTAAAACAATAAAATAGTGAAATATTATTACAATTTGAAATAATCGTCTTCTATTATATATATTTTGAAATAAAATGTATTCTTGTGATGCAAATACTAATTTCATGCTCAAGATTTTTTTCCCTATTATTAATGTTGAAAACAGTTGTGCTGCTTAAAATATTATATATAATTATATATATATATATATATATTATTATTATTATTATTTTTTTTTTTTGTGGAGACCCTTTAATTAATAGAAAGTTCAAAAAAAAAAAAAAAAAATTCCAAATAAGATTATAGTGACATTTCTTTAGTCACTTTTGATAAATTGAATGGATAATTAATTTATTTAAAAAAAACAAAAAAAAAAAACTTTTGAACATTAGTTTATGAATTCCATTTAATATATTTTTGACTAAGTAGATAGACAAAAATTGCTCCTTTCATCAACAAAATCGCATCATGTCATTGACCCATGACAACAAAACATCAAATTTGGCATTAACTGTTACTTTTACATGCAAAGTGTAAAGTGTTTTTTAGGTTTGAAATTATGAAACAAAAAAAATGAAGTCAAAAAGTAAATATATATATATTATGTAGAGGCCAAACATTCATGCAACATAACGTGATGAACCACACACTCTGCTTTTTTGAATCTTTTCATCCAGCAAAAATAACCTATTATTAAAAAAAAAAAAAAAAAAAAAAAAATCTATTGCAATGAAATGCACATATATCTGTGGCCAAGTGTCCAAAAACTTTTGGTACCACTGTACATCAAATAGAGCATCTATGTCTTAGTTTGTCTTTTAAAAAATCTCCGTGCTTTTCCAGGGCCGTGAGTATCTACAAGTGTGAAAAGAGTTTCTCTATCAACAAACCCCTCAAGGACACAATTCTCTGGTTATTATATAAAAAAAATCTTAATCAACATGAATAACCTGTTAAACACTTGTATCTGTGTATTTCTAAAGGCACTGTGCATGCCTAAAGGCACATTTTATATTTCCTGAGAGCAGATGCTGTTGATGTCTGTCCTGCACTACCATGCAAAGGCGAAACGCAGTAACGTTGTCAAGTTTAAATTATGACAGAAATTGCATCTCTCGGGTCTCAAATGTCCTGTGACAGATGGGTTGGCTTGAATTTAAATGCAAACATAATTAAGCAAATGTTTTATATTTCGTCAAAGGCTTTACAGTGAATTTCGTCCAGCAAAATCATGGCGAAAATGCGTGCACCTGTAGTTATCGCCCCACAACAAACCCATCACATTACCCCATCCTGTTATTACATGAGTCTAGGATCTAAAGCACTATCTACCTTCTCTCTGTCTTTCTCTTACAAGACTGATGGTTCATCGAAGCAATAAGCCACTTGAGGCCATGCATTATAGTGATTTTATCAAGCTTAAGGGGTGTTGTTAAAAATCCATTTAAAACCATTATAATGCAGACACTCAAAGGCTTATGGCTTTTAAAACATGGTGGTAAGAACAATATGCTCAAATGCAGTTCAATAAATAATTGCATATATTATAATAAGAAAGAATAATTCTTTTTTTAGTATGAGAGCACTTTTCTAACATGACTCATCAAATCAGATTTTACAATAAGAACTTGTCCCATCCATTTTATGAACTAAATGCGGAGTCTTCTAACATATTTAAAATGTTTAAAATGATCCCATAATGTATTCACCCTCAAGCCATCCTAGGTGTATATGACTTTCTTTTTTCATTCAAACACAATCAGAGTTATATAAAAAAATATCCTGGCTCTTCCAAGCTTTATAATGGGAGTGCATGTTTTTTTTTCAGTTTATGCCAGTAGTTCAATCTTTTTGTGTTCATACAAATATTTACACGTTAATAAGTTTGTATTTTCCCAACATCAGTGCATTGCACAGTATATACTTGTGTAAAATAAGGGAGAGAAGCGCAGGCAGAAAGTGAGATACAGATGGAGATAAGGAAAGATAAAAGATGCTGTACCACTGTTCAGCGGTTGCTTTTTTGGAGATAGAAAGTTGTAATGTTTTGTTGTGTAATGTGCTGTGTGATAGACTGGGGTAGGCTTTTACACAGAGGAGCATTATGGGACAGCTCTCCCCTGGAGTCAAAGACCCAATCTAATACCCCGCTGAACTCTGACCATTCTCCACACGAGACCTCAGGGACCTTCAGCAAAGAAATATGAAGTGAGACACATTTACACAAAGTGTTCTATTTATCTCTGCTCTCTCTCTCTCTCTCTCTCTCTCTCTCTCTCTCTCTCTCTCTCTCTCTCTCCTTCAGCTGCAAAATGCCAAATGGGACATGCTTAACACACCCACACCCTTTCTCATTCTCTTTCTACCTCCTTTCCTCTGCGCATTGGCAGACAGCTGCAAGAACTTTAACTCTAACTAACAGTTTTATTTCCATGTGGATTATAACACACAGAGGCCAAATGGAGCTCCAGATATTCCACTGTTTGGCAAACATTAGCGAGAGGGAGAGAGTTTCAGAGAGAGAGAACAGCCGATAGAAGCAGCAAGGTCATGTGTAGAGCAATTCTCTATCATATCCAATAAGCTTATCTCGGAATATAACTGCAGCCCAGAGCTTCACAGACCTCCACCGTCTATTTAACTGTTAAAACAGGCCGTTATTTACGCATCAAAGTCTTGGAACCAGGCCTGAAATATGGATTTTAACATGAATATGCCAGCCATCTAAGGTATACACCACATAATCATACTCTCACCGTGAGATCTCAGCTCACAGCGGTTTGGAGTCGGTTCCTGGATTCAATGTGATGTAAATTTTGCTTTTGTTTGCACATGAATGGCATATGTAAATAATTTGCTAATTTGCACACCCCTACAGGCTTGATTCACATCGAATATGCATAAGATAGTGATGTGGGGGGAAATGTTTATGGATTTACTGGGAATTCTGCCATGTTTAAATCCAAAACATTCATTTTTATGTTTTTTTTCTACATTGTCTGTAGTCAAACGGAATGAAAATGTTCTGTCAAAACTAAGACTATGTTTGTGTCAGTTGGAGGTGATGATGTGACATTTACTTGCTGATGTGTAATATTGGTTATCGGCAGGTGTCCGTCAACCGGTCAGATAATCAATGAGACAAGATAATCAACTGAGCACAGTTAACCTTGGCAATACACTACTGTCGGAGAAAGACAATGTCCATTTGGGCAGCGTGGGACTGACAAACACCAATCACACATGCACCGACATCAGAAAAATAAGCGAATGAGAACAAAGCTAGTATGGATTTTCAACATGTGCAGTAGATGCAAGTTCACAGCAGTATCTACAAAACACACATTCCTTTTCTTAAAAGTACTGTATATTCTGAACAAAACAAGTTACTGTATATAGTATTTTTTTGCGATAAACAGCTGGACGTACATTATTCAGCTTAGTTTTGAAACGAGATAAATTAACTATTTTAAATAAGACAAACATTTAAGGGATAATGTACAGTCTTATTACACAGCTTTTCACCAAATAAATAATTGCGTGGACACAAAACACTGATAATAAGTTTAAACTTCATTATATTACAATCCATTACAATGTACAGAACTAATAATAGGTGCTAATAATTAAACCATCTGATTGAATTTTTAATACAGTTGATAACTTAAACACAAAATAGCATCTGCTGTGTTTGTATGAATCGATAGAGCAAGAATGAGGCGATGAAAGAACATTATACAGCATTGGCCATCATGAATTTTCATAGTTTTATATATGTGTTTACATTAGAGTAAATTAAATTTTTGACAGTTAAGGTACATCATATTTTGCATTGCTTGGGTAAAATTTCGTGGGTGAAATCCAGGCGAGAGAATGTGAGGGCGAGAGATTTCCCCTTACAGATTTCGCAACGGGTAGTTGTTAAAGTTGGTCACACATGAAGTTGTTGCATTTAATTACTTTTCCCTTGAAAAAGTAAAGAAGAAATATGTTTCTTAATGTTAATGTTTCAGTTTATTTTAATTACAGTTACTTCTGATGTAATTGCATTAAATACTGTATTATATAACAATTCTCTATAAAAAACAAAAGTATATTTAACATCAAAACTTAATTTATGCAATTTTTTATTATTTATTTGAAAGAATTAAAATAGCAGTTTCATGTCTATCCTTGTATTGTTCAACTGTTTGAAGTTGATTTAGGATTGAGACAGTAATTAATAATGCAATACTTTTTAGAGAGCGTAATTACAGCAGTAATCTAATTACCCTGTTGAAGGTGTAATTAGTAGCTTGTAATTAATTACGTTTTAGAGTAACTTACCCAACACTGACACACTATTGAAAAAAGAAAATGGATGTTTTTTTTGCTTGCCAAATTTTGTGACCGCACTATTGCTTGTCTATTTTTGGTTTTTCAATGAAAATTTTCAATCAATCAATGAGTTAGCAGATATTAAGCAGATAGTCTACTAATACTCTAATGAGAGTTAGTTGACATCTAGTCACAAAGTTAGGCTACTTATAGTCAACAGAATGTCTGATGGAGGACCATCACAATAAAGAGTTAGCAGATATTAAGCAGATAGTCAAGTAATACTCTAATGAGAGTTAGTTGACATGTAGAGAGAGAGACAAATGGGATGGAAAGTTAGGCTACTTATAGTCAACAGAATGTTCAAAAGGGTCCATCAAAATAAAGTGCAGAGAAGACTTTCTGGTTCTGATGCAAGGTTTCAAGGTATCATTTCCTTTATATGTGAATGTATAAGTGAGTGTTTCTTCTTTTCCTATCCATTACTTGTCACATTCAACATCATCCCATTTCTCTCTCTTTTGCAGTGGCAGAGGTTGAGCGCAGTTATTGCAGGGCAGACAATAAAGGTTATTGTTAAGATTTAAAGCACTAACCCTGTGGCAGCACTTCAATACGGCAACCTTTTTCTCCTCTCTCCTACAATACATGTGTGCTGCCTCTCTCAGCTCCCTCCTTTATCTTACCCTCTTGTCTCGTTCCTCGTTGACCTTCCGTACATTAGCATATAGATAATGCATGGAGAGCTCATAAAGTTACACGTCAGCCTTTCTGAGCTGGAGGAGAGAGCACCAGCTCTGTTGTCGACCCATAAGTAGGATATGCGTAGGCATCTTTTCCTCACTTCAACTTGTTTTGTTGTTTTTTATTTCTCTAAATTGCATCTAAATTTAGTCCATTGTTTTATGAGCTGCATGGCCTGCTTTATGTAATTGA
Organism: Abramis brama; assembly: GCF_963993115.1. Lineage (NCBI taxonomy): Eukaryota > Metazoa > Chordata > Actinopteri > Cypriniformes > Leuciscidae > Abramis > Abramis brama. The sequence goes on along the minus strand of NC_139964.1, from coordinate 58,283,511 downwards.
TTTGGTAAGTCAACAAGTTCTATGAATAAACATTTCTTAATAAAAAAGAAGACTCTATATTGAGTATGTTTCGTAGACATTTTCCGTCCAGAGAAATTCATCTTCCAGATGAACTAATGAGCACATCTGAACATGCTTGGCAAGTCCTATTGAGTCTGAGTTTTGTTGTGTCATCTATGCGTCAACCTATTATTTAGAGTCATCAATCATGAATTACTTTGGTAGGGATTCACAAAGGAATACAATCTGTATTTTAACTGTCACATATTCTTCAACCAGAACTATATTGACAGTTGTTGGTAACAGCTAAAAACAAATGCACTGTACGCAGAGTACGAAAAAACATCTTCGGCACATAGTACATTAGTTATGAATGATACTAGTCTATGTCTAAGCCCAGGCTGCAGGATATGCAACAGAGAAGGAAGATTTCTCTTTGCCTCTAACTTTGGGAGATAGGCGTAATGATGATTGAATATAGTGGAAAGAACAGGAGAGGGAGAGTGAGAAAGAGTGAAATGAAGCTTGAGCATCATTTCTTGTTCTCAAAACTTCTCAGGCACTGGTGCGAATCTTCACAATAACAACCTTTTTCATTCTCTGTCTTTAATTTGCTCGTTTTCCTCTCTGGCTCCTTTCCTCCTCTCCATCCCTCTAGACGTGTTCCAAAACCTAGTCAGCTTTCCTATTAGGCAGCTGCCTTCTAAGACAGTATTCAAACTTAAATAGATTAAGTGAACTAAAATACTCTGGACAGACACCAACCCCAAGGGCTGCATGATTAATCAATATAAAACCGAAATAGCGATATGGCTGCAATTTAATGAAATAAATGCATGTATCAGAGTGAAGTGTGTTTGCTAACTTGCAAGCAATTCGTGATTCTATGTTTTCAGCATCTCAGAGCAGCTTGGTTTCACACAAACTCATCTCTCAATGTGCAAAAGTCTTTAAAAGTCGGCATGAAACGGAAGATGCGATAGTCTTTTCTGGGGGTGGGCAATATGACCAAAATTTTATACAACGATATGAGTATTTAAAGCAAAAATAACTATATTGTGATATACATCGTTACTGTGAAATAATATTAAAGTTTTTATATCAAAAAATGTAATACCATTGAAATACTAGGCTAACAAACATAAGTAAGATAGATGAATTAGTAAAATATGAAGAAATGAACTGATTACATGCAATAAGACAAAAAACTACAATAGAACAAAGATGCAAATGAAATAGACCTACCTGAAAATTTCAACCACTAGATAGGCCTATATAGAAATACTACATAAATTGTATAAATCAAATGTAGAAAAATACGATATTCTGAAACTTTATGAAGGATGCATGTAATACTGTCAGTTAGCTTCTTTCTTTGATGACCATTCAAAATTAGCCTTGCATTCTGCAAAATATTTATTGTGGTGTCATCAGCCAAACCGCATTGTCGTTATGTCATCTGCCTGCAGCTCATGTTGTTGGCTAAATAAGTTCTGCAGTTCCATGACCAAAGATGCCAGACAAATAGCCTACTTTCTGTGCCAGCTGTGCAACTGCCATTCAGATAAATGGGAATGCTAATGGATTCTAGCTTTGAAACAACTTTTGCTGGATTGTGCCTATGATGTTGTAAAATGTATTGGTAGACAGCTCATTAGGTTTTGGAAGAGGGCCTCTGTCTTTGTGCAGTTTTATACAGTAAAGCCTGTTCCTCAGCCTGACAGCTTCAGGTGTGAGCCTGAGCAGCAGACAAGCGTGTTACAACTTGTAGTTTTGTTTAATAGTATGTGGGTGATTTTAATTCTGCTGTGCAAATAGTCTATTTTCCAGCTTAAGGGCCCTATCTTGCACCCAGCGCAATTGACTTTGTACGCCGACGCATGTATCATTCCTATTTTGCACCCGCGCAAAGCGGACTTTTCCCTCCACAGACGCACGTCGCTAAACTAGGGAATGAACTTGCGCTCCCTGGGCGGTTCAGCGCTAAAAAGGAGGCGTGTTCCGGCGCAAACGTTCCTTCATGCTATTTTGCAGGTTTAGAAAACAATTGCGCCACTAACCAGGAAAAAATAGTTTAAAGTCAGTGGCGTGTTGCGCATGTTATTCATATGCTATTTTAAGGGCGCATGCTTGGCCATAATCAATGTAGCGTGTGCACAACGCGCATACACTTTGATTCTCTCATCTACACAGAAGCAGCAGTTTTCATTTTTGCAAATCATACATTATTACGATAGATAGATAGATAGATAGATAGATAGATAGATAGATAGATAGATAGATAGATAGATAGACAATTTATTATAAAAGCATACATCTAGCTTACACATTTACCCAAATTATCATACGCCTTTTTAACCGAAGTTAATTTGGGTGGGTTTCTCCATCCCCAACGTCCCTGACGAGAGCGTTGCTCTCCTCGGCTGTGAACCGCTCCTGGCGCGCGTCTGGCAAATCCGCCGTTACAATAGGAATCCGCTTTAGAAAAAGCGCGTCTGCTCTTAAAGGGAATGTGAGATGACGCTCTGATTGGTTTATTTCACGTTACGCCCAAACCACACCTATGAATAATGAAGCTACTTCAGACCAACCCATTTTAGATTTGCGCCTGGCGCAAGAGTCATTTATCCCGCTGGGAAAATAGCAACAGCGCCAAGACCCGCCCACAAAGTTACTTGCGCTTTGCGCTTTGACACTTGCGTTTCAGATCGTTAAAATAGGGCCCATACTGTGATCATAGTATAAAAAAAAGAAAAAAAAAGGAAACAATTGTTGAAAAACGAAGTAAAAGATAAACTAAAAAGCTAAACTAAAACCATCAGACATTATCTGTTTTCAAAGCAAACATGGTCAAAGTACATTATTTCAATGATCACATTGTATCATCAATAAAGCAACAGAAGCTGGGCTTAATAAGCAAGCATACATTTGGTACAGAGTATAACCCACCTTAGCTAAAAAAAAAGAAGAAATAATGGGGGGTGGGGGTGGATATAAGCACTTAGCCATAGGTGTAATCTGCAGGGGTAGCAGCGCTCATCCAACTCAACATAAGGGCAAACACTCTCTCGAAGTGTAAAGTGGAGGTGAGTCATCTTATCAAACAGAAAAAAACAATGTTTGTGTGGTTCTATCTATCTATCTATCTATCTATCTATCTATCTATCTATCTATCTATCTAGTTAGTTGTGGTCAGAATTATTGGCACCCCCTGGTAAATATGATCAGAGATGGCTGTAAAAATAAATCTGCATTGTTTATCCTTTTGATCTTTCATTTAAAATTTTTGCAAAAATCTAACCTTTCAGTAGATTGCCTTTCATCAATTTCAAAGAATTGAGTATGAAAATAAATGTTTTTCTCCAAAACATGTTGGCCATAATTATTGGCACCCTTTTATTAAATACTTTTTGCAACCTTCTTTTGATAACAGAGTTTCCTCTAATGGCTGATGAGTTTGGAGAACACCTGACAAGAGATCAGAGACCATTCCTTCATAAAGAATCTCTCCAGATCCTTCAGATTCCCATGTTGGTGCTTCTTCTCTTCAGTTCACCCCACTCATTTTCTACAGGGTTTAGGTCAGGGGACTGAGATGGTCATGGCAGAAGCTTCATTTTGTGCTCAGTGACACATTTTTGTGTTGATTTTGATGTTTGTTTTGGATCATTGTCCTGATGGAAGATCCAACCACGGCCCATTATAAGATTTCTAGCAGAGGCTGGCAGGTTTTGATTTTTTATCTGTTGGTATTTGCTAGAATCCATGAAACCATGTATCTGAACGAGATGTCCAGGACCTCCAGCAAAAAAATAGGGCCACAACATTAAAGATCCAGCGATATATTTAACCATGGGCATGGGGTACTTTATAGCCCTTTTTTTAGGCTTTCTAACCCCAAGACTCAACTAATCTCTGCAATTTTCCATCTGTGATCCTGGTAGAGTCTTTGGCCACTCAGACTTTCTTCCTCGCCGATGCAGATTTATCTTTACAGCCATCTTTGATTATATTTACCAGAGGTGCCAATAATTCTGACCACAACTATGTATATAATTGTGGCGTTGTGCTTGTATAAACTGTACTCTTCACTCTTGTACTCTTTTGTTTAATTATTATTATTTTTTTTGTAGTTTCTTTTTTATTTCATCATTCACCCCATGTTCTGTTGGCTAAGCTGAAAAATAAACCTTAAAACAACTCTCAATTTCAAGGCTGATGGAAAGTTGTGTATATGAGAGTTTTCAAGTGTTTGTGTGTGAATGAAAAAGTGCACAGCTTTCTGATGACATGCCCTTAACCTACAGCACTCTAAAGAGACAAACGGAGAGGAACAACAAAACGCTGCTAAACAGAGTGTGCTTTTATAGTGCACGTCATGTGGTATAAGTCTTTCTGCAACCCTTCAAAACCTCACAACTTTCTGAAGACCAGTCTTGTTGTGATTGTACAGATGAACTCTGATTGTACATACATGCTCAATAATTATACAAACTATGTGCTTTTAAAGGGATCACACATCAGGAGAAATTAAATCATGCCCCAATCATGCCACTGTCATTCATCATTTGACATTTTCTGTCAAAAAATAATAATAATAATAATAATAATAATAACAGAAAAAATAAAATGTCTAAATTGAAATGATCTATAAAACGCAACGCAATTGGTAATGGTACGCAAATGGTTCATAAATAAATAAAATTGAGCTGAGGTAATTGGAGAAAATTGTGCAGAAGCAGAATAAAATTGAATAGTTGAGGAAACAACACTGTTTGCATGCACCACAATAAAGGAAAGAAAGAAGAAACAATGGATGGAAGGAAGAGAGGAAGGCAGCAAAGAAGGAAAAAAGGGACATGGGAAGGCATGCAGGGAAAAATTATAATCAAGGAAGTAAATACGGAAGTAAGGAAGGGAGGAATTACAAATAAGGAAAAACACATCTCTCCCTATAATCACATGTTAAACAGGAAAGAAATAAGGATACAGAAATATGCACAGAAGAATGCAAGGAATGATGTAAGGAGGAAAGGATTAAGTAAGGAAGTAAAAATTACGAAAAATCTCTGCCCAGAATCGCATATTAAACGAAGGAAGAAATTGAGAAAAGAAGTATGGAAGAATGTACGTAAGAATGAAAGTAAGAAGGAAAAACATTTGAAAGTAAGAATGCATGGAAGTACTGAAGAAATTAGTAAACAGGAAAAGCACATCTTTGCCTTTAAACTTGCTAAACAGGAAGGAAGAAATTAAGAAAGGAAGTAAGCATGGAAGGAAGGAATTAGAAAAAAAGCAAAAGCATTCCCTGCCTATAATCCAGTTCAAACCCAGCCTGTTCTCTTCATTTACAGACCAACAGAGACTGAGATTTAATTTCATTACACTTTTACTCTTCTCAGTGAAGGACATAAAGGTGAAATATGTGCGTTCATCAAAGCTTAATGCCCATGAATAAACTAAAGCCATACTGCTTCACAGCCACAACCAATAGCACTGAGAGGATCACTAACCAAGAAAGAGGAACATGATCTGTAAATTATTCTTTATTGATGCGTCTCACATGACTCTTTCCTACAGTAGGAGTCAGTTGACGGAGAACCAGAACAAGCTGGAAATTTCTCAGCGACCTAAGGTCAGCGCAATTCATGGACGGTAGTAATAGAGTTGGTGTTAACTTCATCGGCGGCTGCAGCACCAGTAATGTCATGAGGAAGAAAAGTTCTCGGTCACCGTGGAGGTGTTTCATTCACTTATACGGCCTCTCCTACTGAGGGAAGTAAAGGAATGGGAAAAGAGTGAGACAGATATAGGGAGAGTAAGATAGAGAGAGCGAGAGAGAGAGGAGATTGGGGTGAATTGTGATAAAGTCCCGTTCTCCTCTTCCTAATAGAAATGCTCATTGGTAGGTCACATGAATCAAACCTTATTCGCCTGCACTGCCTTCCTTCGGCTGATTGCTTTTTAATTATCCTTGTGACATCATTACTCCCATATCCTAGTGACTATCACCTGCGGTTACCATAGATCATGGGCCAGTTAGAGGAAACAGAGGTTTGAGTCCACTGCTTAATTTAACTCAGCCATTACTGCAATATGTTACAATTCCTGTCTCATCCATTCAGGTCAGCGAGCAGAGCATTAGTGTGACGACATCGCTGCGGGAAGCCAGATTGTAAAGTTTTAAATTTAATCTTTACCACATGATAGAGGTCAGAGAGATCAATGCAGAAAGGTTGTTTCATTCAGCTCTATCTAGATTGGTGATTTCCAGAAGTACAACATGTTCCTGGATTCAAATCAACCAATCAGATTTGAGGGACAAGTTTACAGTTTATGTCAAGTTTAGGCTTACAACCAGGGTTAGGTGCTTCTACATCGGTGTTATCCACCTATCATTTCCCTCTGATTTTAGGGATAAGTTATAGGTAGGTTTAGAGGTAGGGATAGGGATAAGACTAACTAAATATGTTGATCCAGGAACATGTCATACTTGGCAAACGGCCTGGCTTCATGAGCCAGATTTAGCATCCGACATTAAGTAGTTCCAGCATAATAATAATAAAAAAACTATAAAAACAAATATGCCCTTATAAATGAAAATTGAACTGCATAAGCCTAATTTGCAAACGTCTTGGATGCTAATGTAACACCTTTCTCTGAAGAAATAAGTGACTGGCATACCATATTGGCATCTCAATAGTCAGTCACTTATGAAATAATGTTGAATGTGTCTGACTGATAGGGAACACACAATTATTAACAGATGAATTTGCACCGAATTACAATGAGTGATTTGACAACTGACAAGCCTTTAACTTGACAAGCCTTAAACAATGACAAGCCTTTAATGTTAACAATAGATGCGTTTTTACCTTTCTGTAAAAAAAAAGGAAAGAAATAAAATAATTTAATATACTACCGTTCAAAAGCTGTCACGTTTTGCCTGAGTTAGTTTTTTTATATTTATTTACAATTCTAACTGTTTTTACTCACAAACCAACTAACCAATGTTTACTAACATTAAAGGCCAATTTGCCAGCAGCCATATCACCCTGTAGCCCAAGACTGGTTGCCCACTGAAGCTAAGCAGGGTTGAGCCTGGTCAGTACCTGGATGGGAGACCTCCTGAGAAAACCAAGCTGCTGCTGGAAGAGGTGTTAGTGAGGCCAGTAGGGGGCGCTCACCATGTGGTCTGTGTGGGTCCTAACACCCCAGTGTAGTGATGGGGACACTATACTGTCAATGAGCACCGTCCTTCGGATGAGACATTAAACCGAGATCCTGACTCTCTGTGGTCATTAAAAATCCCAGGATGTCCTTCGAAAAGAGTAGGGGTGTAACCTCGGCATCCTGGCCAAATTTGCCCATTGGCCTCTATCCATCGTGGCCTCCTAATCATCCCCATATACTGATTGGCTTCATCACTGTCTCCTCTCCACCAGTAAGCTGGTGTGTGGTGGGCGTTCTGGCGCAATATGGCTGCCGTGGCATCATCCAGGTGGATGCTGCACATTGGTGGTGGTTGAGGAGACTCCCCCTTCCATGTAAAAGCGCTTTGAGTACCTAGAAAAGCGCTATATAAATGTAACGAATTAACAGCAGTGGGTAAAAGAGAACCACTGATCTGAATCACCACCACACTGACAGATAGAGTATATCTATAGGCTAACAGGCTCTTCATAAGGGTTAGTAGTTAGTGATTTAGTCCTAATAATACAAATAATGCAAACCATGAACAGAATAACTAGGTCAGGAAACTGCTCTGCTTCTAGTCAGCTGCCTCACTGTTTACTGCAGCTACTTTCTAACACCGTCTACACTGGAACCAAAGAACCACCAACACTACAAGCCACTGATGTCGCATGTCACAGCATGCCTGGAGCTGACTGACTCCTGTTCTTATCGGATACACTGTATTCCTCCAGCAGCTTTCTTTTCTCCATTCTTCTGAAACTAAATTACATTATTTACAAATAAAGGTGTGATTGTTGGGTAACACTTTATTTTACAGTATCCTTATTACATGTTACATGTTGTTACTGTAGTAATAACTATAAATTTTGCATAATTACATGCAACTAACCCTAAACAAAACCCTAATCCTAACCCTAAGTGCATGTAGTTAATAATTATTGCTCTGTATTTAAAAGTATAATTACTGTAACACAAACCTTAAAATAAAATGTTATCAATTTTTGCTATGGATTTTATCTAGCTTGTGATGTTTGTGGTCTCTGGCTTGCTTATTTCAATATTTTTTTGTTTCTAACCAAATTAATACACATTTCCTCACATTCTGTTTTAGAGGCTTTGCAGTGACAAAGCAAATTAATTAATTTTTTATTTTCTAACCATCACTGTTGATTCGAATCTAATATTAGCATGTTGCCAATTATGATATAATCACAACAAATACATAGCACTCACAAATATTGGGGGAAATGGTGTATTTTTAATTAAATTAGCACTATTTTCCTCAATACTTTGCAATGCTGAATAAAATATACTGTACATCGCCTTATATTTATAATCAATATATAAATATAGGGATTTGACTTCATCTTCCATCTTGGATTCAATTTTCACTGAGCTGGCAATGCATTCTGGGATTACCTTATCATCTCGTAAGCAGTATTATTTTGCCGCCCACTGTTTGGAACATGCCTATGATGCCTAAAAATTGGGAACACAGCTTTAATGTTGTGGAAGAGACTGACTGCTATAGGCTATGTCCCAATAAACCTTCCTAATCGATGGCAAATAATATAACATTAGCATTTAGCACCTCAAAAATACATAAAAGCATGACTGGTTAACTGTGAACACAGACATAATCTAACTCCTGACACTGGAACAAATACTGGCACATGTAGACACAATGAACTATTACCATGTAAGTTGTTATGTAGTTACAACAGATCAAATAAACTGAACCTTCTTAAAATGAGCAGAATCCATCCTTTGAAAGATAAGACACACAGACAATTAAAAAAAGTGTCAAGCGAGGCCAAAATTTTCTTTAGCGAGCACATTTCTAGAGTGAAGTAAGAGCTTGATCACTACAACAATGATATATTCATGTTGCAAATAAAACTCCTAAATAAAGAGTTTAAATAAAATTATGTGAGGCATGAAGTCAAAACTGAGTCAAACATATCAACTCTCAAAATCTTGAATCACACACTCATCCACAAGTTTATACCTGTGATAATGTTTTGAGAACTTTACACCTTGACTGTCAGACACAAGATGCCAGTGTTTCTTCTTTTTTTTTATTATTATTATTTAAATTTTTTTGTGTGTGTTGTTTTACAAGAGATACGAGCAATATTGTTTTAGGCTTTTTCACATATTGTTTTTAAACACCTGACTGTGAACCTTCCCCCTGTGGCAGTTTGTCGGTTTCAAGCAAAATTGAACTTCAGATAGATTATATCAATACTGACACTCTCACATTTTGACAAGCTGTCAGATCTACTAAACCCTCACACACTTAAAAATATATTTTATAGTGCAGTAGCATCAGCGGAACAACAGTTACAAAGGAAAGGAAAGCATACACATGTAAAAAATATCTATTTTTTTATCGTCACCCCCTATAAATAAATAAATGAATAAAGACATCTTCTCTCTACTATTGTCCTTGCATCTGGGCTCTCCAAAAATATATAATAATAATAAATAAATAAAATTGTGTTAATATAAACAGAGTGATCTCCAGCCTATATATTAAGTGGCTGCGTGCCAAATTATTCAGTTAATAGACTAAAATGAATGATTTCCTAGATTTAACAAATATGACAAAATAAAATTTGTTCTCATTAAAAAGAAATGCAGGAATGATTTTGTGTCATCACACAGGTCAGAATCGGATGGTCAGAATGAATGAACTCTACTAAGAAAAGATAAACTGATTAGTAATCTCACCATTGAAGCCAACATGAAATCAAAATATTTATTTTCATAATGCAGAAAACCTGATTGGATGGGTCATACTCAAGGCTGTGAAAATAGCCTATATATAAGCTCTAATGAATGCATTAAAGTCCCCCTGTAGTCAATCATTTTATTCTTTAAAATCTTTGAAGCCTCATCTTTGATCAACAAAATGTTTGTTTTTTTCCTGTGAAAAAATTCCTTCATGCCTTAAAATAGCTTGAATGTAACTCTACATTTAGTATACGCAGATCAATTAATATGTTAATTATCCCCGCATCCACTCACTCACACGACCTCAGAGATGCAATTGGTCAACTTTACTCAAACGCTGCACAATAGTATCGCTCTTAACAACATTGGACACATAACGGTAATGAATATGATTAGCCTTTTGCTTGACTATATTATCAAACAGCTAACAATGTGTTCCTGTTTGCCATCTCAGAGTCAGACAGCTGCCTTCTAACAATCAGCATCCTATCAGAACGTCAGTGGAGAAAAGCATATAGTTCATCATAAAATCATAATATAGTTCATTCATTTCATTTATTTATTTATATAGCACATTTAATGCAACAGCTGTTGCCCAAAGTGCTAAAAATCAATCACTAAAAAACACAAAAATTAGAGAAAAATAATATACATCATATTTATAATTCACCCACTTTATTGCTAAATGTCCCCGATTTTTCATATCAACAGAAAAATATACCGGTATAACCTGGCTTCTCTTGAGACTGCCTTGCTTCAGAGCATAGTAATGATATGCTAAAGCCCGCCCGCACGTTGACGTGATTGGTTACAAGGTAGTTTGTGACGTACTGTAAGAAACACCACCAATTTTTAAACAGTGTTTTTGAGATTGTCTTTAGTTCACTGGACTTTTAAGGAGAAAATACTCAGCAATGGTGTTGACTTATGAATTTGCACATGGTTTGTCTTAAAGCATTTTAAAAACACCACATAGACATATTAAAGGAACACTCCACCGTTTTTTGAAATAGGGCTTATTCACCTTCTTTCCCACATTTAGATAGGTGGGCAAATGCATTTTTGTCTCAGTGCATGCATTGTTTTAGTTTGACAGGGTCGGCACTAGCTTAGCTTAGCACAATAAATGGAATCCTTTGTTGCCAGCTAGCATGGCCTAGATATCTAGACATCTCTGCGCCCAAGTAGCAGTGCTTCGCCTAAGCAGCAGTGCTTCGCCTGTGCTTCCCCCTAATATAGTCCCAAGTCAATATCTGCCTAGGAAATCGCCTAGTGTTAATCTGCATCGCTATTTGTACTTGTTGTGAATACGCAGGCCACAAGAAGTAATTAGGTGTTTTTTATTTTTTTTTATCACTTTTACTCAGGACATGCTAGCTGGCAACAAAGGATTCCATTCATTAAGCTAAGCTAAGCTAGCGCCAACCCTGTCAAACTAAAACAATGCATGCACTGAGACAAAAATGCATTTGCCCACCTATCTAAATGTAGGAAAGAAGGTGAATAAGCCCTATTTCAAAAAACGGTAGAGTGTTCCTTTAACAACATTAAAAACTTGATTTTCACCACATGATCTTTGATCGCTACATAGCTTTTCAGCCATAAACCGTCAACAGCTAGGCTTCTGAGCTATATTACCTAGCTGGAAAATGACTGTATTCTTTATGACACACTGGGGTCTTATTATAATGCTTTTGTCACTGTTTTATAAAAGCAATAAGCCACTTGAGGCCACTCAAAGCGATATTGCTAGCATCACACCTAACAACCTGATAGTTTTGCTAAAGGCCAGTTATAAAACTGCATAACTGTTACATCATAATTCTAAAAATGTTTAGCCATCATTATTCCAAAAGTTCGACACTGCATTAACCAGCTTTTCATTCCATTGATACACAGACCACAATGCTGCTGTTGTCCAATCGAAATGAAGGACTGAACCATCTGGCCAAAAGCACCTTTCATTACCATCATGTCTCATATCACAATTCAGGAACTGCCAGAGAAAACAATAATCTGTCAATCGGCTTGAATGGGACTTGGGATAAGACTGCAAACAGGGAGATTATATTTTCAGGGGCCCATGGATTTTCTGCCACTGTAATGTCCCGAATTCTGACAGGTAATTACAGATTCCTCTGTCCTCTCCTTTGCGTAGAATAATTAATTCATCATTTGCAGTAGATCAGTGAAAATCCGTCTGTAGAAATGGCTGCTCATCTCCAGGGGGGTTTGCATGTCTGCTCTGGTTTTTGTAAATGTGAGAGGTGCGCGCGTGTACTTCCGCTCTATTGCCACTTAAATCTGTCTGAGGGATTCGGCCTTAGATGGAGAGCAAAGCTCAGCTGAAGTATACGCGCATATGTGACAGGAAATTAATAGGGATTTTGAAACAAAACATAGCGTAAGACCAGAGAGAATCTGTTATACTTCCAAATATCACAGCCTTCAAATTTCCGCGCATGTTTTATCCGGTCTTTTCATCTCTTCTCTCTCCGAGGACTGGGGAGTGAGCATAATTAACCATGTCAGTCACATCTTCCAGATGGTTTACGGCATATTTGAGTTATTTGTACAACACATACACAACTGTGCATACTTAAATGTAAGACTTTTGTATAGTACACTATTTGGCGAGGTATGAAGGATCTCCCTTCTGATTAACAACTTTGGCTATTTCAGCTGCATCTATTACTAAGCTCATGTGTCTAGGAGCAAATCCCATGTTCCAACATCTAATAAAAAGTTTCTCCGAAAAGTGGAAGCTGTTGTAGCAACAAACTCCCACCACAACATCCATGTTTTTTATTTAAATGAACCACAAAAAAGGTTCAACCACAAAAAAAAGAAAAAAAGTGTAATTTATGGCGCTTTTCCACTACACAGTACCAGCTCGCCTCGGCTCGGCTCGACTCGACTCGGCTTTGTTTGGTTTTCCACTGTGTAAAAGTTGTACCTGTACATGCTTCCAGGTACTTTTTTTCACCTCCGGCGAGGTTCTAAGCGGGCTGAGGCGATACTAAAATGTGACGTGAAAACACGACAGACTGCTGATTGGTCAGAGAGAATCGTCACTATTCACTGTGTCATCATTGCACGCGCCAGACGGAGTATCCTGAATAAAAAAACAGCAAAAACAAAAACATCCAAAAACAGCATACACTCGATTTCCTCCATTGTCCTGTGTGTGTGGGTAGCGGGTGTGTCTCGCGTGTCTCGCGTAGAAGATTAAGTCACGGCAGTTTCCTGCGGCGTCGCTATGACGACCAGGTACTATTGTGGAGGTACTATCTGCAATGGAAAACGGAGCGAAAAGCGAGCCGAGGCGAGTCGAGTCGAGTTGAGTTGAGCTGGTGCTGGTAATGGAAAAGCGCCATTACTCTCATATTGTTCCCTCATGATTTCTTCCACACAACACAAAATGATAATTGTCCTGGTCTCTCTTTTCCATGCAATTAGCCATGCAATTTTCCATAGCACTCGTGTTTGTTTGACGTCAGAGATTGGTTCGTTTGGATAATGTCAACCCAAGTCTGCTTTAAAAAGAATATGGTTTGCTGCTAATATGAACGCAATCATACTAAATCGTAGAAGTGAACCGCTACTGATGATGTATGATTTGGTAAAACACAGACATGCACTGAACATTTCAAAAACGTTTAGCCTTTTATGTTCAAACCGGAGTCAGACAAAGATGGAGAGACTCAAGAAGAAGTGACAACATGTAGACAACATTTCTGAATGGTTAGTTGATGAATGTGTGTAGCTGATGTGTAGTTATCTTCTAGTCATTGATTAGCATTCTGTCTTGATAATCTATAAATCGTGTTCCGGGGGCGGGGTTTATGTAAATTTTAGGGTTAGTGATGTCACTAACCCGGGAGGAAGCTTGTGTAGTCCCTACCAGACGTTTGTTGTAGTCCTTAAAAAGCAATTTCTTTAAAAGAAAATATCTTCCTTTTCTTTGAACTTTGAGCGTTATAACTTTGCAGATGTTGGTTATGCTCAAACAGCAATATTACACACTAACTGAACGTTAGAAAAGTTAAATCATGATCAACCACCCCTTTAAAAAAGGACGCAAAAGTTGGGCCGAATTTTAGCTTTATCGTGTGGTTGGTATTTAACAAAAACATTGTTGAAATCGCAAAGTAAATGCCTGGCTTAAAGGTATCACACTTGTGCGTTATATTCCAAGCCTTCATTAAAAAGACTCACATTAATGATTCATTCATAAATCTGATATCTCCAGGAGTCGAAGAAGGGCAAATGTCAAGATTTCTGTGAATAATGACTTATGTTATAATATGACTCTATCCCCCGGTTTCACAGACAAGGCTTAAGCCTAGTCCCAGACTAAAATGCATGTTTGAGCTGTTGTAACTCAAAACAACTTGCACTGACATATCTTAGAATATGTTTTATGAACGTTTTATAAAACGTTTAGCCTTAACGTTGATAAAAGCTACTTAAATGTCCTAATTGAACTAAGGCCTAATCCTGGCTTAAACTAAACCCTGTCTGTGAAACCAAGCCTAGAAGACTTAAGACTTAGCACATATGGAGCACTTCTATAATACTTTCATTGTGTTTCTATGTCCTTTTTGAATTTTGAAAGCATCAGTTTACTAAAAATGTACCTGTAAAATTTCCCCTTTTTGTGCTTTATGGAAGAAAGAGTCATACAATTTTGGAATGACACGAGGATGAGAAATTTCACTTTGGGTGATCTGTTCCTTTAAATTAAGCATAAGTATGTCGTCCACATACTTTTGTCTTGGTATTACCGACAGTTTGCTGAATAGTCACATCAGCTTTAAGTTGAAAAGGCACACAGGTTACATTTGCAACCCGAACACATTCACAGACACTCATGCTTTTATTACAGCTTATACAGGAACAGCTTTCCTTCCTAATTTACATCAACCAAAGGAAAAGTGACAGGTAGTAAAGTAATCGTAATGAGAAAATACAGCAGGTAGTTAAAAACGGGTGAAAGATAAACAGCCTGCCATGATACAGAGCAGAAAGCAGCACTTTGCACACACTCGCTCGCACTGATGCTAATTTCCATTACATTCTAAACACACCCCTCGAGTTGATTTATATAACATTTGTTCGTTAATCTCTCAGTGTCAATAAACCATCCTTGTTCATCATTCTGACTAAACCAGAGAGGAGAGGTCCCTTTCAAGTCATCGATCTTTTTTGTGTCACTCACTCGTTTTCCTCAAGCGCTTCTCATACAGCAGCTGTCAAGACGCCCAGTCCATCAGATCTAAAGTTCACATTCTACATTTCACTCCACTCCAATACGATTTGGATCATTTCTTTCTCTCCCTCGCTCTTCGTGTCCTTGGTGATCGGTTTCTCGCTTCACGAGAGAGTGTGTTGGTTTGTGTGTGTGTGTGTAATCTCCCTCTTGCAGGCTGCAGGTTGTGTGCCGCTGCCATCACGGCTGATATTTACCTCGCAAAGCATTTGGCAGTTTTGGGTTCATGAAGCATTCACATTGGCGCCTAGAGGAACAGAAGTCAATTCACACCACCGTACGTACCCCTCGCCCTCGGTTTCTCCAGGACTTGAACGGACTATATACTCGATTATGACTGTCACCGACATGTTAACAGCACATGCAGAGGTAGCTCAAAGGCAGTTTCACTAGAGAACAAAGAGAGGATGTATGAATAATTAAAGACTAGACTAACACAATACATCCAGACCCACCCACTCCACTCTCTGACTGCCTAGCAGTGTGAGGGGCTTCAGAGACACCCCCTGGCCCCTATCCTGCTTTCATTTCTCACTTCCTCTTGGTATCTCTCTCTTAAAGAGGCTTTAGATGTTAGAAAGGATTATGGTGAAGTGGAGCGGCTCATGTAGAGTGTGGAGTGAACCTATAGAGGCCTGCTGAATAAGGATGAAACTAGATAAAATTCACTATGGCACAGACATGATTGATAACTCATATCTTGCATATCTTTTGAGGAGGGCTGTGCTGTTACTTTTCTATGATGAGACAACGTTATCTCACGACCAATTCGTACAAATTCGTACGAGTGATTAAAAGGTGGCTAATTCGTACGAATTTGTACGACCTCACTCGTACGATTTGTCTAAACCCCAGTGATGGGTAGGTTTAGGGCCGGGGTCAGGGGTAGGTCATTCGAACGAATTCATACGAATTTGGCAACTCGTAAAATATGTACGATTTAGCTAAAAATTGCATGAATTCGTACGAATTAGCCACCTCGTAAAATTCAAACGAATTGCCGTGAGATCAGGTTGGATGGGACCACAATGCATCTTGTGTGCATTTACACCTGGATTTTATCTTTTACTTCATCAATTCAATTTGATTTCGATTCAAAAGCTCTTGATTCAATTCAATTTCAATTCGATACAATATTGATTCATTTGGATGTATATCAGGTACATGTCAATTTTTCTTAAGGAAACAAACCTCTCTCAACTAATGCTGTAATCTATAAAAAGAACCCTGCAAGTTGGTATAATATAATATTAAAGGTTAACATTAACGAAATAGTACAAACTATTGAATTCAACTGTTGTTTTTTATATATATATATAATAATCAAGACTCATAAACTGAGTTTTATACAAACAATTAAATTGCACAAAGTTTTTATATTTAATGACGTTTCTACTCCAATTCGTTGTTGAAATATAAACATTTAAACTTGTTTTCATGAAGTATGCAGTAAATAATAAAGACATCATTAACTGTTAAGTGAAAATATAATAAATATGCATTGTAGTTAATATATTTATAAAAAATAATAAAGCTTTTTTTTTTTTTTTGGCAGTCCAACAAGCAAGGCAAGGCAAGGCAAGTTTTCCAACCTGAGGAAAGATTAAATGAAACATTTCAAGTACTGTTTTTTTTTTCTTTTTCAAAATACCTATGATGTTCACTGATGTTTATTTTGTGTTATAACTAGTAGTAAAGAGTAGCATGCAGCATCACTTTAACTGAGGTGTCTACATCAGTCACGCCATATTAAAGAGCATAAAAATGCCATTTATTGTTTAAATTTTGTGATAAAACTGACCGTTTTTGAGGCTAATTGGTATTATTGGATAGGAGGTGCACTACAAATAATTTTTAGTGAAGTTTTGTTCAGACATCAGCTAAAAACAGCATAGACTAAAATATTGATTCTTGGGATGTAAGAATCGATATCGGTTCATCAAAATGAAGATGGATTATATTGATTAATTGATATCTGTGACACAAAGAAGATATTTTGCAAAAATGTCTTCATGTTTTTTGTCCAGTGTTGTTTTGGACACCTTAACATTCACTGTATGGACAATTACAGTTCTTCAAAATATTTTCATTTGTGTTCTGTAAAAGCAGGTCATACAGATTTGGAACAACATGTGGGTGAGTAAATAATAACAGATTTATGTTTTTTTCATCAACTATCCCTTTAACATGGTCAAGTGAGATTCAACTGTGTGGAGGTAAGTTGACAAGGTGATGGAAAACATGAGATAGGATAATAAATTATATTGAAATTTTTTAGTTTTCTCACAAAAGTATTGCTTTCCCTCAAGAAACGTTGCCTTTGTTCGCAAAAGCATTGCAAATACAGTTATTCCTCCCTCCTTATATTATTTATATAAAAAAAATTTGTAAGCAAACGTAAGGCTTCTTGGGAAAACGCAAATGTTTTGCTAGAGGACGTTAAAGATTTGAAAATGTTCCTCCCGTCTCAATTTTTTCCATCATCATGTCCCTTTAGGGGCTCTGTACAACTGTGATCTGATCACTAAATGCATGTTGATGCCAGGTGTAAAGGGGCCAAAGTATCTCAACAGAGCATCTGTCTTTTTCAGCTTTCCATCAATTATTTTGCCAACACAAATCATCGCACGATCATATTTCATCTCTAAACAATTACTGATCAGAAATATATCCACCGCAGCCCTACGCTTATTCAAGTCCTTTCTGCTTCACCCTGTCACACACAAAACCAACAGAGCATGTATTAAATAATAACTAATGAACAATCAATCAAATCAAGATTCCATCATCTAATACAATAACGTTTGAGTGTTTTCAGAGGAGGAAAAGGGTCATTTCAATCAATCCACTATGTGCCACAAAGAGGGAAAGAAAATGAAGGGAAAGACCCAAAGAAGGACAAGAAAAAAAAGTCTAATTTGCTGGTGGGGGATTTCTTTAGGAAAATCAGATTTTTGATTTATGGAGTCCATTATAGTGAGAGAAAAACAAACAGCGTTATTATAGATTATATTAGAGCAGCACTGAAGGCTATGCAGGAGATAGATAGGGAGATGGAAAAAGAGAGAGAAAGGACATTCATGTTTGTTTCTGAATGTTGCAATAATGCTGACATGTTTTTTTTTTTTTTTTTTTTAGCATTTTGTATAGAAAGTGTTTAGTATAAAGTTTTGAAATTTTGCCATGAAAATCCTGTTAGTTGTCATTCACCATGCCAATTGAATAGATAAATTACAATGAATGAGGAATGGAGCTTTCAAACTTCTGCAAGGACAAAAAAAAAAAAAAAAAAAAAAAAAAAAAAATCACAAAAATGTCATAAACGTGGTCCATACAACTCACATACTTACTAAGTCTTTGGAAGCCATATAATAGCTTTTTGAAATGAAACCAAAATTGAAGTCATGACCCACAAAAAATCCCATCCAGTAAACTGTTAAACGTGAGAACCAATCATCAGAGAGAAACATATCTGTCCTATTTGTGAACGAACTGTTAAGCCCGGTTTTGTAGTCAAACTACGGTGGCCGAGAGGGTTCAACGTGCTGCAACTGAAGAAAACACACGGAAAAATAAAAAACCCCCCGCAAATTAAGAAAACATCTTCATCAGTTTTATAACACACGTGTGCTCCAAATACTCACAACACAACCAAATACAGAAACGCGCTGCAAATAGCAGACTATAACTGAAATGTTTCCGAAATCTGTGTCTACCATAGAGGTCCTTTTTGTACACTAATATTAGGTGCCATTAATACACAATGCTTTCCGGGCATTTCTCTGTGTCCCTTAGTTTTGCAGCCTTCCCTCTTTCATTCCCATTTCTCACGGTGTGTCTCAGACACATCCCTGAAGACTAACAGGACTAACAGATGGCCATGAAACTTTAACCATATGAAGGAACATATGTATGTGTTTTCAACTATGGCAACTTTTGGCCCTGACCTTTGGAAAATAAATTTCTTTAAAACACTTTTCACACTCTCACAAGTCCATTTAATTTGTCTACTAATAGGTATTTTGGTAATTGTTTTAACCAAAAAAGTAATTTCAAGCTTTTTGCATAGATTTAAAGAAACATGCCGACTTTTTGGGACTTTAGCTTATTCACCATATCCCCCAGAGTTAGATAAGTCCATACATACCATTTTCATCTCTGTGTGTGCTGTAACTCTGTCTGATGCACCCACCGCTAGCCTAGCTTAGCACAAAGACTGGAGGTAAACGGCTACAGCTAGCATACTGCATAGAGCCCTGCACGGGGCAAAACAGCCAGCCCTAACCGAGACCTGGCCCGTGGTGTTCAAGCCCTAATCCGGCCCCAGCCCGAAAACGTCTGCAATTTTTCAGCCCGAACCCGACCCGAGACCAACATCAATATCACTTAAAGCTCCCTCTGACGCGCTCTCTGATGTGCGCTGTCTCTACTAGACACACACACACACGCTACTAGGTAAAATTTTATTATAGGCCTCAAACATAACTACCACCACCGACAATTATGCCCACAGATATTAATACAGACTGTCCATTACAGAGAAGCATAAGCATGCAGTAGAGAATATTATATAGCCAAATATGATCCAGCAGTAAATAAAGCTTTACGGCCTACCTTTTTTTTTATGTCAAGTAACTTTACTGAAGAACAACGTTTCAAAGAACTCTTCGCCAACTGGCTAACGTTAAATAATAATAATAATATAATAAAGAAAAAAAAATCCGTTGAACTGAGTAGGCTCATTCACTGTTTATTCAGTGTTGTGAAGAAAAAGAATAGCATCCACCATTGAAGGCTTCAGACTCCATTTGATTTAATCAAATCAAAACTCTTTCAAAATGCAGCTTTTCCTGAAGTATTGGGAACTTTTAGTAACTCCCCACGCTCCAACTTCTCCCTGATGCTCTGCATGGTCAACTGTCACCTAAATGCATTGCACTCGCGTAATTGCATATTGCATATTTATATCAATATAACAATATTTCATACAGTAGCCTGCACTCTGCACGTATATTATAGGCACGATGAAATTAGAAAAGCCAAATGAGCCCGAGACCGACCAAAGCCCGATCTGTAAAAAAAAAAAAAAAAGACCTGACTGCTCCCAATAAGTGACAAAATAACGCCGAAATGCTTCGCCTTCTGAGAATATAGTTCCCAGTATGTATACGGTTAGAATATGGCTGTGTCTCATGTGACCTTGTTATTTGTACACGTTGTGACTATACAAATCACATGTAAATAGGAAAATGTTGGCGTTATTTTGTCACTTATTGGGAGCAGTATGCTAGCTGGAGCCGTTTACCTCCAGTCTTTGTGCTAAGCTAGGCTAGCGGTGGGTGCGTCAGACAGAGTTACGGCACGCACAGAGATGAAAAAGGTATGTATGGACTTATCTAACTCTGGGGGATACGGTGAATAAGCTAAAGTCCCAAAAAGTCGGCGTGTTCCTTTAACAAAATCACAAACCGTGCCATACCTACATTTTTGCAAAACTCTTAATCACTGCCGTTTCCAACTGAAATTAAGACAAGTGACTGTTACTGAGTGTATCCGAACCGCAAATTCATGTTCATCTTTTAGCGTTACTCACTGGACATTTCATTTGAGAAAAAGTGTCACAAAACGAAACAAAATAACATGATTTTGTAGAAATGTTGCCACAGGCACGTATTACGATTACGATTCGTACGATCGTATGATTACGATTATCAATTAAAATACGATAGCAAATAACAGTTTGCAATATCAAACAGAGTTTTTGTACAGTTTTCATAAATGGAAGCGGATGAGACCAGAAGCCTCGATACAATCAAGTTACAATGGCCATGCCCTCTCGTGCATTAGGAATAAGGTGATGTGAAGTGGAACTTGCAAATTTATGGAACTCCACCCCTTATCAGTGATGCCATGCATTAGAGATTGTAGCGGTTAGTGAAATTCTGGTGCTGGAAACTGTATTATTTTGGGCAGCCTAGCACTATCATAAACAGCTTTTGCTTTTCTTTTCTTTTTTGCCTTTCTGTGCCCACTGAGATTTTTTCTTTTTATCTTTCTGAATGTTTTGTCAGTTTGAAAGATTCAATCTGGTGGGCTACAGCTACAGCGGGTTTGCATGAAGGCTGGAGATTTACATTCTTGACTTGGCAAAGGCTAATAATAGCCAAATCGTACTAGATTTTATTGACTCACAAGTCCAGCCCATTGGTTGAGGCAATGTTGCCACATCAGGCTGGTCGAGAGGCTAAAATAAACAGAGCAATGTTTTGATAGCACCAGAGCCACAGTGTTAACAGTTTTCTGGGAAATTAACAGACAAATGACTTACTTATAAATGTCTCAAAGGTATAAGGGATCATATACCAGCAGCCATATCACCCTGTAGCCCAAGACTGGTTACCCACTGAAGCTAAGCAGGGCTGAGCCTGGTTAGTACCTGGATGGGAGACCTCCTGGGAAAACCAGGTTGCTACTAGAAGAGGTGTTAGTGGGACCATTAAGGGGTGCTCACCCTGTGGTCTGTGTGGGTCCTAATGCCCCAGTATAGTGATGGGTGGGCGTTCTGGCGCAATATGGCTGCCGTGGCATCATCCAGGTGGATGCTGCACATTGGTGGTGGTTGAGGAGATTCCCCCTTGTAAAGCGATTTGAGTACCCAGAAAAGTGCGATATAAATGTAACAAATTTGTATTATTATTATATAGATTAGTTTCGGTTTAGGGTGGGTTTGTTGCATGTTTTAGTTCTGTGTCATAGTTTTCAGTTAGTTTCCATGGTTTTTCATTGATTTCATTATGTGCACCTGTTATTAGTTTCGCTGATTGGTCTATTTATTTAAACCGTGTGATTCTTCTGTTCATCTCGTTGTTATGTTATGGTTGTTCTGTTTGCGGTTCCTGTGTATCCAGAAAAGTGATTTTTGAGTTTGTTTTCATTAAACTTTCACTGCTTGCAATTAGATCCAGCGCTTTGTTTTGTGTGTTTTACAACCATCACTGACAATATGATAAAACGTTTAAAAATCTAAACACTTCACCTTTCAATATTTTCCAGTAAAACATTAGGCAACACTATACTAAACATAGTTAAATATCTCGGTTGTGCAACAGACTCTAAATAGATCATGAAATCAGGATACATTCGAATATATTCATAATTTAAAAAATACATAAAACAAAGATCTACATTTAAGACACTAAATAGTTACAAAAACGTTTCCCTGAATTGTACACAATAGCAACACAATGTAATAAACAGTAAAATAAATAAATATTATATATAAATATATAAATAAACAGATCCGTTTTATATATTAGTTCAGGTGATTAAACGGTCATCAGCCTTTAATAACGTAGGAATGAAATATGAATAATTCATCAGGTATTTTGCAAGTCTGTGCACAAATAACAAAATCATTATTAACGCCAGTCAGCCAGCAAGGTTAATGAAAGCACTGAGCACATACATATGTAAGTTATGGAGATGAAATTAAGCAAAGTGATTGTCTGACAGCTCGCTTAACGCTGGATAAAATAACTATTAGCTCTATGGTCAATGAAAACGGCACCAAAAAAAGAGAAAAAATGAAGAAAAAAACAAAACACAGCGAGATAAAAGCTTTCTCGATGGCTCGCTCTTTGACTGATGGACTGATGTTTAAATTGCTAATGGGTGGAAAACACAAGAGATGCAGCCACCTATAAATTAGTCAATTTATTTTAATGCAGATGCTTTTTAAATGCTCTTTATGAGGTGAACCTTTCACAAACTGCATTTTGTGACATGAGTCCGCTTCAGTTAAATGTTTCGCTTGGAAACATGGTTATATTTTTGAAGATGGAGGGCTCGGCAAAAAAGCCTGTTGACTATTTAAAAACAGTAGGGAGATGCGAAAGGATATAATAGATAGAGGATATGAACTGAGTGTAATTACCGTTGTCTGAGAGAGATATAGTTCTAGCTCATTTCCTTAATGGAGCATCTTCACAATGGCAGCTCATGTATCCCACAGACCAGAACTCTGTTATCTAAATAAGAGCCTTACTGCTATTTGTCTCTCTCTACATCCCTCTCTGGTGCTTTCTTTCACTGTCTGCCAAAAGAACCCAGCGCTTTCCACTGCTATGTTGCCTTTAAGACATTTAGACCCAAAATCAAACTCATATTATGTCTTTCTATTCATCTCTTAAACACTGTGCCCATTCCCGCCACCACCCCTTTATTGACCCCTTACTCGCCCTGCCAATGAGACAGATAATGCCACTCGGCAGACAGCTGCTGCGACTCTAGAGCATTAAAGGAATGTTCCGGGTTCAATACAAGTTAAGCACTATCGACAGCAATTGAGGCATAACGTCGATGAGAACCGAAAATAACTTTCAACTTTTTAGAATACCACAGATTGCGGTTACAGTGAGGCACTTGCATGGTTAATGCATTAAAGATTTAAATATATATTTGTTCATTGCAAAAGATAATACATCCATCCATGCATACATACATACAACGACATATTAAGTCATTCAGTCTTTGAATTATGGGTAAAGGGTGGTTTGGGTGTAATATCACACCCAGAATGGGTTAAGATAGCTTAAAGTATAGCTTATGCTTGGGATAAAACAACTAAGGTGAAAATTGCTTTCAGAAAATGGTTCCAGCAGGAGGAGCAATTAAGGGAGTAAAATGAGGCATGTGGGCGGATGAAGGAGGTAAGAAAGCTTGACAAAGAAAAGAACGAGAAACAGAGGGTTACTAAGAGACTCCAGTTTCCTGCAGAGTATATTCACTAAGCAAAGCTACTATACACTCAAACTTTCATTTCAGAATGGTTTAGCTCATGTGTTGCTTTCAGAGCACAGAACAGATAGGTTACAACAGATAAACCAGGTGCCAAGACTTACACATATCAAGTTTTGTGTTATCACACTCTCAGTGGCATTTTTATCTGAATCTTTGTTCTTCATGTAAATAGGTTTAATTGCTTAATTCAAATTTGCTTAAAATATCCAATCTTTCAAAATCATCATAATAAAATGATTTATATTTTAAAAGATATTATCTATGATCTAATCTAAATAAAGAGTGAAATAAGCAAACCATTTCAATATTTATGGTATATTTTTGTAAAAAAAATTTTTTACACCGTTCCTCAGTTTGTCATTTCCGTCACAATCAATAATTTAGCAGGTTAATTGCTAAAGTTTGGATTTTGTAGTTAATACCAATGCTCACCATTCAAGATTGAATTTTGTCAAACTATGCGAGAATACATTAGGATATATCAAATATTTAGCAAGCTGTAAAATTATTCCAAAAATGTTTAAATGTCATTTCCTGCCAACACAATACAGAATTAGTGTGGTGGAAATGACATTGTGCCCATAGTTCCACACATATCTCTGGAGATGGGACTTATGCGACAGCAATTGCTTGCTCATGCTAGAGTACCATTCTTTTCACAACTTTGAAATTAAAGTTACTGACTTCAGACATAAAGCTTCATTTAGCTGTAAATGACAATTAGAACCCCATGAACATGTTGGCGTGTTGGAACGTGATTATTTACTCAACTGCAAGAAAAGGTTTCCAACATGCACACAGAATAGCAAAGAGGACCTGCCACAAAACATCACACAATTCAAAAAATCAATTGCTAAGACTTATGGTGACTTACTGAATGATAATATCATCATCATCATCTTCTTTTTTTTTTTTTTTTCTTCTTCAGTTTGTTGGCAGTTGAGTTGACAGACCAGCTTTTGGTGCATTTCTGCCACCACCTTAACTGGACTTTGAGTCATTGATGGGAAATTAATATTTAAACAACAACAAACATATTCTTAACTCAATTCCTGTTTCTTTTAAAAACCTAAAGATTGCATCTTGCATAGGAATTCATCCACGTTTTAGTTTTTTTTTTTCTTTTTAACCTGAAAACGCTCACTGTCTGTATAATATGTATAAACCTTTATTATGCACAATACAGTCAAGTGATTTAAACTGTGTATGTTTTCTGTAAAAATAAGAAACTTGTAATAACAGTGGAATGTTTATTTGCCATGTCATAAATGAAAGTTGACTATATAATTTATAAACATAATTAAACAAAAGGATACCTGCTCTGTGTCCATGCAGAATCTATTCTCTGGCTCTATGCATCCTACTACTGTTGAGCACCTGTACAACAATATGCTGATTGATAACTTGATAAGTTAACTCTACAGCAATTACATAAATTCATCAACTAACCATTCAGAAACTTCCTGTTGAATTCTAAAAGTTATTACTCCTTCCTGAGTCTCTCCATCAGCTTCCGACTCTGGTTCAAACATATAACCGGTATCGGCAATTTCTGACATATTAGCTGCGAGGTTCTCCAGTTTTGTTGTTGCTGGAGTATCCGAAGCATGTGCTGTAAAGTCACCGCCCTCTTCTGGAAAGGGGGCGGGGAGCAGCAACTCATTTGTGTGTATCAAAGATACACACACAAAAACAGTGTGTTTGCTACCACCCAAATAGGGGCATTTAGGGCATAATAAATGATCTGTGGGGTATTTTGATCTGAAACTCAAGACACAACCTAGGGATACCTGAGACTTATACTACATCTTGTAAAAAGGGGCATAATAGGTCCTCTTTAACATTAATTAACTACATTACTTAACATGACAAACAAGTCAATAAGCAATACATCCACAGCATTTATTAATCTTGTTTAATGTTCATTTCTACATTTACTAGTAATACATATTTAAAATCAAAAGTTGTATCTGTTAACATTGGTTATGCATTTTTTAAGTAACTGCAAAAATATATTGCTCATGGTTAGTTCATGTTAACTAAAGCATTAACTAATGTTAACAAATGAGACGTTATTGTAAAATGTTTCCAAATACCCTATACTGTACTTTAAAAGATAAGTATCTTTTAGCTTGGCAATCTAGAGTTGCCTTCCAAGTAGCTTGTGAATGCAGACAAATGCCTCATATCCAATATAAAGGCATTTCCCTAAAGACAAGTTAAACTTTGCATGCACACACACACACACACACACACACACACACACACACACACACACACACACACACACACACACACACACACACACACACACACACACACACACACACAATATTAGATGATGAATCTTCATAGTGTCAGGCTAGCTGCGCTATTAAGGGCTAAATGCTAATGCCGTCAGAGGCAGGATGGATAGATCATTATAGAAACATCCGTCATTTTTCTGAGACAGTGCATGAGGCGTCTGCACAAGCGCTGCCTGAAAAAGACCTTAGCCATTAGGGTTAGCATTAGTATGATGGACAACATCTCACGTCAGCTTCGTTTTTTGATGATGAAAACAAAGGCAGGAGGAACTGCACTTCATTAAAGATAAATCTATATTATCTCATGATTACATCACAGACACGCGAGCAGCATGTATCATGAGAACGCATCAGTTTTATATAACATATTGTGCTGAGAGGTGGGAGACGTTTGTGTAACAACTCATTAGCATGTAAAAGCCCATGCGTTTTTGGTCCGACTCTGCTGTGCGTTTGATGGAGGGATATGAAAGAGGGATGAAATGAGATGGAGGAAATAAATCTTCAGGAGAAAGAATGATAAAGGCATGATGCTTTTTTTGTGAGGAAGGATTGAGATTGGACACATTTGTCAATCTATGGGATGCCACGGAGTGTGTACGTGCATTTGCAAGTGTGAGAATGTCATCGTTGGCCAGGTTTGTGAGTTTTGGGGTGTGAGCGATGCCCCTGAAGCAAGATGACAAATATCTCAATCTTTGAAAAATATGCTCGCGTGTTATTTCATTCTCCTTTTTCAATGAGAAACACATTCTGTTTTTCCTCGCTCGCTGATAAACCTGAGGGCGGTGATCTGAGACGTTAAATCGCAAACAGCCCTGGCCACATCATCCATTTCACAAGCCGTACCATCTATTAATGCCAACAACGCTGCTGTGACTCCAACCATCAGCTGTCAATCTTATGACATCACACACTGGCCTTCACTTACTTTGATGACATAATAACAGGCATGTCAGAAGTCTGGTTCCCTTCTATACCTAGTTGTTGATGTTAACCTACAATTGTGGAATCAATATCACCATGCTGGCCTCATTATTCAGTCCAGTCATTTAACAGGTGGGGATATGACAAAGCAATCAGCTGAAGACAGCTCCCAGCAGTCATTCTCTTATTTACTCTTATTCCAGAGCAACAGGACCGCAGTGAACCCTGCTGAAAAATTACTATTACCGGGATGAGAACCTCACTGAAGAATTAATATTGCCAACAAAGAGAACCCTAGTGAGATATAAACATTACCAACCAATGATAAGACTGCTGCATAAATCCAGCAGAAATTCATTTCAAGAGCTATTCTGCACACCTCAAAATAAAAAAATATTACAAACTTCAAGAGAAGAGGGAGTCTAATAATTATGCGCTTATGCTTCCACACTATATGAGCCGGTCTGGCTCATTTCTGCAATTTGGCTGTTTCAAACCGATTGAGCAATTTATTTACATAATTCCCTTAGCATGCTATTTAGTCATTTGCAATGTCAGCGAGGGCGTAATATGATGTGTTAAAGTTTAGTATATCACTTTCACCCTAGATGTGAAGGCACTTCCGTTATTGCACTGCTAATAACACTGATTTACTGCTAATAACACAAAAATGTATATGTATAATTTAAACTAAATAACTCCCGCTCGATTGGGACTAACAGGAGCTGCTGTTCATTACTCTGCTGTTCGATTCTCGATTTTAAATAAAATTTCAATTCGATATATGCATAGACTTGATTGTAGATTTGATCATAGATTTTAAATCTATGCTAGCCTGGGAAAACCCAGACAACTTCCGGCAAATTTAGATTTGCTCTGCAAGTAGTCTGGCAAAGAGCTCATTCAAGCCCATTTCCATGCCGTCAAAATCGCGGCACCAATCAGAAACGTTGAGGCGGGCTTTACACGATGACGATCGCTCTGATTGGTTTTAGGTCTACCCTATCCAACTGTGCCCAGAGGCATTTGAGCGACGTCTGTTCCGTTGGTGAAGCGCACCAACTTTTAAATGCATTATTATATTCAAATTGCAAACACATGAGGACAGTCTCCATGAAAGACCCACTGGCAGATGAACGTGCTACTACATTTCTCTCCGAAACGGTAGGAAATTAAATTAGATTTAATAGAGGATTTTAACTGTGACAAGATGATTGACAGGGCAGTTTACGTGACAGGATGCACGCGACAGATCCGTCCGATAAAGATGACGAAGTAGTATGTCCCAAAGCTTGCCTACTTTTTTGCTACACATTCAAAAGTAAATACATTTTCTTCACAAAAAGAGTACATACTTTTATGGCGTAGTGTAACTTAGGCGAATTGGGACACAGCATATGGCTTTACACGATGCCAATCGCTCTGATTGGTTTTAGGAGTTTTAGGTCTATCCAATTGCGCCCAGAGGCATTTGAGCGACGTCCGTTGGTGACGCCCCTTTGGAAATGAGTTATTTAAAGAAGCTTTGCCAGACCATAACTCAGTTACTACTGAGAATGGTCTGGTTTTAACCAGGCTAAATCTATGCATATATCGAATTGAAATTTGATTCAAAATCGAGATTCGATTTGAATCGAATCGTGGGATTCCAAAAGATTCCCACCCCTAGATTTTACCCATGTATGCGTGATTGTGTGTATTTGTTTGTTTAGATAAGTTATGTGTATGTGATTTAGTTCAAACTTTTGTGCAAATTCTTCCGAATTAATTCTGGTCACTGCTTGTAAATCAACGTCACTTTAACGATGCGATCACAGCTATAGGTTATTTTTCTGTGGTTGAGTTGAAAGGCAATCAATACTGAGTGTTCGCTGGACGAACAGATTAACTGATTGTAATATTAATTCAGCTACATAAAGTTAATTCTATTAAATGATCCAAATATTTATAATTAATTATATTTCCGTTTTGAGCTAAATTGCTACGATTTTAAAATAAAAATCCATGAGCAGAACCTTATATTCAGTTTTGTTTGTTTTGTTTTCTTAACTTCCTTGCTTTTTTTAGTTATTAATTTGGGTAAAATTCCTGTCAAATAAAGTCTATAGATGTTTTCTATGGACCAACACAACTATTTAATTACTGGAATGTTTCTTCTCTACACTGATGTATTACTGTGGTATCAACTATTTCAGATAAACATCCCTGTGGCACATAAAAAGAAATGTGCTTATCCACTTCACATGTCGATCAGATGATCTCTCCCTGTCTAAGTGGGTGGTTCTTGGCAAGAAGAAGCTGAAAAGTGAATCAATCTGACAGTCAAAAAGTCAGGCTAGACATCACTAGCCTTAAAAGGTTCAGTATGGTCTGGGAACTCACGAACAGATAAACACACACACATTGCTCTTGTTAAGAGGCTTTTGACATTATATCATACAACCATAGAGGTCAGATGGCAAAGGTTAAAGAATTACATTATTCCAGAGGGAGATGTTGGTGAGCCGAGAGAAAGAAAGAGTAAAAAAGTGACAAGGATAATAAAGACCATCCTTTGAGACTCTAACACATACATCAGGATAACAGGACCATCGCTTTTCCTCCCAGCATGCTCTAGGGCAGCTTCATACTGACGGCGTGGACAGCCAGGCTGACCAGTGTACAGGCCGAAATGTCAGAAGCTCTTTATCTACCACCCCCTCACTCATATATTCTCACAAACTCTTTTCCCAGGGCAATAGTTGTACCTCTCTGCTATCTTCTATCCCTATCTCTCTCATTCGGTTAAATGTCAATGGTGTGATCCGAGATTGTGTGCCTGAGGCCTGAGGCCTGAGGAAAAGGGACAGAAGAGGTGTGAAGGAGACAATGCAGGAATGATGGGAACTCAGTTTACTTTACACAGACTGAGTAAATGTGTTGAATTAATTCCAAACGTGTTCCAGGAATATTTTGGCATAAACTTAAACATCACCGTGGCATTATAATGAAACAAAAAAATAAATGAAAACATTTTTACCTGGGAAAAACAAAGTAAAATATTTAATTAAATTAAATTTTATTTGCATAACGCTTATACATCATAGCCTACATCCTGACTTTATGAATCAGATTTCATTGAAATTGCTTAATCAATTGTCAAGCAAATGATTAAGCAAATAAATGAATAAACCATATTATAATTCAAGTATTTTTTACTTTGCTTATAAGTACCAGGTGAATGTGTGAGAAAAGTGACTGCAGTAATGGAATGAGTTTTTAGTTTTAATGTGTGTGCTGGTGAGAGTTGAAGGAAAGGTTTGCATGCATTAACACCTTGTGCAAACAGTGAATGACTGTGCTCTTGTGTATATTCACAAGTGAGAATTGAAAAGAGCTTGTCTTCTACATAAACATTGTTCAGTTAAACAGAAAATCACCTAACTTTCTGCATTAAAGAGCTTTTAATAGAATTCCCTGTAACAGTTTGAGCATGAATGTGAAGGATGGTTTTCAGTGCTTGCACTTGGTGCTAATGCAATAGAACAGCTGATAAAGAGGACAGTATGTGGGAGAGCAGTAGATACAGTTCAGTGTATTTATCTCTCTCAGGAACAGATCGAATTCTGATATCAAAAGAACAGAGGAACGAGCACCAGATGGAAACAATATTGAATCTTCCTTATATTTATCATAAAATGACATGGTTCTCATCCTTGGTGTGAACAGTTAAAACCAGCCTAAGCTACTTTGGTGGTCTTCTCTGGTTTAAGCTATTTTTCCAACCTAAACCAGCCTATCCAGCCTGGCCTTATTTAGCTGGTTTAGATGGTTGACCTGTTGAGAAATGCCCAAAATCCCTGTAAAACCAGTTAACAGACCAGTCTGAGAGACCAGTTAAGACCAGGTTTTAACGTTAACCTTGTTTATAGCCGCCATGAATATAAAATATTGAAGAACAGGTCAAGTAAAAATATGCTGAATATGTAAAACAGCACAGACTAAAAGATTGATTCAATTAAGAATCAATAATGGTTCATATTAAGGGTATGTTTACACGACAACAATGTACTAAAAAAACTTGTTTTTGACAACTTCAAAACGATCCCCGTTTACAAGGATCCACGGAAACGACTAAAAATGCTGTATTATGCTGCCAGGCCAGTAGTTGGCGATGTCACTTTGTAAAGAAACCCTACGCAACTACAGATTGAACACTAATATGCATGCGCATGACACCGCAATTTTCACAAATTCGCGTTTTCGTTGTTTACACGGAGACAATAACGGTATCGTTTTCAAAAACTTGCACTTTGAAATCCAATTTCAAAACCTTGCGTTTTCAGGCCGCCAAAACGCTGTTGTAGTGTAAATGAACGGCCAAAACATAAAAAAAAAAAATTCTTCAGATTTTAGTCGAAAACAATGTAGTGTAAAAGGCCCCTAAAATGAGAAACGACCAGAAAAAAAATAATAATAATTTTTTCATCATAGTTTACTGAAAATTTCACATGGAAATTTTCACAATAAAGATGTGACATTCATTTTAAATGTTTACATGTGACAAATGATGCATAATTCCTTTTTTCACTCTACCATCTATGATTCTCTAGTTTATCATTTCCCATGAGTGAGCCCACAAATGTAGGTTAATTCTGCTTACATTATTCATTTACAATCACACATACACCAACAGAAAACTGTGCAGTATGACAGCGATGCATCTCAGTCTTAAAAACGGGCCTTTTGACGCCGGGGCGGGCACTATGCCATCGCTGCAGACTCAAAGCCCTGTTGGCATGGTAGCCAGCGCACCAGTTTCACTGCAGAGCTGTTACACACACGTGCACACAAATGCACACATTAGCTAATACTCTTTACATACTCCCATGACACTTAAAACAGCTTTTAGCTCTCTCTCTCTACGTCTCTTTCTTGTTCATTTACTTGATATCTGTCACATTTAAATATGCGAACACAAAGCGTCGGGCAGGAAAGAGGCAGTTTAATTACCACAGAACTTTTTCCGGCGGCCTACTTTAGACAACTTCACACGCGTGCGGAGATGAGAGGGAGCGAGCAGGAGATAAAGGGAGATACAGGGTGGGAAAGAGAGATATAAGATGGATTAGTAGCATCTCTAATGACTGAAGAGGGACTGCGGGTACAGTCTCTTGAGAATATTGCTCTGGTGTTCTTCCTGTAAAGGACGATAGACTGTAGAGACACAACACAGCATGTGACAATGTGAATTAATTTGTATGTATGCTGACAATGAACATGAATCACAAGAATATGCTTTATGGCCGGTGTAGGAGTTTCTGTATGTGTTTGAGAAAATAATTTTACAGGAAAACTTTTGTTACACGTTTGGTAAAAAACCCGCAATCCTCACTGCAAATAGCAATTCTTAAACAGTAGCCTATCTTTTTCTTGTTTTCTTTACGATTGCCTAAACACCTGTAAAGGAATGGTTCACCAAAAACATGATGATTAGGATGTGGACAGACAACAAGTGAGGAGGATTATAAGTGAATAATGACAAAAACAGGCTTCAGTAAGTACAACTGTCATCATTAACTCATCCCCTGTCATTCCAAAACCACATTTTCGTTCTGTTCTGCACACAAAGCTTTGATAGGACTTCAGAGGTATGGAATACATAGCAAACAAGTCATATGGACCACTCTAATAGTGTTTTAATGGTAATTGTTTGTCCAGCAAAATTTTACCAGCATAAAACCTCCATTTACCGTCATTGTATGGAAACCAGCAAACTGTATATTCTATCCCCTAACACTAACCCTATCCTTAATAATACCATCACAGAAAACTTAGTTTTTTTAATGTAAAGATGCAACAAGTATGATTTATAATCCGTTTTCCTTATGGAGACCATGGAGATAATTTTGGATATTGGCATCTTTGTGGGGACATTTTGTTCCCATTAGGGTTTACCAGGCCCCAGGTCTCTCTCTCTCTCTCTCTCTCTCTCTCTCTCTCACACACACACACCCTCATGCATGTGATAACGCACATACTTGCACCCTTCTGGCAGCATTTCTGTTGTCCTCATTTGTAATGTCTAATGAAGTCATTAAGTCTTCTGAGTGTGTTTATTTGCTCTTATCTTCACTTCAGATTCCTCCAGATAAACATCCCACTATAAAAAGCTCAATTTTTCACTATAGGAAGTAGACAGTTTAGGTGGTTAATGACTTTTTTTTCCCCCCTCACAGCTACCAAACTGCTTCCGCAAACATCTCTACAAAATAACACATAGAGACAGTTTTTCTGATAATAAAACACTAAAATAGTATGTGGAAGTCAAAGAGTGATCAAATTCATATAAGCAGAATAGCAATATATTAAAATCACAAAATAGAAGCAGAACTAGGACAAGCAGATGTTCATAAATAGCTATTAAGGTGTTAATTTCTAGCAACAACTTGCTAGAGTTAAAAAAAAAAAAAAAAAAAAAAAACTCAGCCTTGAATGTACAGTAAGTAAACAAGTTTTTCTGCAACTCGTAAGCTTTAGTTTGTATTTGTTTTCTGTTAAAGCCAATGATGTTGACTTGAATACTTTCTTGGGCTTTTTTATTTCTGAAGTAAAATACATTTTGATATTTGTTTGGGACATAAAGTAAAAAATGTCTGCGCAATAAATTCTCTAGATGCCATAATGAAATCCTTACAATCACATTTCAACAAAAATGCTTCTCTGCTCATTAATCTTTAAAAAGACTTTTCTGCCAAATGTGGTATAACAAATATGTTGAATTTTTTTTAATAATAATAAAAGGAAATGATCTCATAAATATGTCCCTTGCAGACCCTCATACCTTTGGTAATGAGGTCAGTGAGTTTGTAAAAATATAATTTAATTTCACCGTTTTATGATAAGGTTACTCACCAGCCATAGTGAAAGGCAAAAATCATCCACTGTTGCAAAAAAAAAAAAAAAAAAAATCATATTCGCCTGGTTTTGACTGGTTATTTTCCCACCCTGTCTGGCTGACACTTGCTGACATCACCTCTGTGACACACATACACACACATGTGCATCAGGTATCAGAGGTGTTCATTATGCTTTAAACATTTGCTTGAACTCTCTGTCTCCCTTTCCCTCATCGATTATTACATCTCTGCATCTGGGCCTCTCTCTTCATTAGCACAGAGTTATGTTACATATTAAAATTAATTACTGTCTTACTCACCACTAAACCGTAGCCCTGACCCTGTCAGACCCACTCCGACCCCCTTTCATACGGAAACCCTCATTAACTCCCACATTTAATCAACCTGCCTCATGAATCCCAGGGAGCCTGCCTCCCTGTCTCATCCTTTGACATGCAAGCATATTGCAAGACTGCGTTGAAAAGAATTTACACAACAATGACAATTATGTCATCATTTACTCATGTCATTGACATTATACGATTTAAATGTTATTTAAATGTTTTAATAATGTGATTGCATTTTTAGCATGAAATAGGTTACACTGTTTTTTCCAGTTGCTAACACACTGAAATAGGGTGGCCATTTCCATAACACCAAAAAGGAGGACACTTTGCGGCATTTAGTGAGGCAAGAATAATTGCATAGGACTCTCAAGGTGTACTCGCAATTACAATACAATTTTGTCCATCATATCGATGGTATCATGATACAGTGATTCTGAAATAGCCTACTCTATTCATTGCCAGACAATTTGATCTACGATATATCTTGATGTAGACCTATGTGTAACAGAAGAGGCAAAAAAAAGTGTTTGTTCACAGTATTTGTATTTATTCAAGACATTGTGATGTCTGTTTCAAAAACTGACTTGCAAAGTGCACAGTGCCAGAAAACATAACATTTCTGGACTTCTGGAAATAAAAGAAATACATAAACATAATAATGAATGCAAAAAATAACAAAGAAGTTCACCCTCTGCAGCAGCTCAGGCGACAACAGCACCTCTAGGGTCACCATGGCCAAATCCGTGCTCTTTTGTCCATTCCAGATTAAATGAGGTCTGACGTTTCGGCATGTTAATGCTATGATATGACGTAGCCAGCATGTGGACTCCACTTCGTGGAGGCTTGTTTACGTTTTTAACCAATGATATATCAGATATTTATTTCACACCGCTTTCAGCCAATCATTTGTTTGACCAGAGATATTACGGCATTAGACGCTATGCTGCTGCGTCCCAATAAAGATTCTAGAGCGGGGTTTTTTTTTTAGGCCGATTCAGCGCAACTCCAAAAAGGAGGACAAATGAGTGTCCGGCTTGAGGCTGCGCCGGACAGGGGGCTTAAAATCCGGACTGTCCGGCCAAAATCCGGACGTATGGCCACCTTACACTGAAATGACATGCACAGCACAATTATGTAAACTGACACACAAAACCTCTTCTCAAGTCTCCAAAAGTCTAAACACATTTTCTGCTTTACACACATTTTGCAATTCAAAATTACACTTTTTAAATGCACTGAACACGGTTCTCTGCATAAGACACAACAATCTGACATAAAGTCGCATGTTTGCCATTCAAAATGACACTACATAAGCTAATTGGCCAATACATGTGCCACTTGGCCAAACACCTCAATGGTTAATTGTCTTTTTTAGTTTACTGTTTTTTTGTGAGCATGTTTTTGTTCAGTCCAATTAAATACTTCTGCTGTGCATATGTTGCACTGACTTGTTTGGTGAAAAATAAAAAATTAAATGTTTCAACGGCATGTGTGTGTATCTGCAAATATTTCTGTGCATGTGAACAATCGGAAGAATTTTCTACAATTTGAACTATTTCAGTATTATGGCAAAGCATACTAAAGATGAGAGTGCTTTTCATTATGCCCAACAGTGTGTAGTTGGTTAGACAAAAATCTGGTAATATGAATGAAGTGTGTGCCATTTCGTGCAAAAGTTTGATTTTGATAATGCTATATGTAGTTTTGGTTGCAGTGCTTCTTTTTGCAGGATATATTAGGTATTTTGCAGTTTGGGTGTGTGGTTTTGTGAATTGTGTCAAGTATTTTGATAAAACCAGTCTAGTTTCCAAAATTGTGTGTTAGCAATTGGAAAAAAACTGTAATGCATACTGGAGCGTTCAAGCTTCAAAAAGCACTATTAAAATATCTTTCTGTGAGGACCAAACCAAATTTTAAGATGTTTTTCAGCTCTCTTTGGCATATATGTGATCAAATGTTTAATTAAAGAATCATTTGTTCTTTTGAGTCAAATCTTTGAGTTGAATCAAAAGAAATGAGTGACTTGTTCACAAATTGAATTCAAATCACTGATTCAAAGTTCCAGTTCCAGCAGCTCACTGTAAGGATAGATATTTTTCCTTAATCTTTTAACATGTAAAAGGTCTTTTTACAATTAAAACATCTTGCAAGTGTCATATATAGCTTAAAAAGTCCTCCTCAGTACAAAAAAAAAAAAAAGCATTTATCTAACAAAGCTCCAAAAACTTTTTACATCATTAAAAATATGTAAAAAGTTGAAAATAATATTTTGTTGCAAATGCTTTTTTTTTTTTTTGTATGCAAAATTTTTTATTAACACACAGTAAGTGAACCTTAAGGAATATATTAAAGTAAAACAATCCATGCCATGACCCCTTTAAAATTTTGGTCCGTTTATTTTTCATAGGGCATCATAAAACTTGGAATATAGCAGTATGGGAATATAGAGCACTACCTTATTCACCCAGGCATCTGGAACAGCCTGAAGCTGGACGTTGGATACAGAATTTCGATAAGGAACAGATAAAGAGACAATGAGCATGGATGGATGTCCAAGTGAGTTTTCAAAGGTTAAAGGAGCTGTCTTACCAGCTTGATGGTAGTGGCTTTCTGGACGCTGAACTTTGTTAAAAAAAAAAAAAAAAAAGATTTTCCATACGAGAGGGAACATCAAACTGCCAGCACTAATGAAATAGAGTTTTCTCACTTTCACAGGCTCTGGCTATGCCAAAGTGTGTCTGTGTGTGATAAAAACAGAAGACTTGTTAAGAATGGTGTGATGAGGGTGTGATGAGGGTGTGTGTGTGTGTGTGCTTGTGTGTGTTTGTGTTGCAACAGTAAAACAGTGACGGTGTTTGAAGTTGACAGGTACTCTGATTAACGCACTGACTTTCTTCTTCAAAGTTTCCGTCATTTCCATCGCTCAGGTACATGCATCGCCAACATGAAAGGCTAAGTTCAATTAGCCAATCAGTGTATCTGAGGCCTAGGCTTAAGGAAAAGAAAAAGTCCCTATTTGACAAGAGCAAAAGGAAATGCAGAATACTTTAAAGAAGTTAAAGCTGTTCCCCCCATACATTTCATGAGATAAAGTTCCTGAAGTTCATGCACGATCCTTCAGACAGAGATAGATTCTTTTAGATTCAGTTCAGACACAGTTCAGAATTCAATCATTAATAGTTAAAAACAGCAAAGCACACAATATTCTCTTCAATAAAACTGACTTGTGATTAAATAAGTTTGTCCACAAGTGTGTTAATTTTAAGTCAAAAATTAAAATTTAGATATTAAAGAGCCATATCATGGGAAATGTATTTTTCTTGATATTTTGATAAAGTTTGATAAAGTATGCAAGTCAACACTGTAACTTTCAGAACATCTAAAAATACTTCAATAGATTCAAGATTTATCAGTTTCATTTTAAGAGTTTTCCCTCCTGTTTATTAATGCAGACGGACCATATTTTTCTCACTTTCAATCTGCAAGAATCTTGCACAAAGCTTGCTAAGATTATGATGAAGAATTTCTACATTTAGGAAATGAAGAAAAAAAAAGAACTGAGAAAATAAAGAAGAATGATACAAAAGCTTTTACACAAAGATCCAGCCTAAATACTTCTGTCAAACTCAAGAATAGAGTACTCAACGTGCAGGCACTGGTAGAAACAGACATAGAAACCAAGCAACAGACACAGTGTCTTTTCACATGTTGTGGTCGTGGCTGGTGAGGACAAAAAAATTATTTATATTGTAGAGATTTTTCTTTAATCACTTGACGCTCTATTATGTCAGATTAGGACACAGTGTTTTAAATAGATAAACTCTCTCTTTTTAGCAAGAGCTCCTCTAGACGCAAAGGTACATACACTTTCTTCAACTTCTCTCTCAGCCATCCTGCTGTATGTCCTCTTCAAATACACACACGAAGTGATGAAGCGATGTGACATGGATTTCGGATACACACACACAAACACGATCGCACACACACACACACACACACTAAATATGAAATACAAAATATATTAAATAAAAATATGAAATAAAAAATATGATTTCAGTGTTGATGACTTACTATTATTCTAAAATACACCGGTTAAAGCACTTGTAATATAATTAAATATTTGTGGTTTACTTTACTCACACAAAGGAGAAAAATGTTTTTCCCCCCAAAATGGTATTAATACTAATAATTTTGACCCATTGCTTTGAATGATCAGTGAAATATTTAAAAATAAGAAAGTATTGTTAAAAAAACACTCATAGTGCTGCAGCATGACAACAGGGATTAATCAAAAAATATTATCAATTGCCTATAAAATGCTGATATTTTGGGTGTGCATTTGTGTAATTGAAGAAGTTAATCTATGAATTAATGTGTGTTTGTGAGGATATTACCACCTGTGTGTGTGTGTGTGTGTGTGTGTGTGTGTGTGTGTGTGTGTGTGTGTGCGTGCGTGTGTGTTGAAGGGGGGTTTACCCAACTCACATCTTCTGCTTCTTGATTAACTCTCGCTCTGGGGAAAACTGCAAGTGAACCATTTTATTTACAGATTTTGTATTTTTGTTCTCTCCCAGCTAATACTTTCTCCAATCAGCACCTTAGAGGGCAATAACAAAATGGAAGAATAAATAAATAAAATACTAAGAACGCTTATGTGGTGAAAAAAAGCCTTTGAGTAAATTTTAGTAAGCAACAAGGGAATATGGCCTCCAGAGAATTTCAAAAACTATGTGAGCGTGTGTACGTGTGCTTGCCTTTTCAAAGCATCCAAGCAGCCCAGAAAAGTAATTACTCTCTCTGCAGAACAGAATGAGAACAGAAATGTGTGTGTGTGTGTGTGTATTTCAGCTTTTCAAAACACTGTTCCTATGCAGGC
Organism: Abramis brama; assembly: GCF_963993115.1. Taxonomy (NCBI): domain Eukaryota; kingdom Metazoa; phylum Chordata; class Actinopteri; order Cypriniformes; family Leuciscidae; genus Abramis; species Abramis brama. The sequence goes on along the minus strand of NC_139964.1, from coordinate 58,244,173 downwards.
AGGCACACACACCCCCACACACTTAGACAGAACAGAGTGCTGATCTTTAAACTTTTAGCATACCTGAAGGTGATAAGGCTTCATAATAGCAATAAACTGCACTGCGTGTGTGTGAGAAAAGGAGGCGGTGCACAGGGGAAAGAGCGAAATAGTAACATTCAATCCCATCACTGTATCACAAGTTGCTAATTTATCTGCAATGTATCACTGGAATTTAAAGGGGTCCTATTATGCCCTTTTCCGAAGTCTTGATTTTGTTTTTGGGGTGTACTAGAATTCATGCTTGATTGTTCAAAAAACATATTATTTTTCACATATTTTACATTATTACAGCACCTCTCTCCGCAGTCTGGATCAAACACGCTGATTTTGATGAAGCCCCTCCTTCTGAAATACGAAATGTGCTGTGATTGGTTAGCTGGCCCAGTGTGTTATGATTGGCAGCGCTTAGCGTGTGTTCGGAAAATGTCCACCCCTCCATAACGGCGAGTTCTTCTCTCGTGTAAATATTAGGGGTGTAACAATACATCGATATGGATCAATGCATCGATCAAATGTTTAACGATACGATGCATCAATGCCACACGTAAAATATCGATATGAGGTACCTTTATTTTGACACTCTCCACATCCTCACGTAACGTCCATCTACGCCAGGGTTCACCAATCTCGGTCCTGGAGGGCCGCTGTCCTGCAGAGTTTAGCTCCAACCAGCTCCAACACACCTATTTTAAAGTTTCTAGTATGCCTAGTGAGACCTTGATTAGCTGGTTCAGGTGTGTTTAATAGAGAGCCTAAGTCCCTCCCCTTCCGGTTGACCACCATGGGACCTTACTTCGGAAAAATATTGTATGGTAGTCAATGGCGCGAGACAACAAATATTTTGATCTCGTTTGAATTGTGCCCTGAATTACACATATGATGTTTGTCAATTTAAAATATACATTTTAAAGTCAAGAAAGTCGCAGTTTGATGTAAAACTGTTGAGGAATAAGACTGTTTTGTACCAGACTGCACACATACGAGCAACGGATCTTATGACGTACATAGTGCGAGATGAGAGATGTAGTTCATTGAGCGATTTTCACAGAAATCGCCTCGGTTACGACTGTAACCTCGGTTCCCTGAAGAGGGAACGAGCGTTGCGTCGAGAATGACGCTATGGGGAACGCTTTGCGTGATGACGTCTTGAAGCACATGTAAAATCAGTCCAATGGTGTGGCGGAACGTCAGAGGCGGGTGACGTCACGTACCAGGAAGCTATAAAAGCCGGCCTGAAACAGAAAACGAAAGCTTCGTATAGTCTGAAGTCGGGCTGACAGGCATGAAGGAGATATGGCAGGGCGACGCAACGCTCGTTCCCTCTTCAGGGAACCGAGGTTACAGTCGTAACCGAGGCGTTCCCTTTCAAGAGAACTCGCGTTGCGTCGAGAATGACGCTATGGGGAACGTCTATACCAACGCCTCCATAGCTACAAGTGTCTGTCCCGTGTGAAATCTGGTGAGCAGCACTAGGAAGACAAAACATGAGACCCTGGAGCAGAGTCTAGATCCAGAGAGTAGAACCTGACGAAAGTGTGCGGTGAGGACCAGCCTGCCGCATCACAGACGTCCTGTAACGATACTCCTGATATAAGGGCCTTAGAGGCCGCCATACTCCTTGTAGAATGGGACCGGACAGCCATAGGAGAAGGCTGCCCAGCCGCCTCATAAGCAAGTGAGATAGCCTCGACCACCCACTTGCTCATCCTCTGCTTAGACACTGGACCTCCCTTGTTAGGAGACCCAAAGCACACAAATAATTGATCACTTTTACGCCACAGGGCAGCTCTGTGGACATACGCGTCTAACGCCCGCACAGGGCAAAGCAAATTATTAGCCTCCTGGTCAGCATTTTGAAAGGGAGGAGGACAGAAGGCCTGCAGAACAATAGGTCTGACCACATTAGTGGGGACCTTGGGGATATAACCCGGTCTTGGATGAAGAAACGCTTTAACCATACCCGGAGCAAACTCTAAGCATGACGGAGCAACCGACAATGCTTGAAGATCCCCTATCCTCTTGAGAGAAGAAATAGCGAGAAGAAAAAGAGCTTTCAGAGTTAAAAACTTCTCAGGAACCTCCTCAATGGGCTCAAAGGGGGCCAGGGAAAGGCCTTGCAGCGCAACGGACAAATCCCAAGGTGGCACCCTAGAGCGAACTGCAGGCCTCAGCCTCCAAGTGCCACGAAGGAAACGAGATACCAAGGGGTCTTTCCCCACAGACATTCCACCCAAAGGAATGTGGTAAGCACCTATGGCCGCCACATAAACCTTTAAGGTGGACGGGGTCAGACCTGCAGTGAACCGGTCCTGCAGGAACTCCAGAACTGTACCAATTGGGCAGTTGACTGGATCCAACCGACGGTCACTACACCAAGAAGTGAAGACTCTCCACTTCAGGGCATAAAGTTTCCTCGTGGAGGGAGCTCTGGACTGTAGAATGGTCTCAACAACCTCAGTTGAGAGACCTGACTCTATGAGCTGGGCCCCCTCAGAGGCCAAGCCCACAGGTTCCACAGTTCTGGGCGGGGGTGAAATATCGAGCCCTCCGCCTGGGACAGAAGGTCCCTCCTGACGGGTAGCTCCAGAGGAGGCCCGTCGAGGAGCGACACAAGATCGGGAAACCATACTCTGCCCGGCCAGCGCGGGGCTATAAGAAGCAGGCAAACCCGGTCCCTGCGAACTCTCTCCAGAACTCCCGGGAGCAGAGCAACTGGGGGAAAAGCGTACAGACGTAGCCTCGGCCACGTCTGCACCATAGCATCCAGTCCCAGAGGAGCTGGATGCGTGAGGGAGAACCAAAGTGGACAGTGAGACGTCTCTCGAGACGCAAACAGATCCACTTGAGCTTGGCCAAACTCCCTCCATATCAGCTCCACCACCTCGGGGTGGAGCCTCCATTCCCCGGGCCTCGGCCCCTGTCTCGACAGAGTGTCTGCTCCTATATTCTGGACCCCGGGGATGTAAGCTGCCCTGAGTGACAGTAACTTCCCCTGGGACCACAAGAGGATATGGCGTGCCAAGTTGGATAACGGGCGCGAGCGCAAACCCCCTTGGTGGTTGATATAGGCGACTACCGACGTGTTGTCCGTGTGTACTAACACATGGTGTCCCCTGAGATCTGTGATAAAGCTCCTCAGAGCCCGGAAGACAGCTAACATCTCTAGGCGATTGATATGCCAGGAACGATGATGGTCTTCCCACAGACCTTGAGATGAGCGACCCTCCAGGATCGCTCCCCAACCCGTGAGGGAAGCATCCGTCGTTAGCAGTTTGCGACGACAAGGAGCTCCCAACACTGGGCCCTGGGACAGGAACCAAGGTTTCTTCCACATAACCAGGGCACGTAAGCATCGCCGCGTGACCTTGATTGTGCGAAATGGGTTGCCCCTCGGGGAAAACCCCCTGGTCCTGAGCCACCACTGCAGGGGCCTCATGTGCAGTAGTCCAAAAGGTATCACGTTGGAAGCTGCTGCCATGAGACCCAACAGTCTCTGGAACTGTTTGACAGTGAGTAGCTGGCCTAGCTTTACACTTTTCACAGCTGCAAGGATGGACTCTATACGTGGCGGTGACAGGCGCGCCTGCATCGACACTGAGTCCCAAACCACGCCTAAAAAAGTGGTCCTCTGGAGTGGAGAAAGCACACTCTTCTTGGCGTTCAGCCGTAACCCCAGCTCTTTCATGTGGGCGAGAACAACATCTCGATGTTGAACCGCCAACTGATGCGACTGAGCTAAAATCAACCAATCGTCGATGTAGTTCATGATGCGAATACCCTGGAGGCGCAGCGGCGCCAGAGCTGCATCCATGCATTTGGTGAAAGTGCGGGGTGATAAAGCTAGGCCGAATGGAAGAACACGATATTGGTATGCTTTGCCCCCGAAAGCAAACCTCAGGAACTTCCAATGACACGGACGGATGGAAATATGGAAATATGCGTCCTTGAGATCTATCGTGACAAACCAGTCCTCGGACCTGATCTGTGGCACGATCTGTCTCAATGTTAACATTTTGAACTTGAGCTGCATGACTGAATCGTTCAGAACTCGAAGATCTAAAATGGGACGCAATCCCCCGTCCTTTTTCGGAACAATGAAGTACCGGCTGTAAAACCCGGTTTCCCTGTCGGAGGGAGGTACATATTCTATGGCCCCTTTCTCTAACAGAGTGTTCACTTCCTGTTCCATGACCAGAACCTGCTCGGGGCCCACCACTGTGGGCAGGACCCCCATAAACCGAGGTGGGCGTTTTTTGAATTGTATCTGATACCCTTTTTCCACGGTCTGCAGGACCCAACGAGAAACATTTGACAGTAGCTTCCACGCTGTCAAAGATTCTACTAGAGGTACCAGCCTCTCGAGACTGGTTTCTGGATTTTGTTGTTGTTGAGCAGTCAATTCGTCGCCCTGTAACGGCGCACCGGCAGGGAAAGATCGAACAGACTGCTCTAACACCCTCCTCGGAGGGGGCGGGCATCCCGAGGCCACTACGTTTCCGGGTGGTCCTTGAGATATGTGCTCGCCGGAGACCGCTGCGCCCTGTAACACCGGAGGCGGCAGGGTTAGCAGAACGGTCCCCTGAGGGTACCGAAGAGAGACGGGCACCGTAAAAAGAGGTGTTAACCGCTCTGCTTCGGGGGGGACTACCCTCATTAGTCCTGAGCCCTCGGACGTCAGGATTTCTTCCCAGCAGCCTTCTTGGCGGTAATAACGGTCCGCAGATCCGCTTTACCCCTCGAGGACTGCTGGGTTTGAGCGCGCCCTCCGTGTCCCCGAGATTTTTGTGGGGGAGCACGGGAGGACACGCTCTGTTTCTGAGTGGCACGGTGCTCAGCGCTCTTTCTAGAGGAGTGAGGCTGCTCCCGCTCAGCAGCCTCATAGAAAGAACGGCGGGGGAGAAGTTTCTGGAGAGCAGCAGCTTGCTTAGCGGCTTCTTGTGATTTTGCTACCGCAACACTAACTGCATCACCAAACAGACCAACAGTGGAGACCGGAGCATCTAAGAGAACATGCTTTTCTTTATCCTTGATATCACTTAGATTGAGCCACAGATGCCTCTCAGTGGCCACCAGGGCTGCCATAGACCGCCCGATAGATTTAGCGGTCTCCTTGGTGGCCCTGAGAGACAAATCTGTGGCTCTGCGAAGTTCGGCCACAGTGTCAGGTCCAATTCCCCCGCCCTCCTCCAAATCCCCCAATAATTCAGCCTGATAGGCTTGTAAAATGGACATCGTATGCAGACACGCTGCAGCTTGACCAGCGGCTGCATACGATTTATGAACCAGGGAAGATGTTACTTTAACTGGCTTAGAGGGAAGTGTAGGAGCTTTCAGAGAAGATGCCGTTGCTGGAGAGAGATAGCCCGCAAGCGTCTCTTCCACCTTCGGCATCTCCCCATAACCATACTCTTTATATTTAGATATTGAGGAGTAGTGAGATGTTTGTGGTGTATAAACTCTGTGAGACACTGGTTTCGCCCACGATCTCGACACCTCGGTGTGGAGATCGGGGAAAAACGGCCGGCTCCTGCGCTGGGGCTGCGCACGAGATGGCAGGAAGCGTTCGTCGAGCTTACTTTTCGAACGAACGTCCTGCCTATCTTCTGGCCACTCAATAGACAGTCTGTCAACAGCTCTAGTAATGACATCGAGCAGTTCCTCAAACGCATGAGACTGAGGTGGCGAATCCTCAGACTCAGCTTCAATACTCACAACATCCAACTCCTCAGAGCTGGATAGTTGCAGTACTGGTACCTCTATCGGGGGGGAAGAAACCGCAGCGCGTGCTTCCACACCCTGATGAGAGGCACTGGATCTGTCAGAAGGAGGCTGAGATAAGGCAGAGCCCGTCTCAACATCCACTGACAGATCCATTTGCGAACCCCAGGTCTGAGATCGCCGCCGAGCCTCAGCCGCGGCGGGACCCGAGCCCTGGGGAACGTGGTCGGGATTGAACCGAGCCAAGCGGGATCGGAGCGTACGCAATGGAAGCGCACAGCAATGCACACAGTCACCACCCTCGAGTGCTGACTGGGCATGCTCCTCTCCCAAACAAACAACACAAAGAGTGTGAGTATCACCTCCCGTTATATAACGCGGGCAAGGATGAACACACACTCTAAACTGCTGCTTGCTCGCCATACTGAATATATATATATATAGACAGACAACACCAAATAACAAGGACAGATTTCAACACAGAGCGCGACTGAAGACTCAGAAAGCTTTCGTTTTCTGTTTCAGGCCGGCTTTTATAGCTTCCTGGTACGTGACGTCACCCGCCTCTGACGTTCCGCCACACCATTGGACTGATTTTACATGTGCTTCAAGACGTCATCACGCAAAGCGTTCCCCATAGCGTCATTCTCGACGCAACGCGAGTTCCCTTGAAAGGGAACTAAATGTTACTCTTCTGTTTTATGACAAACTGCGACTTTCTTGACTTTCATAATTAACTTTTAAATTGACAAACATCATATGTGTAATTAAGGGCACAGTTCAGACGGAATAAAAATATAAGTTGTCTCTCGCCATTGACTACCATACATATTTTTTCCGAAGTAAGGTCCCATGAGCCAGAAGCAGATGGGAGGGACTTAGGCTCTCTATTGGGGTTGGAGCTAAACTCTGCAGGACAGCGGCCCTCCAGGACCGAGATTGGTGAACCCTGATCTACGCAATTACGCCAAAGCACGCATTTTCGTTTACGCACCATACTGTCTGCCGGTGTGTCTTTGTAACCTTAATCTCCTCAGCTGAAATAGATGCCTGACAAGATTGACTGAACCCTAAACACATTGTCACAAAAGCCGGTATTGTCCACTGTCAATGCATCGCAAGTTCATGTTTTACAGCAGAGACCGACAAGCACCCTTGTTGTTTGTGAACACAACCAAGTCTGTTTTAGCAAATCAGCAAATCAGTATTTAGGTCAGGTGACAAGGCTGCTAGTCACTTTGAAAAGACGCGCTAGCTGAGAGGAGTTTCTTCAAAGTGATCGATGATGGATTATTTCAACAAACTTAAAGGTAGGGTATGGGATTTGCAAAACGGCCGGCAGATTTTGAAAATACACAACTCAAATGGTCCTACCTTCTTTCCTCCAACGCTGGCCCTGACTCCACCCATTACTCTCTCTCTGTCTCTCACGGTCACGCACGTGAGGGGGATGGGGGGAGGGGGGTATGGTACGACCGTTTGATTGACAAACTTATTGTCCAATGATTCTAGGTGGTCTTGGAAATGATTGGCTGGAGTTTTTCGAGTCCTGCCTGTTCCACAGATGATTAAATTGCTTAATTTTCATTTCAGTGCTTCTAACTCAGTGGCTGTAAGTGGGTTAGGAATAGGATTTCAAGTGATTTTGAAAAAAATGGACAAAAAAGAGAATCACATACCCCACCTTTAATGAACACGTGATATCTTTTTCAGGGCGTAAAAGGAAAATAAAAGCTGAACCTTTTCCCAGAAACTTGCTAAAGCAGCACGTTACAGAGGTGAGGTAAAAGCTCCCTGTATTGCGTGTAATCACAACAACTAAGTTTGTGAGGCGTCTATGTCAGCTGAGGAGATTAACGTTACAAAGATTAACCAAGTGTTTTATAATGTAATAGCAATTACTTGGTTTTATTTAACTCTGAAACATGAAATGTGGAGTTATCTGCTTTAATATGTAAAAAAAACATACTTTCAGTTTCAATGAACTTTAATTTTGCAAGTTATCTGTATTTTTTTAAAAGTTATTATTACTTAATTAAAACAACCGAGCTGCATTTTGATTGATATTACTTGGAATGCACAATATAAAAAACAAACAAACATGATTTATGAAAATTAACAAGAACGGAGTATCTGTTTTTGCAAATTAATTATTCTGTGGTAAATGTTCCAATTGGGAGAGGGCGTGCAATTTTCAAAGAGTTTAATTAAACGTTCATGTTATACAGTGAGGAAAATAAGTATTTGAACACCCTGCTATTTTGCAAGTTCTCCCACTTGGAAATCATGTAGGGGTCTGAAATTGTCATCGTAGGTGCATGTCCACTGTGAGAGACATAATCTAAATAAAAAAAATCCAGAAATCACAATATATGATTTTTTAACTATTTATTTGTATGATACAGCTGCAAATAAGTATTTGAACACCTGTCTATCAGCTAGAATTCTGACCCTCAAAGACCTGTTAGTCTGCCTTTAAAATGTCCACCTCCACTCCATTTATTATCCTAAATTAGATGCACCTGTTTGAGGTCGTTAGCTGCATAAAGACACCTGTCCACCCCATACAATCAGTAAGAATCCAACTACTAACATGGCCAAGACCAAAGAGCTGTCCAAAGTCACTAGAGACAAAATTGTACACCTCCACAAGGCTGGAAAGGGCTACGGGGAAATTGCCAAGCAGCTTGGTGAAAAAAGGTCCACTGTTGGAGCAATCATTAGAAAATGGAAGAAGCTAAACATGACTGTCAATCTCCCTCGGACTGGGGCTCCATGCAAGATCTCACCTCGTGGGGTCTCAATGATCCTATGAAAGGTGAGAAATCAGCCCAGAACTACACGGGAGGAGCTGGTCAATGACCTGAAAAGAGCTGGGACCACCGTTTCCAAGGTTACTGTTGGTAATACACTAAGACGTCATGGTTTGAAATCATGCATGGCACGGAAGGTTCCCCTGCTTAAACCAGCACATGTCAAGGCCCGTCTTAAGTTTGCCAATGACCATTTGGATGATCCAGAGGAGTCATGGGAGAAAGTCATGTGGTCAGATGAGACCAAAATAGAACTTTTTGGTCATAATTCCACTAAACGTGTTTGGAGGAAGAAGAATGATGAGTACCATCCCAAGAACACCATCCCTACTGTGAAGCATGGGGGTGGTAGCATCATGCTTTGGGGGTGTTTTTCTGCACATGGGACAGGGCGACTGCACTGTATTAAGGAGAGGATGACCGGGGCCATATATTGCGAGATTTTGGGGAACAACCTCCTTCCCTCAGTTAGAGCATTGAAGATGGGTCGAGGCTGGGTCTTCCAACATGACAATGACCCGAAGCACACAGCCAGGATAACCAAGGAGTGGCTCTGTAAGAAGCATATCAAGGTTCTGGCGTGGCCTAGCCAGTCTCCAGACCTAAACCCAATAGAGAATCTTTGGAGGGAGCTTAAACTCCGTGTTTCTCAGCGACAGCCCAGAAACCTGACTGATCTAGAGAAGATCTGTGTGGAGGAGCGGGCCAAAATCCCTCCTGCAGTGTGTGCAAACCTGGTGAAAAACTACAGGAAACGTTTGACCTCTGTAATTGCAAACAAAGGCTACTGTACCAAATATTAACATTGATTTTCTCAGGTGTTCAAATACTTATTTGCAGCTGTATCATACAAATAAATAGTTAAAAAATCATACATTGTGATTCCTGGATTTTTTTTTTTTTTTGATTATGTCTCTCACAGTGGACATGCACCTACGATGACAATTTCAGACCCCTCCATGATTTCTAAGTGGGAGAACTTGCAAAATAGCAGGGTGTTCAAATACTTATTTTCCTCACTGTATATTTTGGTTGCATTTGTGAGTTAATAAAAATTTAAATGGTTGTGTAAACTTGGCACATAATATCTAAATATCGATAAATCAATCGATATAGCCCTGAATAGAATCGTAATCGTATCGCAGAACTTTTTGAGGTATAGCTGGCTGAGATAACCGATATCGTATCGTGATGAACTGTCTGATTTACACCACTAGTAAATATGAATAAGGATGGCAACAATTTCAAACCATTTCGAGTCCGATTCAGACCCTGACAACGTTAACGAACAAGAGGGCTGTGCAGAACGGATTTCACAGGATGTTTCAGAGTGGTATGTTTTTTACAATTTTCTAATACATTATAGATATGATGTTATCCATCATTCTATCGTGATATTTGTCGTAAAACTAAGATGATACAAACAGTAATCGATCACAAAACCATGGTTAATTTTCCTAAGGAGCAGTGAACAATCTTAAAAAAGCTAGAGATTACAGAATCAACAAAACAAACTGCTCTCCATAAACTGTGCAGCGCACAAATAAATATTGTTATAATGTTCAGGAACAGTGTTTAAAATAAATTTATAAAACAGATCATTCCGGCCCTTGATTCTGATTGGCTGAGCCGCGTTCGAAGCCGTTGTAAATTACACAACAAACATACACCTGTGACCGCATTACATTAGTATAGACCAACGCTACTTTTGCGTCATCGAAGGGTAACGCCCCTTTTTGGGGGAAAACAAACGGATTCCCCTGAGAACAGAACTCGCTCGCTCTAGACCTGCAAAGTTTCTTGATAGCAAAAATCGCACAAACACACACTCTCTTTGGACTATTCAGACATCTACCACTATCTTGTGGAATCACCAAGTAAGTAGCCTATTTTTTTTTGTCATTAACAGTATGACAAACTAGACGATGAGGCCATGTCAAGAGGAGTCGGTGGTTTAACTTACTTGGATCATATTTCACTTGATTTAAGCTATTGACAGTTTTGTTGTCGACTAGCTATAACTTAACGTAACGTTACTAGCTAGAAAGACGAAGCTGCTAGCAGCTATGTGATTAACGTTAGCTCTCACTAGGCACGCTACCTTGGCTGTTAACTGATTTTACTGTTGAAATAGTGGCAGGCTAGGACTAAAGTGGACTTGGCTGGTTTCTGCTTGTGTCTAGAAAGTGCTAGGACTTTGAAAGTTGTAAAAAGGTTTACAGTGTACGGCAAAATATGTATGGGACCTATGTATGGGGCATGTTTTTCATTGTCTCTTCCCCACTTAAGGTACGGACTATTTATGTGTTTAGCCTCTGACATGATTGTTCTGATTACAGTGTTTGAGGGTTTCTTACTAGTAGCCTATAGCTAGTCGACAACAAAACTGTCAATAGCTTAAATCAAGTGAAATATGATCCAAGTAAACCACCGACTCCTCTTGACATGGCCTCATCGTCTAGTTTGTCATACTGTGAGTGTGTTAATGACAAAAAAATAGGCTAACGTTACTTACTTGGTGATTCCACGAGATAGTGGTAACGTTTTATATGTCTGAATAGTCCATATTTGGCCACTGCGTGGGGTCATTAATCCAGTTTTCGACCATTTCAAAGGGACACCTCTGTAACTCCCTATCCAGTAGCTTCTTTAAATACCGCTCACGGTCCTCGGCCGGCAAAGAGAGTGTATGTTTGTGCCATTTTTGCTATCAAGAAACTTTGCAGGTCTAGAGCGAGCGAGTTCTGTTCTCAGGGGAATCCGTTTGTTTTCCCCCAAAAAGGGGCGTTACCCTTCGATGACGCAAAAGTAGCGTTGGTCTATTACTGCACAACTGCCATTTGTGATTCTTTGTTGTTGCATGTGTTGCTTGGCAACCTCTTTGGAACTACATTGCTTGGCGGAGGAATAATGTGTTATAAGCAGGGGAGTAATGTTTCAGAAAAAACTGAAGCTTCCCTGGGTGCTGCCATTGATTAGCAGACCCTCACCTGCTGTTAGCATTCCATTGACTCCCATTCATTTTGGTGTCACTTTGACAGCGAATAACTTTACATCTGACTCCATTACGTTATGGCCCTGTAGAAGCAGTTTTTGTAAAAATAGGCTAACGATTGTGTCATAACCACGCCACTCTCTGTCGCACAGTAGAGAAACGGACAACTCTTGCCTTAAGGATGCCGTGCGGTCCAGCGTGGCCTCAACAGGACATGTGCTCACTCCAGCATCAAGGACAACCTCAGGAGTTCAGTGACTACATTCAACACGGACGAAGCCCCTCGCAACTCTCACCATGTGCTCTTTGTGTCCTGCCGGCCCAGAGCGTGTAGGCCACAATCTGCACTCCAGCCATGAGAACAGCGACAATACAAGTTCATCCTATCTCCTTCACCCAACGGAGAAGAAAGGATTGCAACTCATACAGTGACATTCGACACTTCAACCACTTCAAGAATTGACCATGCAAGTATAAATCTCATGAGGTGCACTGAAATAAGCTGATGGTTCTTTTCATACTAAAATAGATCTCGCTCCATAGTTCTTTTTCCTGTTTCCGGTTCCACATCACTCACCCCTTTACCTATGCATGTATGTATGGATGTATGAATGTATTTATGTTTGTTTAGTGTTAGTTATGTTTGTGATTTAGTTAATAAAACTTGTGCACAATTATGAATTTGGTTTCTGATCCTCTGTTTGCATACAAAGTCCCTTTTACGATTTGGATCTTGTTACAGTATGCTCTAATTTCTGTACATGCTAAGGAATAATTATTTTTAAGTGACGATGAAAGATACACTTTTCTTAGAATAAATTAATAATCAAAGAGTTCATTGGAACTGATTAATTGATTGTAATATTAATTAGCTTACCTCAAAGTTAATCTAATTAACTGACCCAAATATTAATAATTAATCATAATTAGTAATTATGGATTATTATTAATATTTCCCCTTTGAGCTAATGTCTTTACACAAAGCTCGAATAATTTCAAATTGGTTTCTTAAACATGACAATGAGTTCACTGTACTAAAATGACCCCCACAGTCACCAGATCTCAACCCAATAGAGCATCTTTGGGATGTGGTGGAATGGGAGCTTCGTGCCCTGGATGTGCATCCCACAAATCTCCATCAACTTCAAGATGCTATCCTATCAATATGGGCCAACATTTCTAAAGAATGCTTTCAGCACCTTGTTGAATCAATGCCACGTAGAATTAAGGCAGTTCTGAAGGCGAAAGGGGGTCAAACACAGTATTAGTATGGTGTTCCTAATAATCCTTTAGGTGAGTGTATATATATATATAACCACTTCAGATATTTTAAGTCGACATTTATGTGATTAAAGTCGAGTCGAGTCGATGAACAAATAAACCACAAGATGAGACTCGAACGCAGGTTGCCTTGTGCACAGCTATGACATATGACACAGCCCTGATCACTTTCTTAATTCAGTCGGCTTCTGTTATTTTAAAAATATTTGTGCATTCGAATGCTCAAGATGATGTAAAATTATAACAGTCTTCTGTCTGTACCGTCTTGACTTCTTTGCTCGCTTTCATCGCTTTTGCTAAGCTGAACAGCCAAAGTTCTCTCTCTCACCGACGGCCCAATGCAGATTCAACATGCTGAATCACGCCAAAAAACCCTGACAGTGTCCGACTAGAACCAACGGTGAGGAAAACACAGAAAAAACAGACCAACATTGCCCGACGGCCGACCATCGGCTTGGTGTGTCCCGGCCTTAAAGCTTCATGGCAGAGAATTAAAGTTGACTAGTTGACTAGTTTGTGCAACCCTTCCTTCTTTCTCATGTGGTCAAACTGCCAAGACATTTTTGAGCATTCTGCATACTTCTCATACATAATACTGTTAAACTTTTTATTTTTGGTTAACTTTGACAGCCCTAAAAAAAATTATATATATCCTTCACAAGGTGCAATATTGGCATTGCTTTCAAAATAAATAAATTCTGAGGGGGCACATGCTTTAGCACTATGATCAAGACTCTTCCACCCTCTCTTACATAATCCTCTTCTCTTCCTCTCTTTTAATCACAGCTTTCATCCGAGTGACATCGAGTCAGCCTTCTGCTCATGGCTCAGGTCGGCTCAGGTCTTAAAATGAACCCTAATACATTGCTTACTGCTAACGGCATGCACTTTTTGAGTGTTTTAAAGCAGATCCTAAAAATGAATCAACATTTAGACAATTACAAGAGCATGTGTACTCACACCAATACAAATACTCTCTAAGGGGGGTTAACATCACAAAAATGTGTTAAATTGTGCACATCGAATGCCTGACAGGCAACCATTTCTTTGGATGTGTGTGTGAGAGAGAGTGAGATGCTTTGACAGCGCTCCATCTCTGCCTCAGACATCAGCAAATTTACCAACTAGCTAGACCCTTAGAGACAAGCTTTAAAAATCCGGTAGGATCATACATATACACTGTGACACACACACACACACATAAACTCTGATCATTCCTGTGCTTCATATGGCTGATTATACAGTAGAGATCAAAAGAACTCTGTCTAAGAGTGAAGAGGTTGTCTGTTGCTGTCTAGCTCTCTCTCTCTCTCTCTCTCTCTCTCTATATATATATATATATCAGGCACGTACTGTACATGCAGCCTCCCATCACTTTTACATCCAGAAAGCTTCCAAATGCATTGTGTCAACAATGACAATAAATTATTCCCTTCAGGAAAAGTTGACTTATCTACCTAGAGGCTAACTGTTTTCCTCAAAGCTGAGCTTTCACAACTAAGGAGAATTAAAGGGACAGTACAGCCAAAAAAAGAGAGAATTCTCTCATCATTTACTTACACTTATGTCGTTCCAAACCTGTATGACTTCCTTTATTTTGTGGAAAGCAAACAAGCATATTTTGAAGAATGTTTTATTTGTTTTTGTCCATACAGTAAAAGTACAATGAATGGAATGAGGGTGAATAAATGATTTTGGGTTAACTATCCATTTAATGGAATCCCCAATTATGTTTTAAGTTCAAATGTTGTCTCAAATAGAATGTACGGTGGCCGAGAGTGCTCAACGCGCAGCAACTGAAGAAAACACATGCAAGTAGAAAAAAAACACATGCAAACTGAAAAAAAACCCACCCGCAAATTAAGAAAACATCTTCATCAGTTTCACAACACACGTGTGCTCCAAATACTCACAACACAACCAAATACAGAAACGCACTGCAAATAGCACAGACCACAACGGAAATGTTTCCAGGGGAACCAAATAAGTGACGAACCCGCCTTGGACGTGCTTATTGCTCATGACCATCTCTATGCCCGACTCCCTTCGAAGGGCAGACGGCAGAGCCCTTGAAGTGGGACTTTGGAGTGAGCAGGGCACTCGTATGGCATTGTGTAGCCGTTTGGAACGCACTTGATGAAGGGAGTTACAAAAGACAACATAATTTCCTCGTTATTTTCACCTGGGATGTTCCCATGACAACGCAGCACGGTTTCCATCAGCTGAATAGCTGTTCTTACGACAGAAATTTCTTTTTAATGCTGTTAACATAACGGTTGCAAATAAACTATTTTTTTGTTTGTTTTTTACAAAAAAGCTTTTAAAATATGCCTTATATATCTGTGTGTGAGTGTCTCAACTTTAAAACTTTCGACCCTACATTACCTAACATTTATTATGAAACTTTTCTTTATGAAAATTTAAACATAACATGAAAAAATGTGTACAGTGTAACTGATGTATAGATTAATATCTTTCCCTCATGTTCCTTTTCTCTATCTTTTTATTTATTTTAGTTTTCAGCTCATTGTTCTTTTCTCATTTGTATTCTGATGGCATTGAACATATTGTTAATACATTTTGTATATTGTATAAGTTGTATGTCATAAAAATGTAATCTCTGTATGTTTTGCAACAACAACAAG
This sequence comes from Abramis brama, assembly GCF_963993115.1. Classification (NCBI taxonomy): domain Eukaryota; kingdom Metazoa; phylum Chordata; class Actinopteri; order Cypriniformes; family Leuciscidae; genus Abramis; species Abramis brama. The sequence goes on along the minus strand of NC_139964.1, from coordinate 58,228,679 downwards.
AAATAAAATTAAGTTTTCTTAATTTGTGGGTGTTTTTTTTTCTATTTGCATGTGTTTTCTTCAGTTGCAGCGCGTTGAGCTCTCTCGGCCACCGTAAGAATGACTTCATATGTTTTAGTGTATAAGAAGTGGTGCTTATTCAAACTGTGGCATGAAGCATGTGCTCCCTTTTAATTTTCAATCTTTCCATTTTGTATCTATCTATCTAGACAAATATTCTAGGACTGCCACTTATGTCCCTTCAATCAATCAATCAATCAATCAATCAATCAATCAATCAATCAACCAATAAAGAATCTATAAACAATGTGATTTGAATAATTCTTATTATTTAGTCTTGGAAGAAGTTGATGAAATTTTTTAGTTGAAATCTCACACTTTTGATGGCAAAACTTTGGAAGAATGTTAAATAGATCTCATTTGATTTCTTTCTCATGGGTGTCATGGAAGTACAGAGGACAGGACATATCACCTACTCTCCCTCGCCACTCAGTTTGCTAAAGTTAATTTCTTTAAAAAAAAAAAAAGAAAAAAAAAGAAGTAGGTCATAACACATCTTAATTGATCAGTTTTTGTTGATCTGTAAATGACACATACATGCACACAACATTGTGTTTTCATGTTTTATGGGGACTTTCCATAGACACAATGATTTTTATACTGTACAAATTGTATATTCTACCCTCTTACACTAACCCGACCCCTAAACCTAACATCACAGAAAACTTTCTGCATTTTTACATTTTAAAAAAGCATAACTTAATATGATTTATAAGCTGTTTTACTCATGGGGACCAACAATGTCCCCAGAAGGACAAGGATTTTGGATATTGGCATCTTTGTGGAGACATTTTCTCCCCATAATGTAAAGATTTACCAAAGCTCACACACACACTAGGGCTGCAACAATTAAATGATAAAATTGATCATAATCAATAATGAAAATAATCAACAACGAATATACTAATTTTAATATAATATTAATCATATAAGTCATTGTTACATCCCTATGTGACATTTGGATGTGTTGTTTGGTTTTCTGATACTCTCCATTTTTACTTTCACTTTCGCAGGAGACGTGTTGATTGGTTCCCTCTGTTGTCAATCATCCGAGAGGGGCGGGTTAAACGTGCTGACATCAAACGGTGATTTGCGACTGATTCGCCACCGGAAGCCGGGAAACTATAAAAAGGACACGTCAAAGCAGAAAGGGAGACTTGCCTTTGTATAGATTTGAGCTGTGATTGCTCACTTTGTGGTTTGATTGTATTTGTTTTGTTTTTATTTTGAGTTATCAGTTTTGTCAGTGTGTTTCTGTAACCATGTGGACAAACATTATCTTGCCGACCCTATTTTGGATCCTTCATTCTTGAGTTGTTGAAAGCAAGTTCTGGTGAAATGAAGGATACAACAGATCCTTCTTGGCCTTGCCTACCCCAGCCCAGAATTCATTGCGCGACAGTGACAAGAGGATTTTCTTTTTTTCTTTTTTTTAAGAGAAATTGCTGAATTACACTTTTAAACATAAGTATTGGGTTTCAACTTACTCACATATCTAATGATACAAATGTAAAAAAAAGGAAAACCCTTTAAAGCGATTCAAATGTTGATTTAGCTTACTAAGATGTGATTATATAGTTTATACTCTTTATTATGTACAGAAATTAACCATGGCGAACATATTTAAAGTTAGTTTGTGAACCCTGTTTTGTTTTCAGACAGTTTAATATAACTTTCAAAAAAGTCTAGTACAAACATTACTGTATAGTTGTGTCCAGTTTTTATTCTTTACTAAGATGTCTGCATTTTCTGGGCCATATTCATCCACATGTCTCTCTAAAGTTGTGTGACTTTCTATCTTTTATGGAACAAAAATATTAATTTTTTGAAGGATATTCACATGGCTCTTTTACATCTGACGGTTCAAAGTGAGAATAAATGATAAACTTCAAAATGACAAAAATGCACCATAAAAGTAGTCTAAAAGTGAGACAAATTCTAATCCATGAACAAATCAGTATGATTTCTGCTCAACTTGTGAACCCAAGAAATGCCTGGGAAGGTTTTCCTATGGTGACAAATCAAAATCCAGAAAGCAACATATGAAGAATGGGGCCCTGAACAAACACAACAATAATGGTGTGTGTGTGTGTGTGTGTGTGTGTGTGTGCGTGTGTGTCATCGTGGTATTTGTAGCCGCCAAGTAACCCCTTGTTAATGTTCAGGTGCAAATGAACCGCAAGAAAGGTTATGTCACCACGGAAACACAAGTGTAATTGAGGTGACCGCTGGAGGTTAATTAGTCCAATAAAAAGCTGGTGATTTAGTGGGTGGGTTTAGAGGAGAAGACCTGATGTCAACTTCCTGGTTAGCAAGTTGGAATTTACTATGCAAATTAAAACATGCAAAAATGTTACACAGCCATCTAATTTCACACACACACCATTTTCACACATTATTGTTATATTATGAATGAATCTAGCTTATTACATACTCTGTATATACTGCCTGTTTTTAAATAGCATATAAAACAGAATACATTATGCGAAAATAAACATCTTGAACAGTAGTGTGCTAAATTGTTTTCTACATTGTTGTCACAATGCATTTTTAATTTCAGTAAGATGAATCATCTCAGAAATGAAAAATTACATTTTGTATTTTAATCAAATTTTATATAAACGTCTTAATTCTTGGCAGTTTAGTTAAATGAGTGGAGGGTTAGTAATTAAAATTAGTGTGCTATTCTGAACCATTTATTAGTTTTCAGAACTGTTATTTGAAACTTTAGTTTTTGTGCTTGATTAAAGTTTAAAGAGGGAACGTTTACACGACACTGTTTTCAACTAAAACAGAAAAACTTTTTATGCTTTTTTTTTTTTGGCTGTTCATTTACACAACAACATTTGATGGCTAGATTATTGTAATGCTCTACTGGGTGGTTGCCCTGCACGCTTAATAAACTCCAGCTGGTCCAAAATGAGGAACCAGGAAGTATGACCATGTTAGCCCGGTTCTGTCAACACTGATTTGGCTCCCTCTTAAATATCGCATACATTTTAAAATCTTGCTATTTATTTACAAAGTACTAAATGGTTTAGCTCCTCAGTACTTGAGCGAGCTCTTAACGCATTATAGTAAAAAATACTATCTAGCAGCCAAACTCAAGATAATTTTTTAAACCAGTATTACCCTAGTGAAAAAAAAGTATACTTTATTGAAATATATTCCCTTTTTCAATAGTACATTGCAAATATACTAACAAAAATTGTACTATCTTTAAATATATTTAAAGTATATTAGCCTACATCATGCTTTAACCTATTTTCACAATACAACTTTTAACACACTTTAAAATAATTGTACTTTAGTATATTTTCTAAAAATATATTTTAGAAAAATATACTTGAAGTGAAAATTCTGTGTGTTTTTTTTAAGTGTATTTATTTGCACTTTATTAGAAATATATTTTAGGTATATTTTAACTGTGTGCTGGAAATGATCATTGTAACAATGCATTGAAAGTATACTTTCAAAATACATTATAGTATACAATAGTATTTTGTACAAAGTAAAGCTAAGTTTTATTTGTCCAATAATGTACATTTGTTATTATATATACTTTTTACTCAAATATATCACACCATGATAGCCTCTTGGGCAAATGAGCTGACGTGCTTTGGGAGACCCGAGTTCGAGTCCGGCTCGTGGACCTTTCCTGATCCCGTCCCTCCTCCCACCTCACTTCCAAGTTCCTGTCTAGCTACTGTCCTATCCTAATAAAAGTGAAAATACCACACAAAAAAATAAAAATGTTTTAATAAAAATTATATATAAATACACATGCTCGCTTGTATGTTTCGAAGACACTCGTAATGAAGTTGTAATGTACTTGAAACACAAATAAAGTTCACTTTAATATCACTAATCAAGCATGTAATTAGTTCCTACACAGGCATATACTTAAAGTATACTTGAAGTTGGTCCAATTTCGTACACAAATGTACACTAAACATACTTAAAGTTATGCTTTACTACAATTTAATTACAACTAAAATATACTTAGTACAAAATTATTTGTTTCAAAATAGTGCACGTCAAGTTAACTAATCATTAACATACTTGAAGTGTACTGATAATTAGTCAGGCTGCAAGTGTACTTGGCATATAATTTTTTGTCACAAGGGTATTATTGTATTTGTTTTGCAAGAAGAGAATGTAGAGAGAAGAAGAGCAGAGCAGAGCAGTAGAAAAATAGCAGGTTAGTTTTAGCATACTGCCAGCACAAAGCCTGAGGGAAAGCCAAATATTTAATACTATTAAATATGCTTTTATCAGCAACGCAAAAAATGTAACAGAGGGAGGCAATGCTTGGTAATGATCGTTTGTGTGAGAGAGTGTGTATAATATGAACAATTCACCCAATCACATATAAGAATGTGTATAAAATGTCCTACTGGTGTCTTCAGAGAGAGTCAACAATATAGCCAAGTTCTCACCTATTCATCTTTAAACAACAACAAAAAAAACCCCCGAATCCTCCATCTCTAGTGTTGTCTACCTTTTCTTCCTTCTTCCAGAAGAAAAGAAAAGGGGGGAAAAGAATGGAAAAGAGTGCGAGTGTTCTTTGATACCAATTCATGGCTTATTTTAGAGTCAGTTAAAGAGGGGCCGGAATGAGAGAGTGAATGAAATAAAAGCAGGTTGAGAGAAAGAAAAGCTACATGCAGAACAAGGCCACCTTTCAAGCATGCGGCGTCCTTCACGCAGTTTAAATGGACTGGCCACTCATCCATACCAACACGAGATCGAGAGAGAGAGAGAGAGAGAGAGAGAGAGAGAGAGAGAGAGAGAGAGAGAGAGAGAGAGAGAGAGAGAGAGAGAGAGAGAGAGAGAGAGAGAGAGAGAGAGAGAGAGAGAGAGAGAGAGAGAGAGAGAGAGAGAGAGAGAGAGAGAGAGAGAGAGAGAGAGAGAGAGAGAGAGAGAGAGAGAGAGAGAGAGAGAGAGAGAGAGAGAGAGAGAAGGTGAGGTAGCAGCGAGCATTTTTACACAGAAAAAAGGATTGAATTTTTGGCGAATAGCATAGCAGATGACCTCTTCTATTGTGCCATGTTCTTGTTTTTTTACCCTGTCATTTCAAGGTAAGTAGAGAAGAGGAAGCGATAGCAAGAGAGAGATAGCTGAGCTAGTTTATACACTCAAGCTGAAAAACTATTATACCATATTTACATGATAACACCTCTTATCATCCATCACAAGCTATCCATGGCATCCTATAATCCACCCAACATGCATCGCCGGAAACGTCAGCTACTCCTAAACCTCCATCTGATGTAGAATGCCTTCAGTTTATCATCTTTAGAAGCTGAACATTAGGGTTCCGTAATGCTGCCATATCACTTTATGAAATTACATGTGTTGAGAGAGCATTTACTTCTGAAAGCATAGCCTAATTATCCCTATGGTTCTCACTCACTCTTTTTTCTTCGGTAGGTGTCGGGGACTGCTTCTGACCTGATGTATGAAATTCTTTTACAGTTTGTTTTGCAAACTCACCCTTCACCCAAGAGCCTTTACATGGAGTAGTATAAATAGGTGTTGTGCACAAGGATGAAATGCACTCAAATTTCAGATTATGGGACTCTGAGACGATGATGTTGACAAAAGCTCTGACAGCAGCATTGTACATGAAGAAAAGGGGTTTTTTTTTTTTTTTTGGCTTTTAGTTCATGCTTTGGGTGCTATCTAAATGCCAGTGTGTTCCTACAAAGTTGACAAAATAAACTTTTAGCAGAAATACATTATAGTACATCACATTAGTATATCCCAGCATATAGAGTATACTAAAGCAATAAGCAATATACCACATACTGTAACAAACCTCAGCTGCGTGATTGTTTATTTATCCTACTTGCAAAATATTAACTGTATTAACACACAGATAATACTATAAATTCCGATATATTATCCAACTTTATCTATACTGTACAGTGATATACACTATATAGCAAATCTCAACTGCCTGATTTTATATTTCTTTGCAAAATGTAACTATATTATCACCCAGCTGTTTATACAAAGTTGGCTACATAAGTTTGTTCAACTTTATCTGCATTAATACAGCATACTTACTCGAGTATATATATATAGGCTACTAGAGTAAATAATAATAATTGATTATGAATTAGATTAACAACTTATTTTTAATCATAAACAATTTATTAAAATTTTTAAGAATACCAGAATCCTATGAAATGTTTTCTTATTATGAAATGAAAATCTTTTTATGATTTAATACAAATATATGATAAAAAAAATGGTGCTAATCAAATGAAAATTTAACAAACTTTTATTTTTTATTTTTTGGCGTGATCTCTCCATGCTGCGTGGATTTTTGCCGATAACGATAGTTCCACCAATCAATTATCGGTACCGATATATCGGCAAAACCGATGAATCGGTCGACCTCTAATCCAAAGTATTCCCAAACTGGACAGGGTTCGCTTCAGAATTCGACAGCGTTGCGCTTTCAGCTGGGTCTGCATCACTGGCCCCTGTCTTGTCCATCTCCATCTTTCTTGTGACTTTAGCGTATTTGTTCTCCCCAGGGCCGGAGTGGGGCCACTTTTCAGCCCGGGAGTTTCAGGCCCAAGTCCGGCCCACTTTTTCCATGGTGGAATTCCAAATTAGCACTTTTTCCAAATTGGATAAATTAAGCAACAGTTCAGCTCTTACTATTGTGTAGTTTGTATTAATACCATGGTTCAACAAATAATGTAAAGGTTAAATAATAATTCACTTAGACTTTATAAGAAGCAATTGCAACTTTATTTCATGCAATTCTGACTTTATAACATGCAATTGCGACTTTATTTCACGCAATTCTGACTTTATATCTCGCAATTCTGACTTTATAACACGCAATTGCGACTTTATTTCACGCAATTCTGACTTTATATCTCGCAATTCTGACTTTATAACACGCAATTGCGACTTTATTTCACGCAATTCTGACTTTATATCTCACAATTCTGAAAAATAAAGTCAGAATTGCGAGATGTAAACTTGCAATTGTGAGATAAAAAGTCGCAATTATCTTTTAAAATGTTTTATTCTGTGGCGGAAACAAGCTTCCATACCTCCTGGCCTCTTCCTCCCATCCATCCTCCCTGACACAGACCGTTACGGTAGGGCCGGCCCAGCTATCGGTAGACGGTGCTGCGGTAGCCTACCTGAGAAAACGCTGTGGTGTCAGAATGCAGAACATGTGTAGCCTAATGTAACTAACGTGACAAATGTGAAAAAAAAATTTAATAAATCCTCGACCGGCCCAAAAGTGAAGCGGCCCACCGGGAATTCTCCCGATTACCCACCCCGGGCCTGGTTCTCCCGCTCATCAATCAATCAATGCAGTAGTTTCCGGCGATTCAGCAACGGATATTTAAAATGTAGCGAAGTAGGGGAGAACCGGGGCGAAAGTAACGAACCGGCTTTCTCAGAGCCCTGACGATATATTAGCATTTCAAGCTGTGACAGACTGGAGCTGCCAAACATCACGTGATTTCGTCATCGTTTCTGCGGCTAGGTCCGTAAGTAATTTACTGAAGCAATACTTTTTTTCTAATTACAAGTTGTGTTTTTCGTTTCATGCGTCACACAGCTGGCTACTGATCAATCTACATGTTATTTAGTGCTGTAACACATCCTGAAGTTTTTTCACTCAATCTGTTTCCATTTTCCCTAGTCACATTTAGGTTTAAGCCATACCTTAGCTTTTCCATCTCCACCTATGAATTTGCAGGGTTTCCATCCAGATGTTTTTATGCACATTTTACATTTTTGCATAAAAACAGCTGGATGGAAACATGACTATTGTTACATTATGTTGAGGATTTATATTATGCTAATTTAATTTAAATAAAATGGATTGACATTGCCAATAAAAAAATATTCTAATCAATTCAAGTTTGTACTGTTGGGTTACTTTTAGAAACATTTTAAAATGAAAATGTAAATTGATAATTTTTTTGCAAAGATAAAGGCCAAAATATGTTTGCAGTTACATGTTAACAAGGTCATACTCTATATTTAGGCTGATCAAAAACAAAAAAAACCAGAGTAACAAAAAATCTAGCTTCTATATTGTTGTGTTACTTTTGACCCACCTGTGTGTTACTTTTTGTCCCAACTGACAAAAGTAACATGAGCAACTTAAAGAGCATCTTGCAGGTTAGAAGACCCAACAAGTCAATGTATAGAAAAATAATGTAGGAACTAGATTTTCTTTAAAAAAAAATTATAAATGCGCTACAGTGGCTTCTGGAGTCGTTTTTGTGAGAAAATTTTACTTCCGCATCTGAAAATGGGCGTGACGGGCGTGACGTAGCACGAGGGAGAGCGGTCGATTCAAACAACAGGGAAAAGTGGATCGCAATGACATTTCGGACGCTGAGGAAATTGTTGACGGACCACAGCCATACAATTATGAGCCTGCTAAGCTGCCAAGAGAGCAGGGACAGGCCAGGATTAATGTTAGACAGAACATATTGGAACTTACAATAACAGAAACTAAGCTTTGATCAGGCGTTTGTCATGCTCATTAATATCCGCCCAGACTAACGTTACGTGATATAACTTAGCGGTTTCTCATCGAGAGACAGAGAGATATTTATTCCTGATACATTTTTTGTTCCATAGGTGCTTGTGTGGGAAATGCGAGGCAATGTTTACAGCTGAGGAAAGTCAGTGTTGCAGGGAGGTGGATGCATACTGGGCCTTAGTGGAAAATGCCAAACTTCCATGGTTGCAGTTAGTGTTACTACAGTAAAGACATGGTGAATGTTGCTGATCTGTGGACACTGGATAGTTCGTTCATTCATTGCATGTTCATGTTTATTCCTGGTTTCCACGTCAGCGCTGTTTGATCCGTTAATAACGGAGAAATGTGAATATTTCTCATTAGATCTTGCAGCGATGTTATTACTAATGTGGTGAATTCAAATGCTTTATTTACTGGATCTCGCAGTTACAGTGTTGCTTGATCAGGCTCGCGCTGCACTGGTCCAAACTGATAAACGGTCCACACAAACACAATAACGAGTAGCTCAGTTTCGTTCCGCTTACATTGCGTTTGCCAGTTGATGTTGTGCTCGCGCCTACATCCGGCGGGAGAACCCGATGCGTGCACTGAAGGAACCGCACCAGCTCTGAGTCTCACCCGGTTCTTACTTCGGTATCCCATGTTGAACTCCATCATATCGCCGGGACGATAGCCTAATCCTCCGATTTGAAGTGAACGCTACACACGACCGCGTTTTCCGAAGCCGACGCGGAAGAGAAATCCCGTCTCTTCACCTGCACAAACCCAGGCACGAAAGATAGCACCGTCCTTTTTCTTGTTAGGAAACCGGTGTACTCGATGTCCTGACAGGCTGGAGTTTTTGCAAGCTCCACAAACACATAAATTTACCATGACGATGATAAATTGAAATACAAAAACTAGTGAAAACACACTGACTCACGACCGCTCTTACTGAATACCAACCTACTCTGCACTGAGCTGCGGCAGAGCACAGCACACGTCTCCCTCGTGTGACGTAAAATGACGCGATGTTGAAAAAAAGCGGTTTGTACGAGCAGTCAACTTTACTAAATTGGTGTCCTTATGTCGTTTTAAAACATTTTAAATCCTGCATTATCTTTTCATATGGTATTTTCATACACGGTTATATATTCATTTAGATTTTTTTTTTACCTGCAAGATGCTCTTTAAACGTACAGTATGGGATTTTTTCTCCACTAGGGGTCGCTAACCTATTTACAATAACAAAGGCGTAGTTTGATGACGCAACATTTGCTAAGAATTATAGATCTTGTCGTCAACGTCAAGCCGACCGATCTAATAATGTTTATGGATGACTGAATACATCGATGTTTTTGTCATGACTATGATATGAAGCAGTTCGGGATTGCTAAGAGACAGCTATCAGCTCCAAACTGCTCCAAACGCGACGCGAGTCCCGCGGATATAAAAGGAATATGGACATTTCATTCTACCGAACTACACGCAGAATCACTACTCACAGGTCAGTTTATTAGACAAATTAAACTTGTGAGGTAACGCAGCGCTGTTTCACTTGGTCTAACATTACACTATCACACTAAACTGCATTTGAATGTGTTGAAATGTAACTTATGTGTTAGTTTGTCTGTATGAGACTACCGTTAGCAGTAACGTTAAGCTAGATCAACATTAGAATAACATACAGATCATATTCTGACATTTTATCATTGTTGAACTATATAACATTGATTAGTTTTATGTAAATGTGCTCACCTGTTTAATAAAGTACATGTAGGAGCGGTCGAAGTCTCGGAGGTGGAGCTCTCGTTTGTATACTGTCTATGGGAGCTCTCGGCATCTCGAAAACACCGCGCTGATATTGATTCTCGTTTTAGTTCTCCTTTTTTATCCAAAGTCTGCTTGCCATGGTCCATAATGTTTGAACGAAACAACAACAGCGTGCAGATAGACATTGCGAACTACAGTGGTCCACGTCTGCCGTCTTGGTTACTATCAGAGGGCTCTGGTTCATAGCTCTGGTTACCATGGCAGCACGAGCGGAAACCAGGGACAACGCGGATATGACGCCATTGACTGCGACATAACGGAAATAAAGACACGGTCCGTGTCTTCGAATTAAAATATTAATTTCTCTGGATTTAGAAGTTAATTGGAACTGTCGGGATAATGTAAATACACAACTTTAAAAAATATATAACATAGATATAGTGATTTTGTATATTTTTAAAGCAAAAAAAAAATACATATTGTGCCTTTAAGCTCAAAGTGAAATTATACTGAAGTCGTTCCACACTTGTGAGTGACTGACCACAGCAAAAAATATATCTCTGTCTAAAACATCATCTTTTAAAATTATGTTTTTCTGAAAAATGGTACTTTCACCCCCGCTCTCCCCTACAATACTTAAAACAAAACATACTTAAAGGCACACTGTGGAGAAATTGTGTTTTTGTCAAACAGCGACCCCTAGAGTCGCTGTGGAATACTTGCACTGTCGTTAATACCCCCCAACCTCTATGTTAGACTTATTTATGTCTTGATATTTATGTGAGATATTAAAAACTGTTCTCATGATAATCGCAAGAATCAACGTCAACAGCGTCGTCTGATATCCCTCAGGATTACGTGATAAATACACCTCATAACACCTGAGTTCAGCTGGCAAACTAGTTCGTGAGGCAAGCTATAAAACATAACGCAAAAAACACGTAAGAGAAACGAGTGTTTGTTAGCAAGTCTGTTAACAGCTCTGATATTCGAAAGCTAGCTAGACATATGTGGAAATTATTGGACTGGTCTAATTATCAGCAATGGATGAATGAACAGCATGTAAAAAAATTACATACTACAAGCAAGCGCAACAACATACAACATAGGATGCAAACAAGTTTACAAATAAGAGATTTATTTACTGGCCACTTAATGCGTTTTCTCAGATCAGATTTCTGATTTATCAAAACGATTCCATTTACACCTGGTCACATAAATTTGTTTTTGCGAAACGGATTTAAATCCGATCTTCAATTCTCGCGCTATATGCAGATTTAATGGAGTGCACGTCACCGAAAGCAACAGATATGAGCTGCATTTTATTGATCATCAGCTAAAATTTCAAAATCAAAGACCGCAATAAGAGAGAGCAGTAACAGCCCTGGTAAGATCATTTCGTTTCTTTACTTTTAATGATGATGATTGTGTGATAAGCGTCTGCGACTTACTTTCACTTTGATTTGCGATAGTTTGCATGTTGGCTTGATGAATCGATGCTCAGCTGCGGTAATGCGTGTTTCAGTAGCGTCGTCATATCTGGCAATAACATATAGACTATAACACCCCTTACGAAAAAAAAGTATACTTCAAGTTAATTTTATGAAGTATACTTGAGTAATGTTCAAGTATATTTTTAAGTATACTTTATGTAGTAAGTATACTAATGTCAATATGTACTAGTAGTAAACTTGTAAGTGTACTATTTTAATACCGCTTGGGACTAAATTGGCCCACTTGAAGTATATAAAAGTATACGTTTAAGTGTACTATAAGTGTAACAGTAGTAAACTTTAAGTGCACAACTAGTTCATAATTATGATTCTCATTTGTACTGCAAGTGAACTTATGAGTATACTAGTAGTTTACTATTTTAATACTTGTAGCAACTTTGAAGTATACTCTCAGTAAACTACTAGTTTAGTAGTTTTATACTACAAGTTTTCTTTTAATGTACTCTCAGTAAACTACTAGTTTAGTAGTTTTATACTACAAGTTTTCTTTAAGTGAACTTAACATCATACTTATAGTTTACCATTTATATATTATTTTTACTCTTTTAGTGTACTCTCAGTAAACTACTAGTTTAGTAGTTTTATTCTACAAGTTTTCTTTAAGTGAACTTAACATTATACTTATAGTTTACTATTTATATACAATTTTTGCAGTTGCAGTAGGCCTATACTACTATGTTCAAATGTTATTTTTTATACTTGAAAAATACCTTTAACTCTACTTTAATTTTAAAAACATTTTATTAGCTTCATGCATCCTTTTTATCAACACTTGAATGTCAGTAAGTTTCATAAAGAAAGGCAACATTTTAAACAAAATAGTTGAGAAAATCACATTTTTGTCAAAGACTACGCCTTGATCAGATCCAGAACGATGATCAAAACACAGGTGGAGTAGATCGAGTCCAACACCTCCAAAGCTTCACAGTCGTTTTCTCTTCATGGGTTAGGCCTACACTTCATTTCATTTGGAAACATTAAGCAGTTTTGATTTACAAGCTGATAATGTTTGATATCACATTATTTTACATTTGAGTGAGCAATCTTCTATCACTTGTTTCAGCTTCTTCTCCTGTGTTTTGATCCGGAGAATCTGTACTAGAAGATGTGTCATAGCGCCCCCTTCCGTATAACAGTGAAAACATGGATAGCTGGAAAATTCAGTCAATGGTGGGGAAAAGTTTAATTAAAGTAAATATGTACACTACCAGTGGACTAGCCTACACAAAAATGCAGATACGCAGAATTAGAAACATATCTGTTTTATATCAATATTTTAATCAATATTTTCAAACAAAGTTTCATAAAACTGTATATGAAAAACAATGTAAAAAAAAAGTATATTTAATAGGCTACTCAATCAAAAGAGTTAACACAACTACAAGCCAAGTATACTTTGAATAATACATTTTTTAAGTATATCTCGATCAAAAGATTGAGTACAAGTATAGGCCAAATATACTTGGACTTTTCTCTCAGTATAAGTCAAGTACACTTAAGTGTAATTAAGTATATTTTTGAGAAGTATATAAAATGTAGACTGAAAGTATGCTTTCTTCTTTTTAGTTGAAAAGAAGTATAATAGAACACTTGAATAAACTTATTTTCCATGCTTATTTTATTTACTCTATATTAAGCTATTCCACCCGAAAGTTTGTTACTATATAAAGCTGAACATGTTAGTTTATAAGACGGTGTGTAATATTATGTTTTTAAAAAAGTATTTAATAAGCTACTCAATCAAAATAGTAAACACAAGTACAAGCCAAGAATACTTAGAATACTTAATTATACTTTTAAGTATATCTCGATCAACAAGTATAGGCTAAATATACTTAGACTTTTCTGTCAGTATAAGTCAAGTATACTTAAGTGCAATTTGAAGTATATTTCTGAGAAGTACATAAAGTATATTTCTGAGAAGTATATAAAAAGTAGACTGAAAGTATGCTTTCTTATTTTTAGTTTAAAAGAAGTATACTAATAGAACACTTGAATAAACTTCTTTTTCGTAAGGGACGCTCTCACACGTTTTTTTATTTATTTTTGTAACATTTTTGGGAGGAGTACAATTTACATATGTGGTTTCAACAACCAGATGCACACTTGTCCAGTTTCGTCTGGAATGCGTCTCAGACCTCCTCCTGAAGTGGTTTGAGCGGTTGGATTCAAATCCGTCTTGAATGCGTTTCGGAGGACATTTACACCTGGTCTTTTCACGATCGGATAGCTATCCGATCTGAGAAAACGCATGAAGTGGCCAGGTGTAAACAGCCCCCATGACAAAAACATACGCACGAAAGCCGAAAACAAACGCTGGTTGGCCTCTCACGTCCATAGACAGTATATCGCTCACGTCCAAATTTGAGGAAGTGGTGGGGGAAGTGACGTATGCCGTAAAGCAGTCGAATTTTGTAGTTCTTTTTGTGCTCGTGTTACTACCCGAACCCCGAAGTTACGTAGTGCCAGTAAAAGCGATACAGACCCCGTCAGGCTATGGCAGACGCGTCATTTAACCTATTGTAAGTCGATGTACCATCACAAGGGTCTTGGAAATATATTATGAAGGTTGAAAAGCTACATAGTGTTCCTTTAAGTAAAAGTAAAATTACAGATTTTAAAAACTACTTAAAAAAGTAGAAGTACACAAAAAACTACTCAATTACAGTAACACGCCAATACTTTCCGCCTCTACAAAGAAGTCAAGCTTATATGACTTTTACAAAATATCAGGGGTAAAATGAAGAACTTCTGAGATGGTGTCTCCCCAATCTAAAGCTCAAAGCTGAGAAATCATAGGTTCAGCGGGGTTTGTCAGAAATGCAAAATCAAATAAATTGATGCCGATATTCAGGTCCTGCTGTAAATGTGTATTCAATTTATGTATTCAGTGTGTGGCATGACGCACAGAGGAACTCAACACTGCAACTGCTTAAAAAGCGATTTGAGTCTCACACGTACTGTTCAAAACACACTCTAGAAGATAATACAGTGTGCTTGAGGACAGCCACATCGGGACAGAGCTTTCTTCCAAAAATGTTGTTATCGATGTGGGTGATTCAAAATACTTTCAAAAAATCCACATAAAAAGCTTATTTCGAGAACCCTCAGAGCCCTGTGCTTCAAAAAATACCTCATAAACACTTTAAAAACATCAGAAATATGATTGCAGGCACATTTAATACGTGTTCCTGGTTGTCATGCCCACATTTATATTCACTGCAATCTGTTGAGCCTGTCTAATTAATTTATAATTTATTATGCTGAACATATATTTGCATTCTGTAATCTTTTTCTGTCTTGCACTTTGCATAATGACTTGCACTATTATGTGTGTTTAAATGTTGCACTTCACATTTAATGTTGCCACTGTCTTGCACCTGAACTTCCCCTCAAAAAACAATATAATATTGATTAGTTATAGAGTATATCTATCTATCATCTGTCTTGGTCAAACTGATCCACTCAATCCCCACATGCATTAGTTAGTGTGCACATCTCTAATATTCTCTGTGTGACAGTTACCTAGTCTAACCTTCGAGGAAGCCTGGGCTTAACTTTGATACAACCACTTTTTACTCTTTTATTCATATATTGAGTTATTGATACAGCGAATACTGTGCGCTTGGTGTGCGCTGCCTAGAATTGTTCATGTTGTGGATGTTCCTGTGTGTGCCAACACTATGTTCTTTTTACCACGGTCCACCTACACACCACCTCTTCATACTGTGGGATCAAAGGACTTCCTCTCTTTTCTCTCTCTCTCTTCCATATTTGGCAAGAGATATTCAGTGCTACCAAAGAAGATCTTCGCTGACTACATACAGTAAATATTGTCTGCTTTTCTATGACTCTGCAGACATTTCCATCTTGGGTCTCTGCTAAAATAATAATTCGATGAACTCCTGTACACCTCATTGCACAAACAGCAGTTCATAATGAATGGCAAACAAACAGTACTTATTATTTCTGTTATAACTTCGCACAGCCATGAGTGACATGCTTAATCATACAGTGACACCTACACCACATGCAAAATGTTTGAATGTCATTGCATTTGAATGAAAGCATCTAGTGCACTGTAAAACATTCTCTGTAAAATAACGGTAAAATACTGGCAGCAGAGAGGCCAGCAATTTACTGTAATTCTATGGTAAGAATACTGTGAAATTACTTTACAGCCATTTACTCTCATTTACTTTTTTTCTCTTCCGCTAACGAGCACTAAATGGCCAAAACCATCAGGCTGAGTGCCACCAAGAAATACACAGTCCGAAAGCCTTAGCACTGAAATTTGGGAGTAAATTATGTATTACATGAATTGACAGGATTTTACCCTCTCTATTTAATGTGTTTATAATCACTCGCTTATAAGCACTCTCAAGCGCTAGTAGAGAAAACCTCCAGTTTTTAAAGAACGTGCTCTTCACTTCAGTCAGTTTCAAAGGTCTCTCTTAAGGAATTCGAAGTGTCATAAGTGCCACAAACACAAACAAGTTTGTTTCAGGCGCCACTTTTTCAGTTTCAGTTCTTCCCGCTCGACACACAGTCACAGGTCCGGTTTTAAAAGTACGCACTCCTCGCTGCAGTCATTTTCATCCACTCTGATTACTTTACTTCTATTTTCATATCCTGTCAAGAGCGTCGCAAACACGGATATGCGAAGACTTACTCGTACTCAGACTCCTGTGAAACACCTGTTCAGCTCCATTATGCACCACCCCACAATGCATTGCGTACTTCAGTACAAAACTGTAATACATACAGATTAGTGTTGAAAATGGGCTGTAAATTAACAGCAGTTGCTTACCATGCAAATTATTGCCAAGAATGCATTGTATGTTCTGCAGTACAGTTTTAATGGAAAACAGTATTACTGTCAGAATTTGGCTCAGAGATGCAACACCTGTTTTTTTACTCTTGAATGTGCATGGATATTAGCTAGACCAGTATGAAAACTGAAGAAGCACAGTTTATGATCATTTTTGTCAGTTTTTATCCCTGTTTTGAAATATGTTATTTTTACGTGACATTGATAGTTTCTGAGATTTCAATCTTTGCCCACAGGCACATTGGCTTTACCAATATGATTGAACTTATACTTTCTTTAAAGGCCCACTGAAGTGCCTTGAAACACTCAACATTACTCAATGTGTTGACATAATTTCCACTGAAACAAGAAGACAGAGCAGGACATATCGAACAGCTCCTCTCCTTTTTAAAAATAGCCAATTGCGTTTTGTCTATATCACAGCTTGGCCAGATCAGTTGAGCTTGGTAAAGCTGCAGTTTCCTCCTAATCTCTAACCGTTTCTCACCTAATCTCCTCCATATTGCTTTAAAATATAACACTGTGTACGCGCTGCGGCGGTTCGTGTGACACTAACGTGAATCCAGACTTCATTCGCCCCAGTAGAAAGCATATTTACACAGTCTGAATCGTTCCCTATCCCCTATATATTGCACTTTGTGCCATTCACCATGTAGAAAATAGTAAATGTGTGAACAAATGACAGATTTTAGCCGCAGCTTCAGAGTCTTTTTATAATGGAGGGGGCGGGACGCTTCAGATTCTAGAGAGCATTTGATTGGACAGAAAATGATGAGAAGCTGAAGTGCAGAGTGTTGTCTTCAAAATCACTGATCCATATTGGTGGAAGTGAGAAACAAGAGAAACTTGAATGCTTATGTCTTTCTAAATGTGAATTTTGTCATTGTTTTGGAGCACACTACCATATAACAGTATAGGGCTAACATATTCATACCAAAAGCCAAAAGACTTTAAAGGGATAGTTAACCCAAAAATGAAAATTCTATTATAATTTACTGTGGAACATAAGAGAAAATATTTTGAGCAATGTCTTTTTTTTCTTCTTTTTTTTCATACAATGGAAGTCAACATTCTTTAAATATTATTTTGTGTTCCGCATAAGAATGAAAGTCAGGTCTGGAACAAATCTAACGTGTCAATAATGACACAGAAATTTAATGTGACCTATGAACTGTATTCAAATTTAGGAGTCCAATTTAGTATTTCCTTCACTTACAGTTCAATATATGGATTAATAGCCTATGTCACATTGAGCTTTAGTAGCCTATTGCTATAAACACAGTTAAATAATCTGTACCGTGACTGACTTCAATCACTACTCTTATGTTGTCAGTGAAATCCAACGCACGTAACAGAATGTTTCGTCCGTTTAAAACACTGGTGTATGAGGGAGTCTTTTACATTATGACTGCACATAGCAATAGGAGTACGCTACATAGGAATAGGCCGCGTAGCACGATGATCTATGAGTAGCCTAAATTAAAGATCAAGTCTCCATGGGCCAAATAATCGTATTTCCATTAAGTCGATTGCTTAGAGTTCCAATAGCATGAATAATGTGTTTCACAAGCTCTTCCTGCCTCTCCTTCGCTCTGTCTTCCCTGCAGCGCACAGGATCTGGACGCAAAAAGTGCATTGTTTCATCATAATGGAGATGAACTCGATGAATATGTTTGTATTATGCACATGCATTAAATCCACCTCCATGCCTGCTACGCGAGATAATTAAACGGCGAGGCTCCTGGAACAAAAGCTGGACACAAAAGGACACAAACTTCTTAATGACTTCAGCCAAAAGCTCTGCATCTCGGGGTCGCGCATGCTCCAATCGATCCATCCCCCTGCTGCTCCCGCGGCGCGCTCCTGACCTTGTCCTAAGTTAGTGTAATTAATTAAAATCTGGAGAGGCGTTGACGCTTGATGGATTGTTCCTTCTTGTTTGTTACAGCTGCAGTGGTAATCACAGAGTAGCGTTCCCCCCTGAAGCTGCCTGCCTCACTCTGAGTCAACAGGATATATTTATTGTCACATCAGCATCAAAGTCTCTAAGAGACTTACAGCTGAAGTCACTTCATTAAAGAATAGCATTAAAAAACTGACCAATGAACGCACACAGAAAGACAGACCTCAGAAGTTATTTGGAGCACTCATGATTTTCATAGGCCTATACCATTCCTCCAGTTTGGTAGATTTTATGCCCCCATGCAGCAATAGGCTACTACACGTTTTACATAAAATGTTAACTTTCATGCCACATGGTTTTCCATGCATTAATGTACCCCAGTAACACAAATTCATAATGATTAGTATATGAATAATTAAGGAGGAAAAAAAACCCTTTGAAGCACTTGACAGACAGTACATTTACTTATTCTCTTTGACATAAAAAAACAAACAATTTATTGTGATTGGCTCTACTTGGCTATAAACTTGTGGCATATGTTCTAAATCACATGACTTGCTGAGGGACAGCAACCTCATATTTAGAATATTTATTGAATAGTGTAAACCATATAATGTCCACTCTGTTGTGCCAATTTATACTGGACATGAAAATAAATGTTCACCTTTTTATGTATTATATAGATTTTATATATCCATTAAAATCATCCTAAATGTCAATCATGTTGTTCTTTCCTATGGGATTCATTAGCTTAAAATGTCCACCCTGTTACACATTGCATTGTAAAAATGTCATGTAACAAATTTCCTAGAACATGTGTTACGTATGCTGTACGTATTAAGAGTGTTGCTATAGGGGTATATGTGGGTAGTTTTGTTGTTGGGTGTGTGTGTGTGTGTGTGTTTCAGATGTTCATTGGATCGATCAGCATGTCAGTCTTACTGAAGGATGATGACGTCCCGGTTCACCAAACCAATCACATTACGCCGCCTTCCTTAAATACCCGGATCTCTTCCACCTCCCCAGCTTTTTGATCACTTTGGCTTTTGACTTTGTTTGGCTTGTTGTCGCCGTCACTGATTCTGTGTGTTTATTGTGTGATTTAACCAATTGTCATATTGTGGTTGTGAAGTGTTTCTGTTTTTCATACTGTTCACCCTTGTTCAGTCATCACGGTGTGTGTGAGGCTGGGAAGGAGGGAGCAGGTAAGCAAGTTGCGCGACATACATTGCGCACCACATCTTGATTGTATTAGATACACTAGGTTTAGGAGAGTGCCACACCCTGTAATTTTTGTTATGTTGTAAGTCAGTGTACTTTAGTTTGAGACTTTTCTTTTCTACATTTTTTCGTTTGTTAGTTAGTTTAGCTGAATTAATCCTAGCTAGTTTGTTTTGTTTTGTTTTATTTATTTATTTTATTTGGCATCTCTCGAGCTCGCCTTCCCACCTTTGTTTGGTAATATAAGGATTATTAGGTTATATAGTCTGAGCTTGACCAGTGTTTCTTATAGACAGATAAAATATTAGAAATTTTATTTTTTCCCCACAAACATGCTCAATCCCAAATCCACCAAACGGCAGGAATGATCCGATTACATTCTTAAATTTACAGCCAGAAACAAATTTACAGCCTTTCAAATAACGAAGACCACTTCCCAGGGAAAGTGTCATATCACCTGGCATAAAAACTTACCATCTTTATCTAAATGTAACATGGCATGTTTGTGAGATGGCAGATGACCTTGAGCTAAATGTTAATCACTGGTTACATGCATTAATGATCCAAACTAGCTGAGCTAATTGTTGGGTGTTCATGGTCACTGTGTATGAATCACAATGGAGCAACAGTCATATTGAGCATTAAGATCAGCCACACTCTCACCTCAACTCTCATGCCTACACCAGAATGCATTCAAAAGAACATTCGCTATTCATTAACATCTCACTTATGCCGGGCGAAATCACAGAGAACCCACTCCAAAAGCCAATTAACCCGCACATTCATGCAATCAATGACAGCTATACAGATCCTACACCTTGAGCGAGAATGAAATCTGTAATGAAGTCTTACCCAGTCAAACACTCGCTGGGTGTTGTGTGTGTAATAGCCCATTTAACAGAGAATTGGTCCGGCTTAGTGTCAGTAAACTTTGACTTCAATCTCATTGTTCTCACATCATATTTGAACAACACCGTTATTCCACTTTGAGTAGTGTGAGGTGGGATTTGGGAGGGATGAGTGAGGTTTAAATCTTTTAAAGAGTTTGATAGTCTCTGCACAAAATCAAACACGCCAAGGCCCATCTTATTCTAGACATCGTTCGCAGAATAATGTTGCTGAGAAAGAGAAAGTGAGACAGAGATGAAAAGAGGACAATTATTGGTAGGCTGCCGGCAGAATCGGCAGATGCTCATCATGTCATATCCTGGCAACCATCATTTCATTTCTCAAAATGGCACAATATCATTACCTCTGTCCTCCTCTCTGATACAAACACGTGCGTGCACTTATTTTAAGGAATAGATGCGTTTAGTTTGTAAGGTCAAGGAGGAAGAGAAAGAGTGGTGTAGTACGACACCCATCATCTTCCAGCTGTGACGTGCTGATTGATGAATGGAACACAAATCACTCCATCTGAGAGAAAGACAGAGTGAGAGAGACACATACATGTTGTAAACCGAATAAAATCTTCCATTTTAAGATCTTAAAGGGGACCTATAATGCAAAATTCACTTTTACATGGTGTTTGAACATAAATGTGTGTCGGAAGTGTATACACAACCACCCTATAATGGTAAACATCCACCCACTAATCCTTTTTTTAATTCCCATAAATCATAAGCGGTGTCTCAGAACAAGCCCTTTGCAGACTGTAGCTTTAGTGACATCACATATTCTTAGGCTCCGCCCACAACTACTGACAGACTCTGCCCTATTAGCATAGACCCGCCCTGAGTGAGCAGTTCACACTCTGCCATGTTAATCTCCTGGCTAGAGCATTTAACAGCAGCATACAAGTAAGAAATGTATTCTTATTAAAGCTACTAAGTTATTCAGTCAAGAGCAGTGAGTGTTTTTCTGTTTTTCTTTTGTTGTTTGACTCATATTAGCAGCATATATAGCAGTAGGTACTGTATATTACGCTACTTTCACTTTAAAGGGCACCTATTATGCAAAATTCACTTTTACATGGTAAAAAGTACATGGTACATGGTGTTTGAACATAAATGTGTGTTGGCAGTGTGTGAGCAAAACCACCCTAGAATGATAAAAATCCACCCAGTGTTTTTTTTACAATCTCAATAAATCATAAGCACTGTCTCAGAATGAGCTGTTCTAAGATTCTATGCAATGTGACGTAGAATTGTACAGGCCCCGCCCACGACGGTTGATTGACACTGCAGTTTGAGCCTAGACCCGCCCTGAGTGAGCTGGACACAGAGTCCGCCATTGTTCGATGCTTGAGCAGCGAAGAATGTCTCCTAAGCGATTGAGGTGTGTTGTTGTTGGATGTAAGAATGAACATAGCAGTCTTCATTTACTCTCGTTGTTACTCGAGGATGGATCTGTACTGTTCGTGATCCAGCTTACGGTCTCTGGAGCGACAGGCCTAACGTTACTGATCACGGCAGAAATGAAAGTGAGAGCGCGCACTTTATGACAGCTCATCGAGTCATTTTACGGATATAAGGTTTACCAGTTTATTTAGCACCCACTGAAAAGGTGTGTTTATATTTGTTTACTGTTAGTTGTAACAAGTGTTTTGTGTACTTCGCTGTGTATGTTGTTGATAATGAAAGGGAGAGAGAGAGAGAGTTTATGGATAAGACTTTAATGCGCACTTCTTATACTGTTTATTCAGCTCTTACAGTGATTCTCTGGAGTAAAACTAACGCTCATCTTTTGTGTGATGTACAATAAACTTCATTGAACTCATCAGTATATTTTGGTCATCATTCGGACAGGGTCTGCTACAGCAGGCTTGCATTAATAGTGGATAAAAGCAGATGACAAGTAAATTATAACCATAATTAAACTAAACTATACCTGTTCTATCTCCATACAGCATATATTCTCTGGTTCTGTAGGCATTATTGTCCGACTCCGAGTCGAAAGAACACTGCAACTGAGAGTTTCTGTTCTGATATTATCAGATGAGATTGTCCTGGCTCTTAGCGCGAGCTCGTGAGGCTCCGCCCCCTGTGCCGGGCGGCAGCAGCAGTTAATTTGCATTTAAAGGGCACACACTAAAACAGCGCGTTTTTCTGAGCCCCCAAAAAATGACAATTTAAACATGCTGTAAAAAATGATCTGTTGGGTATTTTGAGCTAAAACTTCACATACATACTCTGGGGACATCAGAGACTTATTTTACATCTTGTGAAAAGAGTCATAATAGGTGCCCTTTAATACACAGATCTAATATACACATTCGATACACATACTTTTTTTACGTTCACAGACAAACGACTGTGTTCATGTGAACTTTGTTTTTGGCATAACCTTGTGTGTATTTTACAGTTTAAGCACAATGAAAGAGAACTTAGTTTAATACTCATGGGACGCGCCATTTGACATCCAGCTTTCTGTGCGCATGCTTCGGATGTGTGCGATCAGAAAATAAGTTTAGACTGATATGGTTTTAAAATGCATGCAGATAATAAACTTACATGATGATGAAGAACTGCATTGCCAAGAGAGCATGAGTGCGATAGAGATGATAATGAAAACCAAACAGATGTTTTTTTAGTTTTTGGCAGAGTATCTGAGGCATGAGCTGTAAAGGCTCCACCCTCTTCTGGAAAGCAGGGTGGGGAACAGCAGCTCATTTGCATTTAAAGGTGCATGCACCAAAACAGCATGTTTTACCTTCCACTCAAATTCTGGGGATACCTGAGGCTATTACATCTTGTAAACATCCCCTTTAAAGACATCGACCCAAAAATGAAGATTTGGTCACCACGACTCAGTCACATGTATTTCTAAACCTGTTTCTTTTTTTCTGTATGGAACACAAATAAATATATTTCCATTTTTTTATTTCTTTTTTTATTTTCTTTCTTTCTTTTTTTTTTGACACCACTGACTTTCACTGTGTGGACAAAAACAAGCTTATACAGAAAGTCAGACATTCAGGACTGACATGAGTGTGAGTAAATAATGACAAGAGTTTTATTTACTGGATGAACTATCCCTTTAAAGCTGTCTGCAATATTTATTGTTCCCTCTGAAATACTCGTTTCTGATTTGTCAGTCAGGCAAATATTTGCAAATGATAACTGCTGTCCAGGGCAGTGATGTAGTGACTGCTCATGCAGGAAAGCTAGGTTTTGCTTATGTTTTGTCTCACTGTGGTCTCTAAATGTTAATTTAGCTCAAGCTAATACAATCAGATCAACATTTAATGTCCATTTATTCATTTATTTGGTAGTGCAATATGGTGAGCTATAAGTAGGCCTATGTACAGTCAACAGGGCATACACCCCAACAAACCCTTCAGTGTGGCTGTTTACCCAGTCAGGGTTTATTTAGTCTTAGTGACAATTTGACTGTACAATATCTATTATATTTAGTAGCAAATCCAAAACCCAGCTGAGTTACTTTGGAAAGAATTTACTCATTATTATCTGTATCTCTCTTAAAACTGTACTTTCATCTCCACACTGGCAGAGTTTACAGTGTGCTTATTTTACAGCTCCTCAAAATTACTTTCACATTAAAGCTTCTTAATTATAGACATCTCCTTATAGCCCAGATAATCATCTTCAGCAGCGTGACGGATGATCAGAAGATTTAACAGACCGCTTGGAGGCGCTGTTGTTTGCTGAAATTCATCTGATGTCGGGAAACTGACGCCTGTGAGGAGTTTTCTAATGTGGGGATAATCGTAGGGCAAAAAGCTAACTCTCATGTCATGTTACTCGCTTCAGAAATATAGATGTGGTTTCTGAATGTTTCAGTGTCTGCTGTTGAGAGCTTCTTGTTCAAATCACTACTGAGAGCAATTAAAACACTGTCGGTTGTCAACAAACCCGTGGCTCAAATCAATACAACACTATAATATGCGTTATTTATAAAATTTTCCCTTGAGGTGACGATTAAAATACACAATAAAACGCTACAGTCTTGTCTCCGAAATCTCTCCCCTCACAGTTATACACGACAGACCAGTAGTTCACCGTGCTTCCGCTAGAGGGCGGATAGTGCACGCGGAAGAGACGAACAGCGCGAGAGCTTTCAACTCATTGCGACACGAAGAGAACTTGGTAGCCGTGTGACTAGAGCTTAACACAGCACCCACACATTACTGTGTTAATACCAGAGGAAAAGAGAGGAGTGCATTCTAAAATGAGAGTTTGTTTCTTGACTTGATATCAAACAATCAGTTTATCCTGTTGCAGGCATACAGCAGTCTAGAGAATGAGATAAAACGCAAGGAAAGACGGAGAGATAAATCTTGTTACTGATATGAGGCTCGCAGGTAAACAATCGGATGACAATCTCATTAGCTGCAAAAAGGGTCTGCCACAAGAAGCCACACTGTAGAATGTTACATTTTCGTTATTGTAGGCTACTTACGTTCCCCATGCACACTATTCCAACGTGTAAAATATTTGTACAATATTTTACCATAATAAGACGTATCCTATTTAACCTTATACTGTAAGGTGACTTCTAGCAAACACGCTTTTACTTAATCATAATTTTTTTAATCATTTTCCCCCATTGAAATTACTAGCATGTTTTCTTTTTCTTTTTCTTTTTTTTCAGAGATTCCTCCACATACACGCGCTCTCAGCATGCGCGCTCGTGAACTGCATACTAAAGAGTAGCCTACACTTTCCGTGCTTCAGATTCAAAACATTCTGGTGTCGTCATTAAGAATTGATTCTTAAATAAGTATGACATTCATCGTTTTGTCAAATACAGTCAAACACGTACATTCTACTTATATTAAAAAGCTAAATAGTCAAATGAATGAATTGGTCAAGACTAGAAACTGACAGGTAGGCTAAAAAGGATTTCAGGACACCGTGAATCGTGTTCTCCCGTGCTAATATTTACCTTGAATGCGCCTGTTTGACTTTAAACGGAGAATGAGAATTGATTCACATGTCTTCTAAAGTGAGCTGGAGTGGGGATGTAAGGGCGCACTGAGGAGGGAGGGCGAGTGTGATTGACATTCCCACGGTCGAATCAGGTGACGCAGCGCTGGCAGTCCGGAGCGTCCATTGGCTGCTGGTGGCAAGAGCTCTGCGCAAAACAACGCACTGACGCTCACTCTCCTTGCAGAACTCGAGAAGAGGGGACCTACGGATTTCTAAGCATCCCGCAGTTATTAAGAACCATTAGACAACTATAGCCTATGTAGAAAAGTGTTATTTGTCTGCAATAGGTCGCCTTCAGGATTTTATTTTTAAATTGATCAATATACTTATTAAGCAAAAGAGTTTTGCTAAGGTTTTGCTTCTCAGTATTAAGGATCGGGCTATCTGTAGGTTCTGCAATGTCTTTCTGTGACGCACGGACTACTAAATTCTGCTCTCCTTGAGACAGCATTATCAAATGGCTATAGATCTTGCGCATATGGCGACATGGTTTCAGGCTGACACCGTACAACACAGGAGCTTTCATGTTCATTTGGGAAATTGCACAGTGCAAATGTTTTCTTAGACCAAAGCGATGGGTAATTCCTAAGCTGTGACTGGAGAAGAAAAGGAGTCAAGACAGAGCGAGGGGATAAAGAGGAGTGCACTTGTTGTTTGGAGATGATTTTGATATTTCTCTTTTTCTCGATCTTGGATGGAGGGTTATCGCAGCTGCACTTCTCGGTACCGGAGGAGCAGGAGCGCGGGACGGTTGTGGGAAATATCGCCGAAGATCTGGGGCTGGACATCACCAAACTTTCCGCGCGCCGTTTCCAGACCGTGCCTAGCTCGCGCACGCCGTACCTGGAGGTCAACTTAGAGAACGGAGCGCTGGTGGTGAACGAGCGCATCGACCGAGAGGAGATATGTCGCC
The DNA here is from genome assembly GCF_963993115.1 of Abramis brama. Taxonomy (NCBI): domain Eukaryota; kingdom Metazoa; phylum Chordata; class Actinopteri; order Cypriniformes; family Leuciscidae; genus Abramis; species Abramis brama. The sequence goes on along the minus strand of NC_139964.1, from coordinate 58,202,055 downwards.
AGACCGTCCCGTGCTTTCTGCACCTCGAAGTGTTTTTGGAGAACCCACTCGAGCTGTTCCGCGTCGAGATCGAGGTCATGGATATTAACGACAATCCGCCGAGTTTCCCAGAGACGGACATCACCGTGGAGATCACCGAGAGCGCCACACCGGGCACCCGCTTCCCGGTGGAGAACGCCTTCGACCCTGATGTGGGGACTAATGCCTTGAACACATACGCCATCACCACCAACAACTACTTTTATTTGGACGTACAGACGCAGGGCGACGGCAACCGGTTCGCGGAGCTCGTGCTGGATAAACCCTTGGACCGAGAGCAGCAGGCGGTGCACAGGTACGTGCTCACCGCCGTGGACGGAGGGCAGCCGCAGAGGACCGGCACCGCACTGCTAGTGGTTAAAGTACTGGACTCAAACGACAACGCGCCCACGTTCGATCAATCCGTTTACTCTGTGAGCTTGCGCGAGAACTCTCCAGTTGGCACGCTCGTTATTCAGCTCAATGCCACCGATATGGACGAGGGCCAGAACGGAGAGATTGTTTACTCTCTAAGTAATCACAATCCGCCGCGTATTCGGGATCTGTTTAACATCGACTCGCGCACCGGGAGGATTGAAGTGACCGGCGAGGTGGATTACGAGGAGAGCAGCACGCATCAGATCTACGTGCAGGCGAAAGACATGGGGCCGAACGCCGTGCCCGCGCACTGCAAAGTTCTGGTCAAACTCATCGACGTGAACGACAACACGCCAGAGATTAGTTTCAGCACGGTAACGGAGTCGGTAAGCGAGCAGGCTGCCCCGGGCACGGTGATCGCTCTGCTAAGCGTCACTGACCGGGACTCCGGCGAGAACGGACAGATGACCTGCGAGCTGCACGGCGAGGTTCCGTTCAAACTCAAGTCGTCTTTCAAAAACTATTACACGATCGTTACGGACGGTCCGCTGGACCGCGAGAAAGCGGAGTCGTACACGCTCACGGTGGTCGCCAAAGACAAGGGGGTGCCCTCTCTCTCCACAAGCAAGTCCATCAAAGTGCACGTTTCGGACGAAAACGACAATGCGCCTAGATTCATGCAGACGGTTTACGACGTGTACGTGACAGAGAATAACGTCCCGGGCGCTTACATTTACGCGGTGAGCGCCGTGGATCCAGATGTTGGACAGAACGCCCATATCACCTACTCCATATTGGAGTGCGAAATACAGGGTATGTCCATCTTAACCTACGTGTCAATCAACTCTGAGAACGGCTACTTGTACGCTCTGCGCTCTTTTGATTACGAGCAAATAAAAGATTTCAGTTTCATGGTGCACGCCAAGGACTCCGGTGCGCCCGAGTTAACTGCCAACGCCACCGTTAATGTAATCATAGTGGACCAGAATGACAATACCCCGTCTGTAATTGCACCTTTGGGCAAAAACGGCACCGCGAGGGAACATTTGCCCCGCTCAGCCGAGCCGGGATACCTGGTGACCCGTATTGTTGCAACGGATGCTGATGATGGTGAGAACGCGCGCCTGTCGTACAGCATCCTCCGGGGAAACGAGCTCGGAATGTTCCGGATGGACTGGAGAACCGGCGAGCTGCGTACCGCGCGCCGGGTATCCAGCAAACGGGACCCGCCGCACCCGTACGACCTGTTGATCGAGGTCCGCGATCACGGCCAGCCGCCGCTCTCGTCCTCCGCGAGCATCAACGTTGTGCTCGTAGACAGCGTGGAGGGCCGGAGCGGCGACCGGGGGTCAGTGAAGTCCAAAGAGGGCTCGCTGGACCTCACACTCATCCTCATCATCGCTCTCGGCTCCGTGTCCTTCATCTTCCTCCTCGCCATGATCGTGCTGGCGGTGCGCTGTCAGAAGGACAAGAAACTGAACATCTACACGTGCATGACCGGAGACTCGTGCTGTCAGTGCTGCAGTCGCCAAGCGCGCGGGCGCAAGAAGAAGCTCAGTAAATCGGACATCATGCTCGTTCAGAGCACTAATGTAGCCAGTACCGCACAGGTGCCAGTAGAAGAGTCGGGCAGCTTCGGCTCGCACCACCAGAATCAGAACTACTGCTACCAGGTGTGCCTGACACCGGAGTCTGCCAAAACCGACCTGATGTTTCTTAAACCGTGCAGTCCATCCCGGAGCACAGACACAGAGCACAACCCGTGCGGGGCAATCGTTGCCGGATACGCGGATCAGCAACCAGATATCATCTCTAACGGGAGCATTTTATCGAGCGAGGTGAAAACACATTTTATTACCTATACGGGCAACGCTTTATGTGAATTCAGTATGAAATGCTTACCATAGCATCTCATTACCATATTATTAACTTACATCATTAACATGTTCATGTCGAGATACTATCTTTGATTTTATTACTTAATATATTTTCATACATTCATATAGGAATTCAAATGAACTGCTAATGTGTTAAGCATCATATATATATATATATATATATATATATATATATATATATATATATATATATGTGTGTGTGTGTGTGTGTGTGTGTGTGTGTGTGTTTATGTATAGATTAAGTGTTACCATTTATTGCTATTTATTGAGTAAAAATGATAGAATTCATTGTGACAAGTTCAGTGGATGGAAACAGTGCACCAAATTTATCTCTACATATATGCACCTTAAAAGTCTATTCAGTCGTGATCTTTCAGCTTCCTCTGTTAGTAATGTCAGATTGTAATCATCTGCTTGCTTATGACTCACATTGTGCTTTTAAAGGTAGCTCAGAGCTGTAGTGCTTTTCTCAGATCCTTTAATTACACTACAGCACTTTAGGGTCAAGACTGGAGGGAATCCTTAATGTAAACATTTCAGAAAAGATCGATGAAATTACTATATGATTGACCAATACTTTGATATGGGGAAAGTGAATTCTGGGTGAATTGTGGGTGGTTACAAACTCCTATCACATTTATTCTAGCATCTTTGCTTTTTGCCTCTGAGACAAGCCATTTTATCTTAAGTGAGCCCCCGTCATCCAACAAGGTATACTTTACTATCCCCTGGCATTCACTGAAAGGGTGTAGCCCTCTGGAGTCAAGACTGAGTAGGGAGGGGGGAGTGTATTGGACAAGGGTTTAAGTATGCAAAGCACACAGTCGCTGGGTATCAGTGGAACAAAGGCGGTTCTATGGTTGAGGTGCTCTAGTGCATGGACAGAGCAGAACAGAGGCCTGACCAGTGTTTTAATGATAAATGTAGAATGTCATAGTTAGAATGCCATGCTCAATTATTGTTAATGTTTATGTCTTATAGACCAAGCACCAGAGAACTGAGCTCAGCTACTTGGTGGATAGACCCCGTCGTGTTAACAGGTGAGATGATTGCTCACATGCACTGTACACACACACACATACACAGAGACTTTCCATAGACATAATAATTTTTATACTGTACAAAAACTGTATGTGACCCTGGATCACAAAACCAGTCATAAGTCGCACGGGTATATTTGTGGCAATAGCCAATATACATTGTATGGGTCAAAATTATCGATTTTTCTTTTATGCCAAAAATCATTATATTAAGTAAATATCATGATCCATGAAGATATTTAGTAAATTTCCACCATAAATATATCAAAAATGTATTTTTTGTGAGTGAATGCAGCACAATCGCGAACATAAATGGACAACTTTTTTTTTCTCAATGTTTAGATTTTTTTGCACCCTCAGATTCCAGATTTTCAAATAGTTGTATCGCGGCCAAATATTGTTATATCCTAACAAACAATACATCAATGGAAAGCTTATTTATTCAGCTTCCAGATGATGTATAAATCTCAATAAAAAAAAATGTACCCATAAGACTGGTTTTGTGGTCCAGGGTCACATATTCTATCCCCTTACACTAACTTTCTGCATTTTTACATTTTCAAAAATCATTACTTAGTATGATTTATAAGATGTTTTCCTCATGGTGACCAAAAATGTCCCCACAAGGATTTCGGATATTGGCATCTTTGTGGGGACATTTTGTCCCCATAATGTAGGCTACACACACACACACACACACACACACACACACACACACACACACACATAGACTTCTATTATTTATATATACAACCAGTTATAAATACTTTGACCTAAACCAAACCCACACCCTAACAGAAATCTTTCTACATTTTTAGAATGTTCCAAAAAGAAAAAGTAAAAAGATTATTATTTTAATAATATTATGTCCCCAAAAGGAGGTTTTGTCAAATTAAGCTAACTTCTGGGTACAATTTGTGCCCAAAAATATGGTTAAATAGGTACAGACACACTGATATAAAGCAAGAGCAGTGTAAATGATGTGTCCCTAGCCAAAATCCCAAGATTTTACTCACCGTCGCATGTGTCATCCTAATGTTTCAAACTACACAGCACAAGTCTGATTCAGAATTTGATATCGAATTTAATCAGCAGTCTAAAATCTAAAACTGTGCCAAAAGTGTTAAATAACCAAAACAATCAATACTTCTAATGGAAAAATGCAGTCCAAAGCTCCAATTACCAAATGTCTACTAAACAATGAAAATTCCCTTATAGTTCAGCGTTTCAAGAGGCAGATATCGTCAGTTCTAAAGACAGCGGGCATGGAGATAGCGAGCAGGGAGACAGCGACCATGACGCCACCAACCGGGGCCACACAGCAGGTGAGTTGATTACGAGTTTCTCTCCTACTGTCCACCTGAAATAAGCATAGATGGGTGAAAGGCCCCTGGGGAATGAATGCTGAGAGGAGAAACATAGACATTGGGAAATTGCTCTCATTGTGGTTTTGAAAACAACGCGACAAGCCTTTAACCGATTCCAACAGTGGATCAATATAGGGATTGCATGGAAATTATACATCTGTCAACAAAGCTAAATGGATTTCAGTCAATGCCACGAACGAGTCTGACTTGTCTGATGAACAGGCTTTCTGAAGCATTTAATGAGTATTTGAAAGCTTCCACGGTAACAAACCCAAACAGCTACCCACCACCCCACCCACACCCCCAAACACAATTATTTTCCCATTCATATCAAATGCCAAAAACGTTTGAGTCGAGCACGGTGAAATGGCAATAGTTTGTTGGAGATTAATTTTATTTAATTTTGTTTATTCTTTCTTTATATTCAATTTGATGAGCTATTTGACTTTCATGTTCTATATTTCATTTCTGCTGGTTTATTGATCAAGGTGGAGCCTTACAGCTTCGACTGGATAAAGCTTTGACCTTTCTCTCCAAAGAATCATGACATTCAGCCTTTGGTTTGGCAAACAGTTAGATGACGGGTTGCCAGATATTACGTATGCGCTGCACACAATGGAATACAAATTTTTGAAACGAGCATGGTTTTGCATTTTAGGTGACTACAGTTTTGAAGGAACTTTACTGTAGAAAGGCCTCTGATATAATCCTTTCTGGGGGGGAAAATCACAGAAGGAGGAATGGAAAGAGGCAGAGGGACTGAGATTTTTTTGAAAACTTATTAGAGCATCAAATAGGTAAAATGAGAAGATGTGTGTGTGTGTGTGTGTGTCCTTTCCTTCCCTTCTCTCCTCTGGGTGTGTGTTGGCAAGCTCGCAGTTTCAGCACTCCCATTTCAGCGCCTGTCTCCGCATAGCCAATTATCACAGCAAGGTTAAGATGAAGGCCTGGGACACTGACAGGGGTAGCACCACTGCATTAACAACCACTTACACACACACACATGCTATCTCCTTCACACATCCCTACCTCACCTCCGTTTGTTCTTACAGCGTCAATTTGGAGATATTAGTCTAAATTAAGAGAAGCCCAGCCAAAAGATAGAAAGGAAAGAGAGAAGAAGCGTTTTAACCCTCATATTCTGTTGAAATTGACTGTAATGCTCTTATGTTTAGGGTCCCTTAGATCCCAATAATGTAAATATAAAAATAATAGGTAACACATTACAATAAAGTTCCATTTGTTTGCAGTAACTATATTAGCTAACATGAATTAACAATGAAACTTCTAATGCATTTATTGATCTTATATTGACTTATATTGATTTATGGACTTAATGTCAACATTTAGTAATACATCAAATTATTAACATATTTTTAATATCAAAAGTTTATCTGTTAATATTTAATGGACATGAACTAACAGTGAACAGTTGTTTTTTATTAGCTAACATTTTTTAAAATGTATTAAATAACAAAGATTGATTTATACTGTAAGAAATGTATTGCTCATGTAAAGTGTTACCAAATAATAATAGTAATTTCCCCAAAAATCTTATTTTCAAAAAATGTTTAATGTACATTTTACCTCATTAAAAACTTAAACATTACATTACAGACATTACACTCTTAAAAATAAAGGTTCTTTGTTGCAATCTATGGTTCCATGAAGAAACTTTAACATCCATAGAACCTTTCCACTGCACAAAAAGGTTATTAAGAGTGAAAAAAAAGGTTATTTCGATTATTAAAATATGCTTCAGATAAAGAAAAAATGGTTCTTTTAATTGTACAAGGTTCTTTGGGGAACCCAGAATAGTTCTTCTTTGGCATCACTGCGCAAATCACCCTTGGAACATTTATTTTTAAGAGTGTATTGTCTGCCCGAGTTTTATCTTTCTGTTTTACCACACACTATGCATGCACTTAAAAAAAAAAAAAAGTGACTGCATCTGTTTCTGTTTGGGATTCATTTGATCTCTTCAAAACACATGAAAAATAGAATAAAAGCTGTATGCATTGATGTAAGTATAATGTAACATTTAAAGGAGGATGAAATTTAAATTGTATTTATAATCAATTCTTATGAGATTAGAAAAGCCTGGTACTTCAAAGTATATCTTTCAATCTATTTCAATGGCCTTTGGGTCAAGCTAGAAGAGCTGAGGTCAGAAAATGGCCCTTTACACGATTTAGCTTACATCTGCATTTGTTTGCAAAGAGACAGAGGCGTGACAAATTGCACAATTAGATTAACATGAGTGAGCGATAGATTGATGATTATCTATAAATGAGGGATGTGTGGTGATGACGTTAATCAAATCACTCCTGTCGCTGTAATTTAATGCTATAATTTCCCAATCAGAGCAACTCCATTTGCTCTGCACGCACACACACACTCACACACACAAGCAAATAGTTGTAGCTATGGTGAAAGTCAATGCTGGGGGAATAACTTTGAAACTGTAGCTCGCCAAGCTTCAAGCTATTCATAATTTAAGTTCTACTACAGTCACGCTACCTTGAAATAGTACGCTTTGCTACAAGCTACAAACAAAATAAACTGAGGCTATTTCAGGAAGCAATATCTTTTTAAATATATCAGATGATATAATGTATTTAGCAATTTATACAGTAAACATCTCAATTTAAAGTAAGACATTATACACTAAATTCAAAGTACAATTACAGTGCAAAACAGTGTACATTATGAAATACAGTCAAACGACAGCATTTCACATGTTTTGCTATGAAGAAAAAAAAGTACATGCAACAACTTAAAAAAAAGAAAAAAAGATTCGTATACATGAACCATCCGAACAGCTGTTTATTGTTTGGATTATTGCCTCAGCTCGCTCAGTATGAAGTTCTGTGTTCAATACAATGTGACAAAAAGCAGTGATGCAGTGTTTTGTCACACTACGTCACCACTTATTAGAAAAGCTTGTTACTGGAAAAGATACACAACTTTGATACACACATTACTGAAAAATGCAGTTAAGTTAGTAACATCGCTAGTTAATCACTCCCCAAGACAGTAGTGGCTATATAAGTAATTTCTTAAGGCAGCTAGTTGATTTTGAGTGAAAGCCCAGCCCGATGTTCAGCAAATCGTTATTACTTTCACTCTTGTTCTTCAAAACAAAATTACCATAAGTTTCCTCCAAACCCTTGCAAAAATGCTTGTCCTCAGCATGTGAGTTCAGGTCTTTGGTCAGCCCGACGACAGGTGTTCTGAAGGGAAATACTGCTCAGCAGGGCTTTGGCAGTGTTTTTCCTTTTCATTCTGATGCTTTTGCACACCATTGATAAAAGATGTGATGAGGTCTCCAGAAGAGAAAATGCAAGAGAAGCGGAAAGAGACGAAAATAACGCACACAGTGGGATGCAGAGCGCTTCCTGATAGAGAACAGCTTAGTTAGTCATTGTGTTTTTACTCAACGCATCATCCCTTTTTCTCTGGAAGTCTGCAACCCCAGAGTCCAGCATCTACTCAGATCACTGTTGTTAATAAAGCTCCCAGATGCACTGAGGATATCTAATGTCTAATCGAATACAGGTCTGCAATTATAAGATTTCATGGAAAATCATGTAGATATTTTTCTTTCTTTATATATGTATTATAAGTGCAGGTGTTAAACTATAGCATACAACATGCTACACTATATTGTCAGTATGAGGATGTATTGTATTGCAGAACAATAGAAATTATGCAATTTACTGAATCATATCGCTTTTGGGTTTTAAACCCAATTATTCTGACAGCTCAAATTTCTCTTGACGGCCAAAAAATCATAAAATCCTTGAGGTCTACCGCTTGCTATGCATAATAGATGCCACATTGTCATGTTCTTTTTATCCAAAGAACACTAATGCTGAACTATCAGCCCAAATTCCAGCATTTAACTCAGATTGAACCATTTAATGACTGCATTCAAACTTTGTTTTCTAGATAATTTCAACCTTAATCCTCATTTGAATTGGACTTGTTTTCCCTGAGGATGGTAATTTTGCGATTCACAGACATACTTTGTGACTTTAATCCCGTCCAAATTGAAAATGTCTGTTTTTCTTCCACAGCCATTGTTGTTTTTAAGTGAACTCAGGGTCCTCTGAGAATTTTAATCCTTGTTTCTATAGGAACATGTGATTGTGGTATATTACTTTTTCACATTGTTTCTCTTCATTTTTCTGAGCCTCTAATACCATAACTAAATTTCGCTGTACCTTTAATAATGATTTAGATATATTATGTGCTAATTGTAATGTGTTGTAAATAAAAGTTAAAGCTGCAGAGATCCCAATCCTGCCCAAATCAATATGAAATCACAGATTTTCTGTGTAAATAATTGTAACAATATTTAAAACTTAAAAATCTCATCTAATTTGTTGCTTCAACGTGCCAACGTTTGCATGTCCTCCTTCACCCCACAATCTCCACCAAATGTGGGTCCTGTTCTCATGACTAGGATCTGATGGTTAAAGTCTACAGTAAAGGATATTATTCTACCACAAAATCACATAAATTCGTATTAGTTAAATTCATAAAACATTAACACTATTACTGAGTCTAGTTCCTCAGATAATAGCACGCGAGCCACGATTTTCGCCTCTTCTTTCGCATTTAAAATCTATTGAATGTGTAAACTGGCAAGACAAAACACATCCAAATGATAAACTTTAACTTAATGACGGTTAAACTTAGCAGTTAATCCGCGAATCACATGCGTGCCGAACCGTGGGGCCTGGTCCGTATGGATCACAGATCAACTGCGATCCGTTGCACACCTATTAACAACTAATAATTAATGAACACACTTATCATCATGATTGCTATCTTACCAGAGATGGAGAAAAACTCCAGTAAGTAAATGTGTCCCTGTCCCCGAAAATGTTGGAACTCAAAAGCGCTTCCCTCCACGTTTGATGCTGCCAATCGTTTATTTTTACCACGCGTGCGCAACAGTTGTGTGCACCCCTGATAATAACATTATTTTCTTTCTTTTGATATATTGTATGTTCAGATATTCATACAAAAAATATTCTGGGGGCCATGAGTTTTTTGTGAAAATTAAAAAATGGGAGAGCTGGCTGGCTAACTTAATTTTTTTTAAAGTTAAATTTAAAATTGAACTTAATGATTAATTAACTTAAACAGTTATTGAACTGAACTTTTTTTTTTTGGAAGCTGCTTTGAAACAATCTGCTTTTTATAAAGCACTATAGAAATAAAGATGACTTGACTATTACTTTTCTGCCTTGCAAGCACTAGTATTGCTTTCAGGACATGGTATTCTAGTTTTCTGTGTTATTCAAAGGTTGTTTTCACATACAAAAGCAGACCTCAATCGAATGAGACGGTATCAAGTCCTACATGTTCTACACGAGTCTCTGCATGTGACTGTGATATCGATGTGAAACTCATGCTGTGAGCTTCTGTCTGCTCGCTCGGTTGGGGCTATTTAGAGACCACTGTGCTAATTACATTGAGTTTGATTGTATGTAGTCAGGTTTAACGGTGTACTTAATATTGATGATGTCACAATGGCCTTGGATCCCTGCTTTAACAAGATTTACGCCTCTGTGTATACCCGCATATCTCTGTCCATATATATCACCCTGATATAATAGTGAAATAACAAAGTGTACAGCTTGTGGAAGTGATCTATGGATTTCACAACACATCTGAGCAGAAATGTGAGCTGAGTGTGGATTCAGATGTTGAGTCTGTAAGATTAGAAGCCCTGAGTAGCGCGTAGGGAAGAAGAATAAGAAATCTTTTTAACTTTGCTTATCCTTGACAGCAATGATAGAGAAAATGTAGACTTTTGCTTAAGCTTCTCAGATCTCCCCTGAGACAAATATGCGAGTAATCTCACATGTCTCCTCTAGAGTTTCAGAAGAGATCTCAGCAATGTCAAAAACTGCTTAGACACCAAAGTCTGCATTCAAAAAACAAAGATTTCAAGATGAACCAATGTATCTTTATTTTATAGCTCTATTCTTATTTATTTAGCAGATCTGAGACTAAATGATTTGATGCTTAGTATATACTTTGTTGTACCCTGAGCTTTAAAAGAGCAACATATGAGCAATACAAAGCAGGTAGAAGTGTATCACATCTTTCACAAGTGAATGTTTATGCCTGCAGTTCTAAAAATAAAGGTTCTTTAATGGAATCAATGGTTCCACGTGAACCTTGGAACCTTTCCATTCCACAAAGTGTTCTTTATGGTGGAAAAAGTTTCTTTATATTTTTAAAATATAAACTGTCGCCTGAATGGTTCTTTGAGGTACCAGAAATGGTTCTTCAATGGCATCTCTGAGAAAACCCTCTTTTTAAGAGTGTAACTTGATACGCACAATCCAGCAGCAATTATCTTGGGTATCTTGAGTTTTCTGTGCCGTCCAGTAAATGAAAGAGGCATTACAAGCAAGCTGATTTCACTGAGCACAACATAACCAGACACTCTGATCACACAATAATGCTTCATCAGCTACCAAAGTCACCTATAGGGATTCTAATAAGCACAGTATTCTGGGTCAGTGCATTTAATCTACAGCTTTTTTATGCATAAACCTGCAGGGCCCAAAGCCACACCAATAACATGTTTCCTGGTCACTTATGCAAATCATTACGACAGCTCTACACTAATAAAACATTATTCCCCCGTGTGTTAATTTAAGCATCAACACACACATACACTTATAGTATGGTCAGGTTTATCAGCAGCACAGATTTGTCTTTAGATCTCACCCAGAAAAGCTTCTGCCACAAGGAATTAGAGATTAGAGTTTGGCCTGACATGCAGCCTCCCTCTCCTTTTCTGTGGGCTTATTGCTCTCCCTCATTGTACTTGTTTGAATCTGACCTTGGTGCATCACTCTTTTAACAGTACTGTATCTGCTCCTCTTATATAGGTCATCCTCTTATGGAACTCTGTAACCTTTACAAAATGAATAAACTTGTGATTCAGACACTTTTATAAATGATACATTTACTACGCAACAGGATCGAAAGTTAGACATTGCTCAGTGAGGGACTGAGAGTTAGCTTACACACTCATGCATGTTACTTTTGATATATTATTCTAAAAAACAAATCTTTTAAAATGATTTATAACAATGATTTCTGTAATTTTTGTCATTTTCTGGAAGACAGCATCATTAAGAACCTGACTTTTTGTAATTGACTATGCACATTCGCTTCTGCATTTAACCTCAGTGGTCACCACAATTAAGCACAAAAGTAAGTCTTGAGGAAGTATCACATGACAGGATAAAGCAACATTGATGTGATCCACCTTTACACTAAGGTATTTAACGCTTCTTGATATCATGACCAAAATGTTAATATGTTTTAATATAGACTGTTATGCTTACTGTGCTTAATAATATAGAATATAATAGATTGTAATATAATTTGTTAAGCTCAACACTTTTTAGAAATATGATATACCGGAAGCTCACATAGCACTGAGATTTTAGCAGAAAAACATAAGCAGTATTAAAAAACAAAAACAAAATGATTACCATTAGACGTTAGTGCAGAGCACCTAGTGACATAGATAGTAATGCCTTATTTAATTGTGATGAAAGAACTAATAAGATTTCCATCTTTAATAAAAAAATAGGAGTTTAATATTTCATGTAATATATTAAGACAGGCCATGTAGGTGCTGAATAATTAATCATGCAATGCCATATTATGCTGCTCATCTTGACTGTGATTTTACTCCTGGAATATTTTAGTATTATCAAGTAAAAAAATGTGCAGACCAACAGTGACATCACGGTGCTTGCAATTTTTCTATGTTGCAATCCGAACTTAAGGAAAGGTTATAAGAATATGGACTATGTTGGACTTCTTGAGGCAAAGAATGACTGCAAATAATTTTAAAAGCACCATGTTTCCGTCTGCACTGTGAAATTGCCTGTTACGTGTTCATGAATAAAAAGAATACACTTTAGCAGAGAATCGTGCAATGCAGTGCGCATGAAGTATAAACGCTGATGTGCACGTGTATCTGTGATGGTTCACACCAGGCTGAATGTGTCAATGTAAACAAGGCTTAACCCTGATTACTATTCTTACCTTTTCTCCTAGTTCAAACTTCCAAATCCCTAACCTTGATAACATGCTAAGCACACATTTTAGTGCTGGTCCTAGTCTGTCGATTTGAACCCACAGTTAAGAATCCTAACCATTAACTACCCCAACAATCAGTGGGAAATGACAATTTGTTAATGACAATTTGGTGTCCTCATGAGTGCCAAAGCTCAATTTATAAGGTGGTGATTTTGTATGAATTTGTACGATATGAACTGTATGAAAACGCATGATTTTTAGAAGCATGTAAGCATGAAGGTCCACCCCTAAACATAACTCTATGTGGGGTGTAAGCAGATCATACAAACGAGATCATACGAATTCATAAGAATTAGCCATCAATTCAACAAAACCTAAAATAGTTACGAATTGTCATGAGATAACCACTAAGCCATGACTGATTTCTTTATTCATGCAGTCATATTCTTCTTCCTGATTCTGAACCGGTCTTTACGCTCCTTGAAACACTGACCCTCATGTAGGGGTTGTATCCAGAGGCCTTTATTAGAGTTCAGTGTGACGCCACACTGCTCTCTGCCCTTCTCTTTCATTTATTTCCCTTTCAAGCTCTCCTCTCGTTCTTTTCCTCTGAAACCGGCTAATTAACACGCTCTGTGTAGTCATTAGTCAGAAAGCAAGCGTGTGTACGTGTGAGCTTGTGTGTTTGGAGGACGGTTTCTCCCAGTGTTGTTAGTTTTGCTTGCGTTGCCTATAGTGTTTGTGCGAAGGACTTGAGAGACCGGCCGATGAGAGACACGATGAAATTAATAGCATGAAAAGAGCATGAAAACATCACAGCAGACTCGTTTAATATCGGTTGGTGGGAGGGACGTGGAGAGGCAGACATGGAGAAACAAAAGGCTGGAGAGTTCACTGCTTTGTGTATATAACTATCCTTCTTTCAGTGGGCCGTCTTCCAGTCAATTACCGTGCTTTGCTGAAGCCTGACAATGACTGCAGCTGATTATAAAACGAGTAAAAAGCTCGCAATCTGTCTGGTTAAATAATCATCTTCATTCAAATATGAATAATTTCAGACTCCACGCTCTGGATAATTCATAGTAATTTTGCCTTTGTGTTTCTGTTGACATTGGATTGTTACATTGTCTCAGAGGGAAGAAAAACGTAGACTCCACAAAACAGATTTTTTGTTAAATTGATCTCGGAACGCGAGCATAAGGACATTGCCGCTCACACACACACACACACAGACAGCCAGACACACATATATAGTATATATCAGTGGCGTGTAGTGGTGTTCAGAAATGAGGAGGCAAAGTTCTATCTGTTGTCACATTTGCCTGGTTAATTAAACATTACCTTAACTTTACTTCAATTATGATTATTTGACAATGTAATTAATGTTCTATTTATTAAAACCAAGTATAAATCTCATCAAGTTAGTGTTTTAAGCATTTTTACATTTAATAATAAAAATAACAAAATAATAACTTACGGCAGTACCAATTTAAACAATATTATTTTATTTGTGAACTGATATTCAGCAGTTCTTTTTAATAGTCAACATATTTTGGGATCAAACACTGGTCACACACACGGAGATGTTTGTTTAATTTCACCAAACTGACTGCTCACTGAAAACCCCACAGTCATCATGTTTTCAGGCCATTTCAAGTTTGATTTTGACATGACATAAAGCGGTGATATCTAAGTGAGTGAGCTGTTTACTTACTTTTGAATTAGTCGTCCCATTAACGCCTTCATTTTGTTCATTCAGACTGATTTGCGAAAACAAAAGGCGGGATTTATCGCGTGAACCAATCATAGCCAATTATAACCAATCACATCCAATCACAGAGCGATTGAGGCATTGCATCCTCTCAGAAAGACGTGGACATCCGCTGTAACTTTACCTGCTGGTGCACTGTTGGACAGTGTTACTTTAAAAAAACAAGCGATACACTTTTTAATGTCACATTTTGAAAAATATGTGTTGTTTTATTTTTGTAATATGGAATATTTTCTCACCCTATTTTATTGAGGAGGCATTGCCTCCCTTGCCTGCACGGAGGAAACACCCCTGATGGAATGAGAATATTCATTATTGTAAATATAGTAACATTACTCTATTTATTCTAGTCTACATTACGTTTGACTAGAATGAAGCTAACATTTCCTCCCATCTTTCCTCTGTCTTCCACAGGAGCTGATCTTTTCTCCAACTGCACTGAAGAGTGCAAGGCTCTGGGTCACTCCGACCGTTGCTGGATGCCCTCCTTCATGCCTGGCGACAGTCGCCAAGGCGCCGATTACCGTAGCAACCTGCACGTCCCCGGAATGGACGCGGTGCCGGACACTGAGGTACAGGAGAGCGTGGTTCCGGACGATGCGTGCAATCGGGCCGATGATAGATCATTCTCTACGTTCGGCAAAGACAAGTCACACCACGGCACGCTCACACGCCACGAGCTACACACACTCTTACCAAGCGCCCGAGCGCCTTACAAACCCAACTATCTGTGTGAGTACTCGCTCAAAACGTACGATTTCTGAACCCCCCAGATCTGATCCACTGCCATCATCTGTTCCAAATCTAACCCATGGCTCTCTTTGTATAGAACTATTTATATTTCTTAAAAAAAAATGTAAAAAATGTAATCCCATTTCTCAAAACACCCTTTCTTGACCTATTCTCTCTCACTTTCCAATTTGTTTTCCCCTTTCCTTCAAAAGCAAAATGATAAAAAACAAAAACAATAAATGTATAATATATGGACATATCAATAAAGGATTTTTTTTGAGTGAAATCGTGGAGTTGTGTTCAACATTTTGTCCTTCCCCTGCCCTCTAAATTCTCCCACCCAAAGCATCTGAAGACACTGGTGAAAACATATTACAAATTTGGCTAATCAATGCTGGATTTGCAACTAATTTGTCATCCAAACCTACATAACACATACTTTTGTGCTGTGACTTTTCCTTAAGCTGAAATCTATCTTCATCATAATCACGTTAGACACATGGTATGTCTATAAAACATGCCTGTATCTCATCACACGCTTCTGCATCTCCTATAATCATGATTTATCACATTTCCATTTTATGCCACAATAAACAGAAATGCACAGCATGCCATATGGAGTGGAAGCGGTTATTTCCCAGCTTTCATATACATCCAACAAAATCCTACATTAAGTACCTGTCTCTCTCATCATGCACTGTATCCATGTCTGTTGTAATCACCATATGCCACAGCTCTACTGTAATCACACTTGTGACAGTCATATCACCCTGCCTCCTCGCCTCTGATTATAGCATGCAAACTGTACTAGTGTAAACGTTCACAGTCGCTGAAACATTCAGCAATTTGTTACACCTGTTTTAATGCAGTACTGCTACTACTGCACTAAAGCAAGGGCAAGTGTACACTGTGTGTTCTCCTGTGGCCGGAGACTAAGTGTGCATGCATGTGCTTGTATCCTTTCAGACATGTGGATATGGGTGAATGTGATTTCACCAAGTACAACATCGCAAAGATGTTGATCCAGGAACAACATTCCAATCAACCAATCAGATTTGAGGGATAGGTTTATAGTTAATGTCAAGTTTAGGCTTACAATAAGGGTTAGGGGCTTCTACACCATTCTTATTCACATAGCATTTCCCTCTGATTTTAGGGATAAGTTATGTGTAGGGTTAGGTTTAGGGGAAGGGATAGGGTTAGGACTATCTTTTTGGTCAGGAATGTTGTTCCTGGATCAACAAAAGATGTTGATCCAGGAACATGTCTTTTTTTGGCAAAATCATGCCGACTGTGGATATGATGGACCTTATATCCACAAGCCCCGCCTCTATCCTATTTGCATAGCTGTTTTTTTTTTTATTCTTGGGAATTTTGGGCAACACTCACAAGAAAACGTCACAACATTGATATTTATCGGCGCACCGCCAAAATGTCGCTCTAGAAATGTGTTTCAGAAGGTTCTGTAACGCCTTGGTTACTTTTAATTTGATTGTATTTTAATATATGAGGAGTTCAGATGCAAAAGCCTCAAAGTGCCATCTGAAATTTTCTTCTAGAATGATCATTTTTTATCAAGCTTGTATATTTAAGTTCAGTAATTTCAGTGAAATGACAATGAATAGGTAATTTTCATTGCCATTTCAGTGAAATTACTGAATTTAAATAAACTTGATAAAAATGATAATTCTAGAAGAAAATTTCAGATGGCACTTAGAGGCTTTTGCATCTGAACTCTTCATATACAATTATTTAAAAACAAACAAACATTTTAATCCAATTTTACATGCACAATGATTGTGTGTGTATAATTGTATTACAATTACATTTTACAGTTACATTTAATCTAACATTAAAGTTACTCTAAATTATCAGTCACATTTTAAATGCTATACAAAATGGATTTTATGTGCTATATTTAATAACTTGATTTTATACTGTATCTCAACTTTATTTTAAGCTATTTTATGTCAGGATTCTACGTTTAAGCTCAATCTTCATCAGTACATTTCACAGAAAACTAACATTCACACAAAGATAATTTATACAGTTCTCACTCAAATGCAAGATCTAAAGATAGATTTATGTAATTATCTGAAAAAAGAGCGATGTTTTAGTAGTGCATGAATAAACATGGCAACAGCAATACTTTTCCTTGTGAGATCAGACTCAATCTGGGAAATAAATGTGAGGATTAGTAAGAACATGATTTTAACGATCCATATGTTCTCTGCCTGTTCTTTGCCCTATAGCACGCAAAAGGATTTCCTAGCACCTTCCGTGTGGACATTCCTGAAAAAGCGTGAGTTTGCACAGTAACGCAGCCGGCCAAAAGCATCAAGGGTTTCTTTTTTAAATTTTCCTCCGTTTCTTTTTTTTACTGAACTCAATCACGGCCTATCCGGTCGTTCCCAGCTCTGTCGGACGTCTGAAACAGATTAAATCGGATGCGATCCGATGACGCAAGGACCCTGAGAAGTCTCAGCAGGACTGAGAAACCTCGCCAAATCTCCTCCGAAAAGCTGGATGAGAAGAGGGAAGAACAGAGGGAGAGAGCTCAAAAAGGGGATTAGAAGTGATGAAGAGACAAAAGGAGAAAAATGGATGATCAATGGACACGGGTGTTTCCTCACTCTCTCCGCTCTGTGATCAATGTGTCTCTGTTTACAGTCCACTGTAAACTATACCAACTGTCTGAGCCCTTTACCCGTTTCGACACACACACACACGCACACACACACACACACACACACACACACACACACACACACACACACTTGTACAAACGTACTGTACAAAGAGCAGCCCAAACTATGTGCATTATAAACTCAACTATCCGTTTTAGACTTGACTGTTTTCTATAGTCGTTTATTTTCTTCTTCTTAATCAGTGTGGTCAAGTGTTCTTCTGAAGTTACTATCTTTAGAAAAAGCGTGGATGCGGGGGACACAAAAAAAATAGAAAAAGTAAAAAAAAAGAAAGAAAAAAAGACGATTCTGTCCTCTCATTGGCCTACGGATATACTTCATCTGACATTGTGGTTATCTTCACGTGTGCAAGTGTGTACTGTTCTCTTTTAAAGCTTCAAATAACTATAAATCTATATATATATATAAACGTATATATATATAATATACTTTTTTCTGAACCTGTGTAGCCCATTGGATAGTTTCCTAAACACCATATTGCCATAAACAAATACAAAGTGCTGAAAAGACTTGCATTAAAATTGGGGCTTCAAATTGTGTGGCCTCTCTGTCTGTAAGTGCATAATTATTTGATATGTTGTAGTCATTTGACATAATTCTCTCTCAAACACATCCATAGCAGATTACACACAATATATAGTTGAGACCGGGACTAGTTGTCAAATCTGTGTCTTAACCACAAAATCATCACACGGTTATTGCTCATGCAAAAATACACAATTCATGAAATATATGGGATCTCTACAATTTAATCTGTAGTTAATCAGTGATGAAACACAAAATACAAAAATATGTTTTTTTTGTTTTTTTTTCTCTTTTGTATACAAATACAATATATAAAAGAATTCGCCCCAATATAAATGTGACAAATAACTTGTTGAAGAAGAACAAAACCATATTTACTTTTATGATTAGACTTTGGACTCAAAACTAACTGAGAAACAGTCTTTTGTGACAACACCCGATCTCCTCTCTCTCTATATAACACACATTAGCTCACATGCTTCATAGTTTCATTCAAAGCAATTCAGAACATCTTTTACTTCTTGGCCCGAAATGATAAGCACGAGTATGAAAGACTTTGATTGCGGATGTTTATTCAGTCCTGCCACACTGACTGTGATTAGAGAGCTGTTTTGAACATTAAACTTCTCTGGCCTTTTCCCCAGTGTTCCTGATTGGCCATTAGAAAGAGAGAGAGAGAGAGAGAGAGAGAGAGAGAGAGAGAGAGAGAGAGAGAGAGAGAGAGAGAGAGAGAACAAAAAACACCCAGTTTTGTGTCATGGGTAAAATCAGCATGTAAAAACAAGGCTTTGAATTGAAAACTCCCGCATGAATAATCAGCAACAGAAAAACATCAAGCACTCCTTTTACTACCAGGACAAATATGATAGAAATTACTTTTCACTTGCACAGAATGGACACAATGAGTCCTCACAATAACATCGTGAAGCCTTTTAAGTAAAAATGAGGTCTCCATTTAGACCAGCATCCCTGTGAGCTTTATCTTGAATAATTTAGGAAGTTTATTTTTTTCTTGTTGTGGTTGTTAATTTTACTTGACTAAATGTTTATTTTAATTAA
Source organism: Abramis brama (assembly GCF_963993115.1). Classification (NCBI taxonomy): domain Eukaryota; kingdom Metazoa; phylum Chordata; class Actinopteri; order Cypriniformes; family Leuciscidae; genus Abramis; species Abramis brama. The sequence continues at coordinate 58,182,471 of NC_139964.1, read as the reverse complement.
TATATATATAGCATTTATATATTTCAAAATGTTATTTATTCCTGTGATGGAAAAGCTGAATTTTCAGCATCATTACTCCAGTCTTCAGTGTCACATGATCCTTCAGAAATCATTCTAATATGCTGATTTGCTGCTCACAAAACACTTCTTATATTATCATCAATGCTGAAAAAAGTTTTTGCTGCTAAATATTTTTGTGGGAAGGTTGATACATTTTTACAAGATTCTTTGATGAATAGAAAGTTCAGAAGAAAAGCATTTATTTGAAATATAAAATATAAATATATATATAAAAAAATAGGCAGCACAATTGTTTTCCACGATAATAATAATAATAATAATAATAATAATATAAAATGTTTCTTGATTGCCAAATCAGCATATTAGAATGATTTCTGAAGGATCATGTGACACTGAAGACTGGAGACCAGCTATGCCATCACTTGTTTTTTGAATTGTTTTTAAAATATATTCAAGTAGAATAGACAAGAAAAGAAAATAATTGAATAGAATAGAATGAATACAGAAAAAAAACAAAACACAGACCCGATTATAGGTTATCCGCCTTTTTAAAAATATTTTCTTTTTTAGTTTTGTAAACAACAAAGTAAACAAACAAACAAACAAACAAAAACATATGTAGGCACTATTTATTAAATTGTGTATATTGAGGTATGCAAGGGAATAAATAAATAAGTAAATTAATACATAAAAAAATGAAACTATAGCATAGATAAGTATAGCTATCTTTTGAAATAAAATGTTACACTTGTAAATATTTTGTAAAAATCCTTATTTAAATTATAAAGCACAATTTATATTTATCAATTAAATATTCTAGTGATTTAAATAGTTTAGAGAGCGTGAAATGGCCTTTCTTGAAATATCTTTCAGGACATGCCTGTGTTGTTTGAGGTTCTGGCTATTAGTGGTCTCTGCACATGATTTTGAGTATGTCATGGTGACCAGGGAAAACAGAGTTCGTTTTCAAAATTCTCCAAATACCAAGAATAAGATATCTGCTTTCTCTCACATCACACGGCAGCTGGGGGGATGGGGGGTTAAAGAGGGGGTCGGAACCATGAAATGTCAGACAGGCACAGCATCCAGATAAAAACGAGGTCAAGAGATATCAGCGAAACACTGAATGACCACAGACAAAGACATGTTATCAGCCAACCTGCCCTCTCCTCTGGACTCGACTGCTCCACACAGACACTGTCAGAGCTGGAGAAGATCATACCAACAAGTAAGTGATTGTAGGAGGTCGAGCTCTTCTTATCTCCTTTCATTCTGGAGTTCGTCACGAGACATACCACTAACCAGAAAGACTATCTTCACTGTGAAAGCATGTGATGGAAGGATAGGGGGAGGAATGTAAAGGAGAGAAGATTTCGGCTGTATAATGTCCCATTCCCCTACCTCTCCCCCACTTTCTGAAAGACAAAAATATTTCACAGGCCAATGGTACCCCTAGTACCATGGTCATACTCAGCAGACATCTTTTTTTTATTTCATTTAAAAGAAAATTTAGCAATTAGAGGGGGAAAAAACATTAAAAAAAAATCAACCCAGTGTTGGTTCATGTACCCCCAATATTAAGACCACTGATATTACTATTACTAATATTACTTGTTTTTTTATTTATAAATAACTGAGCAAATTAAGGTAGCATCACACAGTTTCTGTGTTCTTTGGAATAAATCACGATGGATGGATGGATGGATGGATGGATGGGTTGATAGATAGATAGATAGATAGATAGATAGATAGATAGATAGATAGATAGATAGATAGATAGATAGATAGATAGATAGATAGATAGATAGATAGATAGACAAACCATTATTTTCAAAACATGTTTTGTACCAAACTTTAATTGTACCAACAATATTTAAATGTTTCGGGATTGAATATGCTAAACTAATAGGGAAATCATGAGTCTATCACTGAAAACTGAGTATTTTCTCAACACTGAAACTAATATCTAATCAACTTATTATTTGAATTATCACCCAGTGAGTCATTTAACCATGTACAGTATCATTGTCTTTGGAAGTCTTTTGTCTTTCAAACACATTAAAATGTACAAATTAATTTCATATTTACTTGCAATGCAGGGATTCCCCAACTTTTTTTGTCAGCTGAACCTCTTTGAAAATATTTATTTAAAGTATACCCTGAGATTTTAAGTTAATAAGTTAGGTCAATAATACAATTTAATCAATAATAATAATAATACAAGTTCATGGCTCTCTGATGTCGGTTAATGGACATATGACATGCAGGTAAACAAACAAAAAAAGTGTTTTATTTTGATCGTTTTTTTTTTTTTTAATTTATAGCTTTTCGTTAAACTCACAAACCCCCTGCAAGTGCTATCACAAACCTCAGTCTGGCATAATGTAATATTTAATGCACATCATGTTGTTAATAACTGTCACGGTAGAGTGGCTGCAATAAAGCGCACGACAATCGGAGAATATAAAAACAGTCTATCTTAAATCTAACAGGTAACAGGAGATCACTGAGGGAAATGAACACAACCATGTATAACAGAGGATATTGGACAAAGAACTAAGGAAACTAAGGATTTAAATACACAGGGAGATCGAATTAACCAGAACAGAAACAGGCGAGGAAACAATCAAGGAAACTAACTAGAACACAGGCAAATGAGCACAAGGAGAATTACACCAAAACTCAAAGAAACTAAACAGAACTGTGACAATAACAAAGAATGGAATATTTTTTCTTCTCATTGTATTTTTATATCAATATGGTACAAAATTATCATATTCAAATCAGTGTGATAAACGAGTTAGGTCAAAAGTAATCCAAAAGTAGTCCGATTATATTACCTTATAAGTGTAATGTAATGGATTACGTTACTAACTACAATTTGTAAGTAATCTACTCAACACACACACACACACGCACGCACGCACACACACACACACACACACCTATGATACGATGACCTCCAGCAACAAAACCAGACCTCAACTTACTGATAATTGTCTAACTAGTCACCATCATAAGACATACCAGATCACAGACATGTGACAAACCTAAACGAAAGAGAACACAACCACAAATGCCCTATGGCAAGGATTGATGCCTTCATCATTTAATGCTACAACTCCAAATGAGTATGAGTCAAACAAATCCGACCCCGTTTTCCTCTCTACCACAACATTATTGACAGAAACTCAATGGTTTGTTACACAGAATTCCACATCAGCTAGCACAGCTAGGCTATGCACATATTTATAAAGCAATATCAAATCATTCATTATGCTGTACTGTAAGCAGAAAAGGCTCCTGCTGCTCCTCATCCACATCTACACTATTCAATAATGCTGCTCATCAGGAGCACCTTCTGAGCGAAATATGATATGAGCTTAGCCAGAGATGAATCGATCAAACCTTAATGAACACCTGGGTGGACCTCATTTATACAGAGAATAAGCGAGAGAGCAAGAGAGAGAGAGATATGTTTGGACTTATATCCATATTTATTCTGAGTACCTGCATAAAGAATGACTAAAGAACCACATTTGCATTTCTTGAAGGAAATAACGGCGCTTGCGAGGAAGTAAACATTAGCAGCTAAAGGCAGTTGGGTCAAAGGCCAAGTATCCAAAGAGCAATGCCAGTGCTGAAAGCTCTATCGGTGCAAGTCAAGAGATTTTAAAAAGTCATTTTAGTTTGTTAAAAAGCCAAGAGAGTTTACAAAAACCCAAAATACATAAAACCCAAAATACATAAAACACAAGGCTGAAATTATCTACATAACACCAGATGGAGATTACTGTGAAGTAGAAGAAATATGAGAGATTTCAATCCAGTGTTTTCCAAGCAAGCACTGTATTAATAATAAAAAATGTGCTATTAGCAACACATTAAAACAGGCTAATCCAAGAACTTCAGGAAATTAAGTTTCAGATGAAACAGAGAACTTAAGGAAAAACACTAGAAAGACCAAAGCCTTTGTAACGTCTCGGTTACATAAGTAACCCTTGTTCCCTGAAGGAGGGAACGGAGATGTAGTCGGACGTACCGACTGATTGGGATCACGCTTAGGGAGCCTGTCATCTTCGAGTATTGATAAAACGAGCCCATGCACACATTGCCGTGCGAGCTTTGCACGCACCACTTGTTTTTCGCTGAGGAGCCGAGGGGAGCCCGGAGTGAGTGGTGGTCCAGCAATAGTGGTGACGGGACTACGCCTCCGTTACCTCCTTCAGGGAACGAGGGTTACATACATAACCGATACGTTCCCTTTCAGTTCGGTCACGTTCTACGTAGTCGGATGAACTGACTGATTGGGATCCCCATTAAAACGCCACTAGTGCTGCCACCTTCCAGTGCCTAGACAAAAGCCTTCTGACCCCCCGCATTATTGAGGCAGAGACAGGAGGACAGGAGGACAGGGCTTAGGCTTGCAGGCTCACCACCTGGTCCCGTCTTAAGGGAGAGCTAGGAACCTTGGGCACGTATACAGGCTGGGGTCTCAGGATATCGTGAGAGTTGGCTGGCCCGAATTCCAGGCACGATTCATTGACCGAAAATGCGTGCAGATCCCCTACCTTCTTGATAGAGGCAAGCAAGCAGGAGAACTGTTTCTTTAAAAACAGGATTTTTAACTCAGCTGCCTGCAGTGACTCAAGGGGAGTGACTCAACTAAGAAGACCTGCTCCTTCTCCTTCCTGACTTAGCACAGTGTTGTGCAAGAAGGCTCACTGGGGAAATGCCGTGTCTCTGTGTCGAGGGATTTCCACTCGGTCAGGGAGTAAACAACTGGCAAAGGGGTGAGTTCGGAGAGGCAAACAGATGTAACTGTGCGGCCCCGAAGTGATCCCAGAACAGCTGGACAGCCTGGGGATGGAGTCTCCACTCTCCTCGGCCACAGGCTGTTGTGAGGCCTCGACCGGCTCAATCGCATCCTTCGCCAGTAGGACTGCGATGTCTGCACGCCTGGCAGGATACATTCGCTCAACACCGAAGTGAAGCGAAGTGAAGCGAATAGCGCTGAATCGTAAGCCGAGTCTGCTGGTACGGAGAAGCCAGCTAGACCAGTTTGGCGGCCCGCCCCGAGAAACCAATCAGACAGACAATGAGACTGTTCGGGACACGGTGGAGGATTCAACGCAAGCCCAACAGCCTCGGCAACATTTCTGGATCTGGCACGGGCAACGTTATACTCTCGGAGGGAGATAATGCAGCCGAGTCATCATTTCCAGAGGCCAGCTCCCCTCCGATGCTGCAATCGGCATCCTGTCCTCTGGAGGGGCCCCGAATGAAATGGCTGCTCAGTCCATTACAGAGGGACCAGCGCGCTCAACGGGGGGCTCCACCGGCTGCAGTGTGATAGAGGAGTGAGGAGCCCGCAGGGATTGGTTACTGGGTGGGGAAGCCATCACTATGATCCTCTGATCACCCATCCCACACAGCATCCTAGGGTGGGGCGTGGTAATGGGGACTCCACCTTCGCGGACGAAGGCGGGTCTCGATCTCAACACCACGATAGTCATGTTCTCGCAATGAGAACATGAACTATCCACAAAAGCTGCCTCAGCGTGCTGTAAACCCAAACACGTGATGCAACTAATGTGACCGTCAGAGGGGGACAGGGAACGACCGCATCCAGAAACGCACGGGTGGAATGGCATCTTGAAAAAGACGCAAAAGCACCCGTGTTGCTCTTTCAGGAAATGAAAAACTCTCACCAGTGGCGGAGCACACAGGGGAATGATTGCGGCAACACTGAGAGGGATGGTGCAGTCTGTACCAGTGAAGCACTCACTTCCTTCGCCCTCAAACAAACAAACACAAACACAGAAATGTGATGCTGTTAAAACAGCAGTTGAGAGCTCAGAAGGCTCGTGACCACCGCTGCACTCGCGCTGTAGAACCACCAGCACCGGGAGAGACTTCCTTGAAGAAGCACCGACACACTCGCTCGTTGTAATATAACAACACTCTTCAGAGACATCGACATGAAGACCGATTGGCTCCGAAGCAAAAGGCAAGTGGTGCGTGCATAAGGAACGTGGATGCAAAGCTTGCACGCCAGTGCATTGGCTCATTTTATCAATACCCGAAGATGACAGGCTCCCTAAGCGTGATCCCAATCAGTCGGTATGTCTGACTATGTCGAACGTGACCGAACTGAAAGGGAACCACTGAAGATAAATGATTCATGAATACACAGCTTTCTGGAAATCTCATATCTGGCTGGTCAAGGAATGTTGCACAATGATTGTTAAACTGTATGATTAACTGATTTCTGTGCTAGTTTTGTGTCTCTTATACAACCTACCGCCTCTTTCTTCTCTCGTAATAAAATCATTTAGACTTAAATCAATATTTCATGTTGCATTTCATTTTCATTTATTTATTTATCAGCTAAGTAGCTGTGTAATAAGTTGGTCAGCTGGTCATTATCTCAAAACAAAACCCTTTAGGATGAAACAAGATTCATCTCAACACCCATTGGGGTTTATTTTGTGATAATGGGCGACTGACTACATTATTAAACAAAATAATATTTGTCATAAATTATAAATATTATATATATTGTTTGTTTGTAATATAATTTTAAATGTAATTTATTCCTGTGATGGTAAAACCGAATTTTACAGAAAACATTTTACAGACCCCAAACCTTTGAATGGAATATACTGTATATATACTTGCATATTTAAATGGATGTAATGGTATGAGCGGCTATCTTGTCATCACTTTTCCAAAAATCTTAATTTGTCTGCAATATTTTTGTAAACCTTGACTGGGCACATGAGGGACAGAGAGGCAAAGAGCTATCCAGGAGAAAGATGAACCTTTGAACATTGTATTTTAGCCATCCCATGAGAAAATACAAGCAGATCCATGATGCAGTGCCTGTTCAAGGACAAGAATAGCGGGCAGACAGCAGAAATAAGCCCTGTAGCAGCAGCGCAGAAAGAGTGCCGACAGAGTCAGTCTGTGGCCACACACATCAGCTAATTCACACACACCTGCTGGTGAGCGCACAGTCGCTGAACATTGATTCTGGCTCCACCTAGTCACACTCAGTGTAAAAAATTTGCTATACAGTCAAAATGAAATTATAACACTAGCCTGCTGCGCTGTCAAATTAAAATCCCATAAAAGGCAGAGTGTTGTGGCTGACCAGAGCTTCCTGCAGGGTAAAGGCTGTTTCCCTGTGGATCTTTGAAATAAGAGGAAGACATCTGAACTCTCACTGGGACCAACCTGGTTCAGAAATTGTGTCTTTAAAGGCAAAACATGTGTTAGATGAAACTCTGAAGTTTAGGACTATGTGTTGGCCAATCGGAGGATCGCAAGGTCAAATCCCAGTTGGAGTCGACATTGAATTATACCTCCAAGTGATGACAGAAAAATGGCAGATAGAGAGCTTATCCACGTTTTTGTGTAATCTCTCATGTAGTATTAAATAACATGGTTACACTTTATTTATAACATGGTACTCCACTTTAGACATTCTTCAGTAACTTTGCAACTTCAACTAACTCATTCATTTGCAACTACGTCAACTAACTCTTATTAGATTATTAGCAGACAGTTAGGGTTAGGAGAATAAGTTGACATGTATTTACAAAGTTACTTATTGACAGTAGACTGTCTGTTGGCGGACCATCAAAATAAAGGGTTAGTAGATATTAACCATTGCAAAGTGACTTAAAGTTAGTAGAATGTCTAAAGTGGACTATCGAAATAAAGTGTTATCAATAATATTAATGAGTGGTATATATTATAATAGGTGCTGGATAATTTCAAGTGTGCTTGATGCCAAGAACATAGACCTTCTTTCTTTCAGCAAGGAAATTAGTAATATTCTTTACTGTTAAATCTACATCAGTGTTTTATTAATTTATTCCAGACAGTAACAGTGCTGTCTTAGTAGGATGTATATACTTTTATAGTGTTTATTTTTTTTTTAGTTAGCTTTTAATTAATTTTTTTTCCAGTTTTGATTTTATTTTAAGTTTTAGTATTTTTTTATGCGCTTTGTCATTTTTATTAGTTTTATATATATTGCTTGTACAGCTTGATGCATGAACCAAACAAATAAACAAACAAAAACAGCTAGAGTGTGTTGTTGGAGTCAGTGTGATAAACTGATAAGCTGAGAGACTCTGGCTGTACTTGTACTGATGTTTCCAGAAAGTTCTGTAACAATAAGTACACACATACTGTAATTGTATGAAATATACATATAATGATATCATATCAAAACAACATAAAACTTATAAACTTGGTTAATATAAAAATATTGCTTTATGCTTTAGAGTACAAACATTGTGTTGCAATCATTTTGAAAACAAAAACTTTCACCTTAATAGTAATATGAGTGTTCACAACAATATTTTTGGATTATCTTCCCTTCTCCTTTTATTATAGTCGAAAGACAGATAACACACACACATGGAAAAACACCTAAACATTAGCTGAAAGAAAAGTATGAGGCCCTCATGAACAAGAATAGATTATTTCTATGACACAAACACACAGAGGTGCATCTGTAAATGATCAGTGTGTGCAGTAAGTGTGTAAGTGATCAGTGTGTCCACAACATGCTCTAATGAGCAGAAGGCTTGTTTGTGTGAGTTAATGTGTTATGAGTGTGTCTGACGGCTTTGGTTCATACCTGTCCTGTGTTTCTCTCAGGAAACAATTACTGGTCATATCACACACACACACACACACACACACACACACACACACACACACACACACACACACACACACACACACTACAGCAGAGGGACAGAGATGTGTGAACAACATATGCACAAACAAATCCATTGTACAAACACTCAAGCATTCCACTCAGTAACTGTGATTTAGCCAAGACACGCAAAGGAACCCAAACCTCAAAAATGTAACTATAAACTGCTTAAATCTTCTGGATTCAGTCAGAATGATTGAACTGAATGTGTTTGTGGTCTGCATGTCACAGCATTTAAAACGTCCATCAATTTCTAAAAAGTAGTGTTATGGATAACTGAAACTAAAATGATCAATGTTCATTATCCATCTTTCCATCCCAACTGATTGTCTTCTTTAGGATCACAAAGATCCTATAGCCACATTTTTTTCAATCTAGAGTTGATTCAAAATGTACACTGCAAAAATAATAATGTTATTGACTTTTTTTCGAAATGCATGCATGGAATGCTGAAGCAGCAATGAAAGCTAAAAACTAAACAATAATATATGAACTGAATGTGTTTGTGGCTTGTCACAATGTTAAAGCTACACTGTGTAGGATTTTCTCCCATCTAGCGGTGGAATTGTTTATGACTACCAACTGAATATTACTTTCTAGCCCCTCCCATTCCGGGGGCGTTTTAACTCCTATGGTGGCCGTATTATTTCAAATCTGCCAGCAGTCGCGAGTAATCTCCCCCTCGCATTCGTCACGCCGCCACTGAGTGTAAAAACGCGAAAAGCGAAGCTTGAATTTCCAGGTATGTCCCTCTTTGCCTAATGTATTTTCAAGACGGAGGTGCAACATGGCTGCCGCCATTTGAGCGACTCGCTCGTATGTATTCTAAATGGCAGATTCTACGCTTACGAGAATACTTGATTAGTTGGTAGAAGTAATTACACATTAATGAGCACATATCATTTTGAAAGAACAAAGTGTTTTTTGCTAAGAATCAATTAAAAAAATTACACAGTGTAGCTTTAAAAACTAGCATCTAGTTTAAAAATCAGTGTTGTTAACAAACTAAAACAAAAACAACATTTTCATAATCTGAAATAAAAATCAGGGGAAGTTCTTTTGATTAAATATCATTATTTAAAAAAAAAATTCTGATATGCATAAATTATTCATAATAAATACTGCGCTACTCCATAAAAATAGGAATTGTCGATTTTGATTTCATGGTGACTTTAACAAAAATATAACAAAAAAGAAGAACAACAACAACACTAAAAAAACTACAAGTAAAGTATTTACACAACACAAAAAAAATCTAGAACTTAGATTCTAACCTTTTTTTAACTTGCACTGAGGAACTGAGTGCCCACGAAGAAAAAATGGCAGCTTTGTTGATCCAGAAACATCCTTCACAGCCATTGTGTGTTCAAACCCACAAAACCATGACACATGATTTAAATGCATAGAAATATACAGTACAAACATATTACACACACATCCTATTTTTATAATGGCATCCGTTCCACATCCATACTTGAGCAAATTCCAATAGTTCTATTTTTTTTCCCACAAGTGTGACATCAACAGGAACTACATCTTCACACATACATACACACACAAAGGGAGAATAAACAAGAAACAACAGGGGAATAGAGGAAAAAGAATGTGAGAGAATAAAAACTGGGAGTCTTGCCTCCTTATGAAAGAGCTAAAACTCCAACCACCTCCGACAGCTTTCCACAACGATTACGCAACAAACAAAAAAGATACAAGACTTGTCTCTCTATTTAAACCTAATCCACTCATGCACTACTTTCACACACACAGAAAGATGCGATATATGAAAGCCTGCCTCCGACTGTTAGCCTGACCAAAGCGGAGATTGTGGAGAACAGCAGTTCTGTGAGAGATGCAGAAGAGTAGAGCAACTGCTGCGCTGCTGTACTGACTCTCAATATGTGCATATACTACATTTACATGGGAAAGAGAATGCACTGTGATAGTCACAAAACACACACACACACACAGACACACAGACACACACACACACACACACACACACACACACACACACACACACACACACACACACACATGATGTAGATAAAGATAAATGCTAACTCATAAACACACATTCATTACAATAACATTTAGTACATTTACACTTACCAGATGCTTTCATCCAAAGCAACTTACAGTGTCTTCACAGTACATTTGATCACAATGTGTTTCCTGGGAATTAAACCCGTGGCTTTGGCATCAATAGCACCAGTTGTGTTAAAGGAGCATTTATAATTATGCATTTAGCAGACACTTTATCCAATGTGATTTACAAAAAAAAAAAAAGCTCCTTCCTTGTCCTGTGGTTCATGCACTCTTAAGTTCTTCCAAAATGTTAATTTCAGAGAATCAGTTCAAAACACATTACTTTACACGATGGGTAGTTCTGGTCCTGGATGCTAATTGGTCATATACATGCTCAACTGCACAAAATTCACTAACACTGGTAATGTTTACAAGAATTTGCTTCTAGCGGAAGGATAACATTCAGTATATTGTATAAAATAATGCTGTAATGTGTCGTTAATATTTTTTTGTTATATAATTTTTTTTTTTTTTACTTTTATACAAAATAATAAAGCACTTGAGACTACAATGTATTGTGAATATAGTGAAAAAACATAACATTGTGTGGAAAAACATGCCTTGATCACTCTTACTGACATATTTCTATGAATTTTAGTTAGTTAGTTAGTTAGTTGTTAACACATTTATGAATCTACTCTACTTCTAGATTGAAAAAACAAAAACAAATTTCATACATAAATATTAACACATATTAACAACCCATACACAAATATTAAGGCATACACTACCATTCAAAAAGGTTTTTTCAATCATTATTTTGGAAATAAATAAATCAAGATTTTTATGATGTTATAAAATATTTACTTTTCAAATAAATGCTGTTCAAAGAATCCTGCAAAAAATGCATCACGGTTTCAACAGAAATATTAAGCACCACCACTGTCTTCCACATTAATAATAATAATAATAATAATAAATAAATGATTCTTGAGCAGCAAATCAGCATATTAGAATGATTTCTGAGGGATCATGTGACACTGAAGAGTAATGATGCTGAAAATTCAGCTTTGCCATCACAGGAATAAATTACATTTTAAATATATATTAAAATAGAAAACAGTTATTTAAAATTATAATAATATTTCACAAAATTAGTTTTACTGCTTTTAATCGAATGCAGCCTTTTTGAACATACCTGTATATAGTTAAATATATTAACTATATATACACTATATTAACTATATTACCCCCATATATATTACATATATTACACATATTCTGGGTTTAGTAAAAAAACAAAACAAAATTTAATGTATTATCTAACGAAATTGGTTGGTCTTCTCTGTACGGCTGGACGGAATGCGCATTATTGAGACTCAGTGCTGAAGGTTACCCAGTCTTGCCCAGAAAAAAAGCACACAAGTTGTGAGAAATCAAGATAAAAAAAAATAAATAAATAAAAAATGCACAACTTATTAGCATTTTGGAGCAGAAAATGACCCTCCATAAACTGTTGCAGCTAAGTAGTAAGCTAACATTTGACCTCACCGAAATGACTGGAATAGCTAATCCCATTAATTAGAAGAGGGTATCTACATCCTTTTGGCCATTTACTGTATTTTCACCCAGATTTAATACATGCACATTCAAAAAGAACAAAAGCTGCTGCTGTAACAGACAGACCAATTCGAGTTCTATTGACTTATCACAGAGTGAGTAATTCAGCCTGAATGAATCAAGACAAGTGTCTATTACTGCATGCATTGTTTTCAGAAAGCTAGCACTAACACACATTTACAGATGAATGCTTTCAAGTCAATCTTATAATGACAATATCATTTAGACTACACCAATCAACAAAACACAGCCCTCTTTGTGCGTTTACTGTAGCCTGAGGTTGATTTTTTAAGTAAATTAATGTTCCCACATGTCATATGAAGTTCTGCCCTAAGCCAAAGCAAACGCATGAGTTATTGCCTCGTGCTTGCCAAAACAAAAAACAACACAACACGCTAGAAGCCATTTTGTGAGTGAGATCTCTGTAGGCCAATCAGAGATGACTGAATCAGTGAAGACTCATGGGTAATGACTGCTGGGGTACTTCCACTTCCCCTGTCATTTATTCAGCCTCCGTTTATTTCCCGTCCCTCTGACCTCACACCAAAACCTCTGCAGGGTCTGTGATGCAGGAGAGAGAGAGTGAAAGGGTGAGAGAGACTGAGAGAGAGAACGATGGTGTAAATAAACGAGTGGAGCACCTCATATTGCTCATTAGTGGTTAGCCAGATGTAAGTTGCTGTGTCAGGTTAGGACAGGACTGTCTCATTAGGATACAGAAACACAGCCAGGCCAATGACTGAGAGAGAGAAAGAGAGCAAGGACAAACAATTTAAACCTCCCAGAGGGTGTGTGAGAGAGAGAGAGAGAGAGAGAGAGAGAGAGAGAGAGAGAGAGAGAGAGAGAGAGAGAGAGAGGTAAGAAGGACAAAGAATTTGGGAGCAAGACAACAAGAGAGAGAGACCCTTCACCTTTGTAATTATTATGCCAACATACAAGTTTTTATTTAGGAGAGACACAAGTGTGTTATGTTTTTGTTGCTGCATACTTGCTTGGGTTAATTATTTGCATATCCCTTACGGAAAAGAAGTTTATTCAAGTGTTCTATTAGTACAATTATTTTAAACTAAAAATAAGAAAGTATACTTTCAGTTTACTCTTTATGTAGCTACTTTATGTACTTCTCAGAAATGTACTTAAAATTGCACTTAAGTAGCTATACTTGACTTATACTGACAGAAAGGTCGATGTATATTTGCCCTACTTGTACTCAATCTTTTGATCGAGATATACTGAAGTATAATTAAGTATTCTAAGTATACTTGGCTTGTAGTTGCGTTTACTCTTTTGATTGAGTAGCCTATTTTTCCACAGTTTTAGATACTGTCTTATAAAGATCTGTCTAATCTGAATTTTTGTGTAGGCTAGTTCACTGGTAGAGTACATAGGAATTTACTTCAAATCTACTTTACTCTTTCCCTTTCCCCGCATTTGATGGAAATTTCCGGCTATCCGTGTTTTCACTGTTATACGGTAGGGGGCGCTATTACGCTTCTTCTAGTACAGAATCTCCGGATCAAAGAACAGGTGAAGAAGAAGCAGAAACAAGTGATAGAAGATTGCTTACCCAAATGTAAAACAACACAATCATCAAATATTAAACAGTATATAAATCAAAACCGCCTAATGTTACCGAATGAAATGTCAAACCCATGAAGAGGAAACGACTGTGAAGCTTTCTGTGTGTTGATGGACTCGATCTACTCCATATGTGTTTTGATCATCATTCTGAATCCGATCCAGACGTAGTCTTTGACAAAAATGCTTTTTGTTTAAAATGTTGCTTTTTTTATAAAACTTACTCACATTCAAGTGTTGATAAAAAAAAAAAAAAAAGGATTCATGAGGCTAGGATAAAATGTTTTAAAAATTGAAAGAGTTAAAAGTATATTTCAAGTATAATCAATACCTAAATAGGAACATAGAAGTACATCAAGTGCAAAAAGAATATAAACAGTAAACGATAAGTATGATAAGTTCACTTAAAACTTACAAGTATAGGCTAGTATAAAACTCCTGTTACGACCCGTTCTATAGAGAAGGGCTTGATGTGTGAAATTTTCAGTTGTTAAACAGGAATCCAGCCCCAGCCGACAGATAGCCTAAGACACAAAACATAAATTTCACAAAAAATGTAATTTATTAAGGTGGAATTAAAAGTAATTAAATTAAGGGGCCATGGCTTTAGGGTGCCCCAAGGCCAAAATAATAAACAAAATAGACTTACAACATTTATAAATTACCTAATTGAGGAAAAACGAAAATTACAAAGAAACTTCCCTAACTCGCTATAAACAAAAAAAATCACAAACAAAGTCAAAATAAATGGCAGGACACCCCTACGCTCTTAAAACATAAATAATCTAATTAAATCATCACAAACACAAGGTCGTTACACATAGAAGCATAATCAAAAGAAGGTTTTGGGATCTGTCGACGGGAGGAGGAATCCGGAGCTCTTCACGCCACAAGGCCAACGCCAGAATGAGCTCGCCATCGTCAATAGTAGATCCACCAATCAGGTTCCTCCGTCAGCATTCAATCCCTGCACACATATACAGAAAAAACAACAACAACAACCCACACAAGAACACAGATGCCAAGGATCGTAACACCACTAAACTAGTAGTTTACTGATAGTATACTTCAATGTTTCATAAACTAAAAAAATGTGCTACAAGTATTAATATAGTAAACTACTAGTAGTTCACCTAGTATGCAGTACAAATGTGAAATGTAGTTGTGAACTAGTTGTGCACTTAAAGTATACTGTTACACTTATAGTACACTTAAACGTTTACTTTTATATACTAAAATGTCGGCCAATTTAGTCCCAAGCAGTATTGGTATAGTACACATACAAGTTTACTAATACATTGATATTAGTATACTTAATACACAAAGTATACTTAAAAATATACACTACTTAAGTATACTTCATAAAATGAACTTGAAATATGTACTTCCTTTTCGTAAGGGATTGCACCATACCATACACCTGTTTTCTCTCGGTGTGCTGTTGTACCTGTTCTAAATACTTCGAAATTCTGTGTACGTGTGTTTATTGTGGTCTAGATGTCTGAGACCACTGGTGGGAGTAGAAGAAGGACAACTAGCAGACAGACAGACAGACAGACAGACAGACAGACAGACAGACAGACAGACAGACAGACAGACAGACAGACAGATAGATAGATAGATAGATAGATAGATAGATAGATAGATAGATAGATAGATAGATAGATAGATAGATAGATAGTTCAGCCTTGTTAGGGGGACTGATTTGACCGTCGCACCAGAAGGCTAGGAATCCTCCTTATAGGCCAGATGCTCTCTTTCCCCTCACAGTGTCCCTGTAAACCAAACCTTAAGCCCTTTATCTTCACCTCAAAACATGTATACTGACCTCTGTCCCTCAGAACAGGATATCAGGGTCATGAGTCTAGAACAACTTTTAAACACAGATACGCACATCAAAACAAACAACCACGCAGGAATGTTCCGGGGTTAAACACAGGTTAAGCTCTATCGCATCTGTGGAGTCCTGTAGAGTCCCCGATTATCACAGACAATACCATCCTGTGTGCAAAACAAAGCATTTACAGTAATACAGTTACAGTGGAAGTTGATTGGTAAGGCATTATCAAGGGTCAGTCTTATTTATAAGACTAAAACAGTCTTTTTTGTCATTTTGTACCAAAATGTGTTATTTGAGTAGCTTATGTCATATAAATTGTCCTTTTAGCAGTACAAAGTTCTGTGCTAATGAACCTAATCCTGGTATTCTTGCAAGTTAAATGGTTTATTTGTTCATGAAACAAGTTGAGAGAAAATGTATATCATTTTCCATATACAAGGTTATTACACTATTTTATCATACTAATCTCATTTTTGTCTGAAGATTCAAACATTTCGGGTATTTTAATATTCGTCCTCCTGGTGTAATCCCTTTTAAAGAAAGATTGAGCGAGTATATAAATTATATGCAATAAAAAATTCAGGCCACTATTCTAGCACCAGCTTCCACCAAAAAGTGACAAAATCCAAACAATAACTACTCTCTCAGACAATCGATTATTACTCACTATCAGATGTGATAACAAGCTTTAACAAACACACTTAAAGTACTTAAAAGTGGGCAAAACATTGAACAAAACATTCTACATTATTTCACATTCAAGGTCATTTAAAACAACTTAAAGGAGTGATTCCAGTAAATGTGGCTGTCTATACAGAAGAAAGGTGATTTTTTTGTTTATTTTAAACATTGGTGCTATTTGACTAGAGAAAAAAAGGATGTTGTCTTGCCTTTTGCCAAATAGGTAGGAAAACTTCAACACCCATAATGCACTAGACATGTTTACCATCCAAGGCCCCTCCCACCAGTCAGCTATCGATAAGCTTACCAGAATCAAATACCGCCTTGCTTTAGCAGGAAATACTTTTAAGCAAACTTGTAGTCATAGTGGTGTTGATTATTCCCCGGTGCAAGAATCCAAAGAGTAAATGTTTAGCGGGAGCGAGTTACTTTTGGTTTCCAGTAAAGGATCCAGTGTGTTGTAGGCAGTGCTAAAGGCTGCAAAGAATCGTAGACAGCGTCGTGACGGAAAATCTGTTTGTAGTCAATATTTTAAACTGGATGACAGGGGAGGTTCTAAGCCCTTTTTAGTCTATTGTCTCAGCCCCTTAAAACTAGAATCTGAAAGATCGGGCCATCCAGCTTCCTCAAGAAAATTAAAAATTTTCTCGTGGTTTAAGTCTTGTCAGTTTAAACGTTCAAGTGATTTTTAGCCATTCAAGCGCAAGAGGCTGCGAAAGAGAACTAATGTGGTACTCGGGCGCAGTGAAAGACCGTTTCTGTGCACAAACACACCTGAAGCTCGCACGCATAACACACGCGAGTTACGAACTGATCCGACAGAAGGAAGGTCTAAATATCAGCTATAGAACTGGAGGTAACTTTTGGCAAACCCCGCTCATTTTCAGTCTAACGGTCCTTGCAGTCTAAAGTCCGAAATTCGTGCGTTAAAAAATAAACACGACCTCATGTTTTGTCAATCACGTTTGCACACTGCCTCCAAAACTTTCGTCCGTCATAAAAAATTCGGATTGGGTTCGATTTTCTGCGTTTTTCGCATCCATAGCAAGCATTTTGAAGAGCCACCGAATCACAAATACGAAAAAACGCATACGAAAATTTCGGAGTGTGCAAGGACCTTAAAAGTAATTAGCATCCACAGGTGGCTAAATGATAATTGTTTTAGTGGACATCTGCACATCATGTGTGTGTTATTTCATATAAAATTCAGAAGGGGAAAGACAAAAAACCTGGAGCCCTAATTGATTTTCACACACCATTATTATTCAAGGACTCTTATGTTCAGCATTAATTATCTAATAATGTAGCTGACAGAATTTACCACAAAGCACGCTAAATGTATCAAAAGGCTGCTGTGATGTGTCATAAATATTAAAGTCTATTTGGAGAGAACCAAATTACGTTGCGATCTGACTAATTAATTTAGATGGTCATCAGAATCTTGGTCAGATGATTTGGTGATTAATTAATTCATTAATCGATGACCTTCATACAAGCAGCCTCATTAGTTATTGCTTATGAAAAATCCTCTTCGATCTAGGAGGTGAGAGATGGATTCTTCTCTCCACACAGCTCACAATGAAAGAGTAAAACTCTGAGAACATGTAGGTCCTGATCCGCCGGTCTCACCCTCTCTCTAGGTGAAAGCAAACAAAATGTCTCATGCCAGCTCTATTAATCTCTGGGATGACTTCCATTTAGCAGGGTTAAGGCAAACTGGCTGCGTCATGAGCACTGGCCTTGCTCGTGCAGTCTGTTCTGTAATAGCTCTCAGATTGATAGATACGATTTAGCATATGATGTGTAGGTGGCCTATTCGCTGGGGCTTCGGGTCAATACTAGAAGCCACATATAAGCAAAGAACATGGGCAATTATGGAACCAGTGAAAGCCGGTAGGAACTGCTGGAGGCAGGCACTGTTGCTTCTCTTAAATTAATAATGTGAAATTGGTTGTCAGGTAACTTAATAACAGCCCGAATGCTTTATAGAAACAACTGTGAGCCAAAGTCGAAAAACTTGGCAGAAGGTCAGCGACGTTTACGATTATGGAGTTGCATTAGGAAGAATAATTAGTGCAATTTTGTTTCAACCGGGGGACAGAAATATGTTAAGATTACAAAAAGCAAAGGAAAGGGGCCTTCATATCTCAACACTCGTGCTAAAAAGTGCCTGTAGAGTTATAGTAAAACAAGCCTATGAACTTTTTGCCATAAATATATCACAATGCAACATGAAGGGAAAAGAAAGTCAAATAGATCAATCTTACATACAAATGGGTCTGGTCTGTAATTTGCATGCTAATTACAGATACCATACTTTTTTCTCTTTTTTGAGTCATTACGTACAGCGGGGGAAATAAGTATTGAACACGTCATCATTTTTCTCAGTAAATATATTTCCAAAGGTGCTATTGACATGAAATTTTCACCAGATGTTGGTAACAACCCAAGTAAGCCATACATACAAAGAAACAAACAAAAAAAAGTTCAGAAATTAAGTTATGTGTAATAGTGTGAAATGACACAGGGAAAAAGTATTGAACACATGAAGAAAGGGAGGCGCAAAAAGGCATGGAAAGCCAAGACAACTGCTGAAAACTTACAGTAATTAAAAAGCAATCCAGCCCCCTGTCAGTGGAAATTAATAACAGCTGGTTCAGTCCCAAATGATGGCCTACAAAAATGTCTCATTGCCAAGGTGTCACACAAGACACATCTCATGATGGGTAAAAGCAAAGAGCTGTCTCAAGACCTTCACAACCTAATTGTTGCAAAACATAATGATGGCATTGGTTATAGGCGCCATTCTAACCTTCTGAATGGTCCAGTGAGCAAGACAATAATTTCACCATAAATTTGCCTCGACCAGTGCTCCTCGCAAGATTTCTGATAGAGGAGTGAAAAGAATAATCAGAAGAGTTGTCCAAGAGCCAATGATCACTTGTGGAGAGCTTCAAAAAGACCTGCAGATAGCAGGTACTGTTGTCTCAAAGAAAACAGTAAGTAATGCACTCCACCGCCATGGCCTGTATGCACGCTCACCACGCAAGACTCCATTACTGAAAAAAAAGCATGTTGAAGCTCATTTAAAGTTTGCTGCACAACATTTGGAAAAGCCAGTGAAATACTGGGAGAATATAGTGTGGTCACATGAGAGCAAAACTGAACTGTTTGGATGCCATAATACACACCATATTGGAGGAGAAATGGCAGTGCACATTACCCTAAAAACACCATACAACTTGGTGTTGGCTCTTGGACAACTCTTCTGATTATTCTTTTCACTCCTCTATCAGAAATCTTGCGAGGAGCACTGGTCGAGGCAAATTTATGGTGAAATTATTGTCTTGCTCACTGGACCATTCAGAAGCTTAGAATGGCGCCTATAACCAATGCCATCATTATGTTTTGCAACAATTAGGTTGCGAAGGTCTTGAGACAGCTCTTTGCTTTTACCCATCATGAGATGTGTCTTGTGTGACACCTTGGTAATGAGACCTTTTTGTAGGCCATCATTTGGGACTGAACCAGCTGTTATTAATTTCCACTGATAGGGGGCTGGATTGCTTTTTAATTACTGTAAGTTTTCAGCAGTTGTCTTGGCTTTCCATGCCTTTTTGCGCCTCCCTTTCTTCATGTGTTCAATACTTTTTCCCTGTGTCATTTCACATTATTACACATAACTTAATTTCTGAACTTTTTTTTGTTTGTTTCTTTGTATGTATGGCTTACTTGGGTTGTTACCAACATCTGGTGAACATTTCATGTCAATAGCACCTTTGGAAATATATTTACTGAGAAAAATGATGACGTGTTCAATACTTATTTCCCCCGCTGTATACCTGTACATGTAGGCCTATACATTTAAAACTTTGGGCTCAGTAAGATAAATTTTTTTTGAATACTTTTATTCTGCATCAAAATAAGTGACAGTAAAGATTTTATATTGTTACAATAAATTATATTTCAAATAAATGCTATTCTTTTCAAGTCCCGAAATGTAATCCAGAATCCAGAATATTCAGCTTTGTTATCACAGGAATAAATTACATTTTAAAATATATTAAAATAGAAAACAGTGAGTTGAAATTGTAATGATATTTCACAATATTGTATACAATACTGTATTTTGATCAAATAAAAGCAGATTTGGTGTGCATTAGAGACTTCTTTCAATCTCTTTTTCAATTCCTTGACTTTAGAATGGTATACTGCCTGTATTTATAAATGTGTAAATCATATCTAATTAATTTATTATTATTTATATATAAAACTGGCATATGCACACATTAATATAGAATTCTATTAATGTGCAGTCACAAGTTCCTGTTCCAGCTTTATTTATTTGATTTGAATGTATCATATCTGGACAGTGTTGTCTGAGCGTACTGTATGTACCGAAGGCTCTGTCCGTGTTATAGAGATTACTCATCATCCTACTCAGTGAGGTCAGCATGGTTGATCCTGATGCTGTAAAGCCTGTTGTCCTGAGATGGACCTTTGATACAGACCACAGTAGAGGTAAGCCGTCTGATCAGACCATATGCACCATGAAGGTTGCTGGGTTACCAAAAAGAAAACCCAGAACACGTACGGCACACTGCAGGCCAGTATAGCGGATAATGGACAAGAACATTGTGTAGTGGGCCCTGTTATTTACAGTTCAATTTACAGGCAAAGACAACTTTTGTGGATTGAAGACTTCTGAGGGACTTCTGCGTTACACACTCAAACAGCATATAGCCTATATATTCAGATGTCTGGTTATATACTGTAGGCTTTTTTTTTTTTGTTTGCATGGCAAATGTAATGTTTCAAAAACTGACATGACAAAAATAGTTCTAATGTCAGGAGAACAGGAACAAGGCAGGTACGCGAAGCATGATGATAATGATAATGATTAGATATAATGGCAGATAACAGCGGAACAGAAAGTGGATAATGCACCGGTCCGTCGTGTGCACACATGGGAAGCTGAGATAAAAGCCTTTCCATTTAGACATCCTAAATCCTGTGCTTCAAAGCCACAAAGAGACCATGTTCATCTCAACTACAAGTTCTAATGAACCAAAATTGAAAGACATAACTGTTGTGTTCCCCTTGTCTTGTATGGACTTTTGTTATTTCCTGTTCTGTGCCATGTTTTGTAGTCCTTTGTAGTTTTTTCTTGTTTATTAGTCTCCCCAGGTGTTTCTGATTAGCCACGCCCCCTTGTTATCACATTAAGCTTGTTTGCCTGTGTATTTAAGCCCTGTGTCTAGTTCAGTCTTTGTGAGCTCTTAACTTTGTTTGGGTCCCTAATCCTGTTCCTTTGTCTAAGTCTCTCATTTGTGAAGTTTTTGAGTTTATTTAATAAATACCTATTGCACGTGGATCCTGCTTCCACCATGCTTCAACCAATCGTTACAACTTACTGCAAAAAAAAAAAAAAAAAAAAAAGATGAAAAAAAAATTATATTTTCTTAATCAGTATGTTTGTCTTGTTTTCTAGTATATAACAGTGCTATTTTAGTATCGAGATACTATATTTTTTAACAAATATTCTGAATTAATTTTTATTTTTGTATTTTCCAATTTCATTTTAGTTTTGAAATTGTTTTGTTCATTTTCTTTTCATTCATATTTTTTTATTCTTTTTTTTTTAAATATGTCTATAGATTTCATTAATTGTTATTCAGTTTCAGTTAAACTAAATGCAAATGAGAAAGGTTGCTCTGGCAACTAGCTGAAATTAAATAAGTTTACTTTTTTAATATTTGATTTTATTTCAGTAAATGTGTATTTTATTAAATTATTTAATTAATGAATTATTTTTATAGTTTTAGTTAACTACAATAACCCTGGTATAGAATTAAAGGTAGGGTAGGTAATTTTTGGAGAGCTTTGAAAGCATAAGATCCCACCGTCCCTTCAGAGCGTCTCCACACCTCCTCCAAAACACATGAACACGTACAGCAGGGAGCAAACAAAAGCGTCACGAGAGACGGCATTAAACTACCTAATGTCTCAAAGCACATAACATTACAATAATAATGAACATAAACTAAGAGCACTGACCTGTACCACCTGACTGCTGCAGATTCATTTCGCCGTTGATAGTGTTACCATTGAAAGGGATAAATTCGAGTCACGAACCGCTCCGAGTACGTCACAGGTTTCCATCTCTTCTAAATTACAGTAGTTATGGCGTGAATAAGCAGGTAAGGTTAGCATAAGCTCTGTGTTTTGGTAAAAAAAACAACAACTTCATGTTAGGTCCATCAAATAATATTGACAGATACAACATTTGATTTTAATAATGTAGCTATTAGTAAATGTTAGAATTGAACCTTATTGTAAAGTGTTAACTAATTTTCTTGTAATTTTTTCTTGTTTTAAGCATAAATAAATTATAAATGGGGAATAATATTAATAAACATAAAAAATTATAATATATTGAGCACCTACACATCAAGGAATCTCCAATGGGGCATTTGATAGAAATGCACAAGGTTAATTTAAGGGGTGGAAAAAAGCAGAATCATTTTGAAAACAAGGAATACAGATAATAAGCTTTCTGAAAGCACAGCTGGACCCAGTGAAATTCTCACTGGTCAGCAGAAGTCCACTGGAGTAAAATTTAAGATGTTGTTTATATACTAGAAAAGATTATTAAAAAAAATCTGATCAAGAAAATTGTGTTCCTGGAACACTGGATCAAGACTATGCTAACAGCCTTGACCTGTATCACCAAAGTACATCACCAGCTGCTAATACACTTTGCCAAACCACATTCACAAAGAAAAACAAACAGCAAAGAATGAGTGCAGAGTCGTTCACACGACATGTGCTTGTGCTCAAAGAATGCAGTGCAACAGCATACAGTCTAGAGATAGGTTTTTTAAAACAATAAAGCAAACAGTACTGATATGTATTGTATGTACAATACCAATACTTAATGATTTACTTGTCTGACACAATATAAAATCTTTTCTCAGCAAATACTGAACATTTTTTTATTACAATTATTTGAATTAACTGGCACACCATGCAATTAACAAGTGTTATTCTCTTTTAGTACTTTCAGTTTACTATATTTGCCTATGAAAATTATACAATAATAATAAATATATTCATTTCAGTTTTCAATGTTTTGACAGTTATCGAAGCCTCACCAATTGTGATATAACACTTACACATTAACATAATTTAAACTGTGTTAGAGAACACGGTGAATTCACTGATTTCAGAAAGAAACAACATCTGAACTTTTACTCCAGTGGACTTCTGCTGACCAGTGAGAATTTCACTGGGTCCAGTTGTGCTTTCAGAAAGCTTATTATCTGTATTCCTTGTTTTCAAACTGATTCTGCTTTTTTCCACCCCTTAAATGAAGCTTTTGCATTTCTATCAGATGCTCCATTGGAGATTCCCTAATGTGTAGGCGCTCACTGTATTATTATTTTTTTATGTTATATATACTTTTGTATATTGCTTCAATCCATATCACTTAGATGACAATTCTAAGACATCTAACTCAGTTTCACAGTGAGAAAGGTAGTCGGCGGAGTTACATTTTCCCCATGTTTCAAAGTACACAAACACACACGATGGCTTGAGCATGGCTTTACAACATTGAATATCAATAGCTGTAAACTGAAGGGATCTTTATGAGAACACAGTCAACACACACTCGTAAGCCTCAAACACGCAGACAGAAAGGCCTCGTCCATGTCACATGGTAATGATAGTTTTTTGAACAAATTAAAACATTTACTCCTGTAAAGCTCTTCCTTTTCTGTTTGCAACTCAACCCCAGGGCCCTCTGGAAAGAAACCAGTATTTCTGTCATGTTGCTAGCAATTTTCACAAGAACAAGGAGAAGGGAGCGATGGGATAGAGAGAGAGAAAAACAGAGAGGGAGGTTAAAGGAATCTGTGGAAGCTGCCAGGTTGGAAATTGGCGGAGTGATTCTATTCAGCAAAAGAACAGAACATTTCACCTCTGCATAGCCAATCACTTTATAGAGAGATACGCTACTATGCTTTTAAGAGAAATGTCAGATTGCTTTCCAGCTGTACTCTCTCTTTCTCTCCCATTTCTTCCACTGCCTCAGTAAGTATCTCTCAAAATACTCTTTCCACCTATTCAATCTACCGCATCTCGTTTTCGATATGCTGTGCGTATCTCTCATTGCAGCCCTCTCTCCGTACAACGTTATCCTCTATCCTCCCTATAACTTCCATTTTCCATATTTTGCCTATTTCATGTTTTTATCCTGTCTTTGGTTTTTGATTGTTCTAAAACGTTTGACAGTAGGTGATTAATTGTGAAATACCTCACAAACACAGAGTGGTATATTAAATGGTAGTCATACAACATGATTCCCAACCAGGGATGCAAAATAGGTTCAATATAATCTTATAAAACATCTATATATTTGAAATCATTTATATACTGTATGCACTACCTGTCAAAAGTTTGGAATAGTTATTTTGAAATCATGTTGTTGAAAAAAAGTCTCTTATGCTTTCCAAGGTTGCATTTATTTGATCAAAAATATAGTAAAAACAGTAATATTGTGAAAAATTATTACAATTTAAAATGTTTTTATTTTATTTATTTTTTATACATTTTAAAATTGTATTTATTGATGGCAGCCATTACTCCAGTCTTCAGTGTCACATGATCCTTCAGAGATTTGCTCACTTATTATTGGTGCTCAATTATTCTTATTATTATCAATGTTGAAAACAGTTTTTGCTGCTTAATATTTTTTGCGATATATGTAATAGAGAGTTCAATGAACAGAATTTATTTGAGAAGGAAATCTTTTGATTAATTGAATGCGTCCTTGAATGAATACATTTATTGGTGTTGGTGGTGTTGATATCTGGTGCAAAAGGAACATTGATACCAGAAAGCTCCATAAATTTGGTCTGCATACCATAAAAAAAAAAAAGTCTTTACATATTTTGGCTGAATTTAATTATTTTCAGCTACAAATAAGAATGTAGAGGTCTAATCTCAGTTTAAAATCTTATTTTACCCAAAAATCAATACAAACGTCTGAAGATTCATTCTAGGCCTATAGGGATGGCTTATGAAGCACCTACTAATGACTTGCAACACACAACGTTTCAGTTAACAACCAAGAAGTTTAACCACTCATCACACTTCCCACCAAATTAAAACGAGAGAGCTTAGATTCAAACCCACAGCTTCATGGGAGCAGCATTACTTGTATTGTGCCATGTGCATGTTGCTACCACTGCACCACATCTCAAAATAAATAAAATAAAAGTAGAAGGCTGTTGTTAATTACTAGTGCTAAGACCATCAAACATCATCTGGGCTTGCAATCCTACAGCACTGTGGGTAATCTTTTTACTTTGACCTGTGTGTTATTATTGTGAAAGAGGAAGAGAAAATAAGGGCTTTTGTCTTGTAATCTCAGTGTTTTTCTACTGTTATTCTGTCTCTGTAATGTATCAGTAATCGGCTAGCTTTATGCTAGCTCAGTCCTCTCATCCTCGCTATTGGAACTCTATCAACTCCCGTCACCACTGTGACCTTTTCAACGGCAAGTCAGTGCATTTATATGCTCCCCATTTCCTGTTTACTCTGCAGGTATATGTGGAGACGCATAGACAAGATAGACTGATAGAGTAAGTGTTACGTGAGGGCAAAAAAACCTAAAAAACAGCAAAGAGTTTAGTCAATAAATAAGATCTTGGTGATATTTCAAATATGCAGCTTACATAATTATTTAGAAAATTAATTATGTAAAAGGTCTAGACTTCTTCACCTATAAATCTAAAATCTAATATATTTGATTTACCCAAAAAATCTACAAATAGTCAGTTAATAAGAAGAACAATAGCACATTCTGAACTGTATCAGCAATATTTCAATATGTGAA
The DNA here is from genome assembly GCF_963993115.1 of Abramis brama. NCBI lineage: Eukaryota > Metazoa > Chordata > Actinopteri > Cypriniformes > Leuciscidae > Abramis > Abramis brama. The sequence continues at coordinate 58,156,068 of NC_139964.1, read as the reverse complement.
CAAGTTTGTAAACAGATTAATGCTCTGTGATTGGCTTGGTCTCTGAGCTCTGATTGGACAACAGCTGGCAGGCTGATCCAGTCCTTTCAGCGACGGCATAGAGAGGGCCCTCAGGACAGCAGATTAGAGTCGCTTTAAGAAGATTCAGCCGCACTAAGCAGCACAGTTTAACTAACACATTCAGTGTGTGTGTTTGTGTGTTCATAAATCTGATCGTATGTTAAATAATGCATTTGTAGCTTTCGTCAACTATGTAAAAAAATAAACTTAATGAACTTAAAGTTATAATGCACTCTTAAAACTAAAGGTTTCAAAATGGGGGTTAGTGGTGATGCCATATAAGATGAATTCTGTTTACTTTTCAGTGAACATTTCATGTTTTTCTCAGTGTGAAGAACATTTTTAATAACCTAAATGAGAAGAACCTTCACTATAAAGCACCTTTTGTGTAATGGAATGTTTCAATGGATGTTATACAGTTCTATTATACACTGTCGAACAAAAGCTGTTGCTGTCACATGCACACTCTGGACGCGGTGCGCCCGCTCAGAGGTCCTATTTGTCGGCCACATACGTCATCAAGGATGTCTTGATTCAGAAAAGTAAGCATTATATAAAATTGACTGTTATTCCTTGTAAAGCATAAATTGTTGTAATTTCCTTATGACTTTGGAATGTAGTGGTCAGTTTACTGAAATGACGCAGCCTCAATGGCATATGCGGCCAACAAATACAACCTCCTGAGGATGCAACCTTCGAAATGAGACACTCTTACAGTCACCCGCTCTCATACACCTGCAGCTTAGTACCTTCTCATTTAGACTTGTATTTAAACTGTTCACTTGCACACTGTCCAAAAGCTTAATAATGCTGCCTTCGGAAATATGCATTCCAAGGCATGAAAGCATGTCCGAATCCAACGTCAGCTTTACTACCTGTCTCCTGAGATATCTTCATCTGATCGATTTTTGAAGGCAGCATAGATGTATCCTTGCTGCTTTTGGTATTCCACAATCCTGTACATTTCATTCCGTGACAGTTAAGCTAAAAAATAAGAAAGTTACGGTTGGTGGTCAGTTAATGCTTTCTACTTTGGATGTCATGTCAAGTGAGAAATTACTATTGTATTAATTCATTTTTTTCTTAGTTATCACCAAATATCTCGATTTTGCAGTAGATCATTAAACCGTCACTCTGCCTCAAACTCTGCCACAGCATGTCCAAAATTAGTTTCGTAAGACAACTTCATGCGCAAACCCTCTCTGCAAAGTTTGGAATTGCTTACCTGTGCTTTGTTATTTTAATTTTGTAGACCTCTTTCTTGTGGATAAAGTTTTGTTGACCTGTTTTTATGAATAACCTAATTGTCTAAGTCCCTGTTTGAGATAGATTTACCTGTGAATACTTACTTACCTGTGTGATCTTGGAACCATGTTCTGTGTATGATCCTGATCTGTTGAAAAAGTAATAAAGGACTTGCCTGTAAATTTACCTCATGCTACTCCCCTGTTTTATTACCTTGTTTTGCAGTAAACTCCCACAACTGGGTTCTTCTCCATTTTCTGTGTTGGTGTGTCACTGGGGCAGCAACCTTTTAAAAGGTACACAACTTTCAACCCGATCTCATGGGAAAACGTAAGTATTTTACGAGGTGGCAATTTTGTATGAATTCATATGATTTGATTCGTACAAAAACGTAAAATTTTCAAACTAATCTTATTATGAAGGACCACCCCTAACCCCACCCCTAAACCTACCCGTCACTGGAGTTTAAAAAGATTGTACGAAAACGTACAAATAAGATCGTATGAATTAGCCTTCAATTCAGCAAAACTTAAAATAGTTAGACAGCGGCTATTGCATTAAGTGTAAATAGTAATTAGATGCTATTTACACTTTACGCAAATAGCGATAGACTCTTTACACTATGTAAAAATAGCAGTATTTTTTTTTGTACACAGTACACAGTAGTTATATAATATTCACACCTCAGTATTTTAGTACATTATAAAACAGTATGCAATAACAACATATTGAGAGTAAATTATTATATTTTTTATATTATATATATAATTATATAATTATTATATTTATTACATAAATGCTGCCTTATCGGGACATTAAAGTCCTCCCTGCACCTTCCCCTACCCGATAAACAATTTATTATTAAATAACCGTCAGGCACTTTAATTCCACTTTTCACACATTTTCTACATATTTATTGAAAATAAATGCCTTTCCAATCTGATATGCGATGGGAAAAGGGAGGAGAACAAATCTGGCAAAAGGCGGATTCGAACTTGGGTCGATCGCGTCAAAAGTATCTTACTACAGGTCACATACATTTTTTGTACTTTTGTCTGGCCCAACCAGACATTGGTGGGCGGAGTTAGTGTGCTTTTCGTAACTATTTCGGGAGTGTCTATTTACACTAAGTGCAAATAGTCAAGGCTATTTACACTACACTACATTAGTGTACATATTGGTCTATTTTGAAAGGGCACTGCCCCAGTGACAGATTTTGTAACACTAGATTTATTTCTGAGAGTAAAAAAATATATATTGTTGTGTTGTAAAAAACTGCTGTACTCCCAGTACATAATAGCATGTGTGAGCGAGTGAAGACATGTAGGACTACAGTCATTATCCTCTGATAAAAAAAAGCACAGGCTGTAATGAGTTCTATCATTATAGCGATTGATTTAAAATATATATAGGCCTACATAGGCAATTACACACCCTGATGTTCACGCAATGTTATACTTGGAAAAACAGTTAAGTTTTGGGACTGGTTCCTATAACATATAATCCAAAAATCACCATGGCGACAAAATAAAAGGCTATGTGCTTTATAATGAATCAGACTGTAGACTCTTGCTAATGCTAAAACACAGAACTCGTCACAGAAAACGTGGCAGCGAGTCAACTCTGTGTCAACAGATAACAAGCTCAAACAGCCAAGAACACAACTGTCAGTTATTAATTTTAAACAGAGGCAATCACAGCAATGAAGGTGCCTGACAAATTAATGGTTATAGATGCCAACATGAAAAAGGAACATTAAAAAAAAAAAATCTGAGGAATTGTCATTAAATGACGTGTTATTTCTTTAGATATTTAGTAACTTTAATGTGAAATATAGCATACTGTCTTTTTTAAGGGAATGTTTCTTTACTGTCAAAAAACAAAACAAAAACATAACTGTCAATACACTTAGAGATGTTTTAATTATATGCTGTCAACTGAATATACAGAACTAAATAATTTGGTAAATAAAAGGTCCTCTAACATGTTTCATTCTGGAAAATGTTCATTGAGGCCGCCAAATAAAAGTAGTCTTAGGGGAAGTGCTATTTGTAATAATACATAACAACATAATAATACAACATAATTCCCCCCCAATCCAAGCCCCTCTTTTGTCATAAAGGTCAGGACTATTTCTCACTAAAGTCTAGCTAGAGGTGTCTACGTGGGGAGCAAACAGGACGCGAATGCACTGACCGTGAGGAGATTTATTCATCCAGTAAAATCCCCAAACTAATTTGGTTGAACAGTATAATAGCCTACCAAAACTTCCTCAAACCCACTGATTCAGCTGTTTTGTGTTAAGACCCGTGTCAATGTATTTGTCCTCTGAATTAAATTACACAGGAAAGATAGAAGAAGATTAGGAGCGAGTTTGTGCTGAAATCCAATTCATGATTATTCTGTTTAAAAAAAAAAAAAAAAAAAAAACTCTCTGTCTGTCCCTCTTTTCTGTATATATGTATCTCAGTATACTATATCTGTCTCCTCTATCACCCCCCACCCCCCTATTATTTACCTCCCCGTCTCGTCTCTTTATATCCCTCCATCACTGAGGTCAACCCCCCTGTGTAGGCCCTACCATCTGTGACTGGATCTGCAAAATTCCTGTTATTTAAGTGTGCGCAAGCTCTCTCTCTCTTTCTCTGTGGGTGTGAGTATAATCTTGCCAAAGCCTGTGTAAACAGGACTAATGCATTCTAAACTTTGGAGTCTGGTGTGAGCCATAGCCTAATCCCTTATAAACCTACATTTGACAGCTTTTCCTGCTTTTTCCTGTTTAGATCTCTCTTTCTGAACGTGACATTTTAGCTCTGTACCAAAATCTTGTGAGCTGTCCTGCTGTGTACTGCCTACATATGTGGTGTTCTAACTGAAATTGAACCTTTTAAGTGACATTTCATAGGCTGCATCATTCAAATTACATTCCTCTGACACACAGGAGACTCAAAACACATTTGATTCCATTAGAGTTTGGTGCTAGCATGTTGTTAAGCTAATGGCACAATATTTTAAAAAGCATACACATACTTTGCACAGAGAAACATTTACTATTTTAAATGGCCATTTTTGGTATTGAATAAATATATATATTTTTTACAATTAACATTTCTCCCACTTTCTCTACCATCTTGGATGGATTTTTTTTAATTATTTTTTTTTTTAGCTTGTTGCATTGTGTTATGGGATTCTTAGGATACATGTATGTGGTTTCTAGGGTCTTCTGGGTGGTTATTTACTGGTCCAAGTCAAAAGAGCACATATGGCTCAGTTTTCTATTCCAAAGCAGGTCTAAATAATTTAAATGTTTGCCCATTTTTTTCATTGAAAGAAGAATAAGACATGAAAGTAATTGCACACCTCTCATCATACAATTTAAGATGTCATTCGTGTTTGTAGCAGAAAGTAGCCATGAGTTTAACGCCAAATTGTAATATTTAAGGTTGCAATTTGCAAAGGGTGAAATTTGTGGTGTTACATTTTGAACAAAATCAGGCTAAATCATTCGTTTGGATTATGTTTTCAGGAATTTGAAATTTGGAATTTTGAATTTGCCAAAGCAAACTTTTCGGAAAACACCTTAGAACTACCATTGGCCATTGGCGATTATGTAATAGGTAGGAGACTCCACCTTCTATCTCAGGTTCATTTCTTCTGTTCAGTCCTTTGAGGTCAGACTCAAGTAAAAACATTAAAACACTGGAGAGCTGCTTTGCTGTAATTCTAGCTGAAAACGATACTTACTCTGTTTATTCTTGTTTAAAACTGTAAAGCTACTTGCTTTAAAACAATATATTGTATACATATATATTATTATAAATATATGTATTGTGATCCACGTCACTATGATCAGATGCTTTCTTAACTGTTGTTGTCTCACTGCTGGCATTTTAATGTGTGTTTATTTTGTTATTAAAAGGAAAGTACACATGCAGTATATACCAAGCAGCAAAGGTATTTCCAACTTCTCTTTACTCCTGAATGAAGATTGAAAAAAAACTTTGCCATGAGTATATTGGGGCCTTTAGTTTAGGAGTAAATTTATGGCTATTTAAAAAAAAAAAAAAAAAAAAATCAGCAGTAGCAGTGAGAAGTAGAAGTACGGTAACAGGTGTTACTTTAATAGAGAATCTTGCTCGTATACACAGTTACTCACCCAAAACACACACACTATAGAACAGACTGAAACAAAACAGAAAAAGAATAGGAAAGCATCCTAGAATAGTATCCAGTGAGAAACTGAGCAAACAAAATGTGTGTGTGTGTGTGTTTGTGTGTGATCTCTCCTTACTGATGCTTTTGTGGTGTAAAAAATAGATTTGCTCCCTATTGCAATGACCCCCACGGTCCTTCAAGATTTTTCTGTTGGACTCTGTGTTCTGTGTTCTTAACTCTAACTGAACACACACACACACACACACACACACACACACACACACACACACACACACACACACACACACACACACACACACACACACACACACACACACACACACACACAGACCACAGTTCACTTACACTGATTATGAGTTAATAGGAATCTTAAAAATATTGCATCTGGATTGACTCCAGATACAATTTACTGGGGCAATAAAATCTCATTTTTTCTTTTCCTACAAGAATTTAACATCGTTGTGTACTGCTTAAACTGCTGTACTCCCAGTACATAATACAGTGTGCATGTGTGAGGGAGTAAAAACATGTAGGACTACAGTCATTATTCTCTGATAAAAAAAAGCACAGGCTGTAATGATTTCTATCATTATAGCGATTGATTTAAAGCTTGTTACAGTGCGAGATCGTTTAAGCCAATGAAAAGAATCTGACTAACGGTTAGGAGTTCTCAAATTGACACTAAAAGCTCAAGCCCTGGAACATTTCATGTAGTCTAAAAGCCAGCAGTAATTATAAACAGATACTGCACTCTCTCTCACACACACACACACACACACACACACACACACACACACACACACACACACACACACACACACACACACACACACACACACACACACACATTTACAGTCACTGGGTTTATTTTCTTTTGTCTGGATATGAATCAAAGTAGAAAAAAAATTATTTTTGTATAATTATTATTATTTTTTTTACGTTAGGGTTAGTTCCAGGTTTCTAGTGTGATGCTTTACTAGACTATCATCCACTAATAAACAGGCCATTCTTTACCATCAAGATTTCTAAAAATATATAACTTCAGTTCCCTTTCGCAAGGGAACTCCCGCTGCATCGATACTCAACACTTTGGGGAATGCCTTCGGCATGATGCTTCTGAAGTCTGTAGTGGAACTACTTCAATCTTGATTGGTGCTGTGTCTTTCGTCACTCGTGACGTTGCATGTGACGGTGATCCGGAAGCTATAAAAGGACACCGGAACATAGCCGCGTCAGCTTTCTGTCTTAAGCAAGGGAAGAAGTTAGGCCTTGTTTTGGATCTCAAGGTACTGGATCAACCTCCAAGGGGGTTCAGATTCAAGATACCGACTGTCAGTCAGACCAGCTCCGAGGACTGGTCTGTCGTGATAGATCCACAAGCTCCTTAACTCCTCGTTCCCTTCTAACCCCACTACAGGAAGTTTCCGAGATCCGCTTTTGGGGGAAAAGCGCATCAGTTCCGGACTCTTCCATTCGGCCTAGCATTGTATCCCCACACCTCCTCGGAATGCATGGTCACTAATAAACAGGCCATTCTTTACCATCAAGATTTCTAAAAATATATAACTTCAGTTCCCTTTCGCAAGGGAACTCCCGCTGCATCGATACTCAACACTTTGGGGAATGCCTTCGGCATGATGCTTCTGATTCAAGATACCGACTGTCAGTCAGACCAGCTCCGAGGACTGGTCTGTCGTGATAGATCCACAAGCTCCTTAACTCCTCGTTCCCTTCTAACCCCACTACAGGAAGTTTCCGAGATCCGCTTTTGGGGGAAAAGCGCATCAGTTCCGGACTCTTCCATTCGGCCTAGCATTGTATCCCCACACCTCCTCGGAATGCATGGTCACTGTCCTAGCTTCATGGAGTCTTCAGGGCATCCTCATTCCTGTCCATTGACTACTAGAGCAGACGGTTCAACACCGAGGTGTTGTTCTGAGTCTCGTGAGGTGCTCGGGAATATGGCTCAGAGTCTAGGAAAAATCACTAGTTCCTCTTCAGAGAAACTGATTCCTGGGGGCGGTGTAGGTTATAGTCACGATGCAGGCACAATTGTCTCCAGCTCAGACATTCACCTTCCTGATCATAGTCATGAATATCAAGCTAGGCCAGGCCACCACTATATAACCTTATCAAAGAGTGGGCTCGCTGGCAGCAGTGTTCAACATACTATTCTTTGGCCTGCTGTACGTGGGAGCCCTGTAGTAGTGGCTCAGGACCAATGGGTTTTTCCTGAGAGGGAACCCACTCCGCATGACCAGAGTTACGCACATATGCCCTCGTTTTCTGATCATGGAGAGGAAGTTATGGTTTCTGCTCCTAGAACCTGTGTTGGAAACACAGGGTCTGAGGAGATTTCAGAGAGGCCATCAGGTTATATTTTTGACAGACAATACGTCGGTGGTCTCTCTGATCAAAGAGGGGGCAGTCATCCTGTCGAGGCAGGGGCTGCGGCCCGGGGATTTCAAACTCCACCCCAAGTTGGCTTTAGCCGGGATGGAGGTCGGTTTGTCGGAGGTGGTCCTGTTTCCTCTTCATGCGGACGGCCACCTTCCGCGCCACCTCTCCCGTGCTCTTCCAGCTCCGCTGGGTCTGGATATCATGATACAGACATGGTTGAGGCCACGTCTGTGTATTTTTTCCCCGATTGTTCTGTCCCCGGGGGTTCTAGAGTGCAAAAGGGTTCGGCAGTACGGGATCAGCTTACTCCTAGTAGCCCCGTACTGACTGGCCCGAATATGGCTTCCAAACATCTGGGCTCTTCTGGCACGCCTTCCGCGGTAAATCCGGATCAGGATGGTCCTCCCTCCTCAGTCCGAGGTCGTGATATTTCACCCTTGGCTGAAGCCCAAGAAGCTGCTGGATTGGCCCCTGAGGGGGACCAGTTCACAAATTCTGGTCTCTCAACCGAGGTTGTTGAGACCATTCTAAACTCTAGAGCCCCCTCCACGAGGAAACTTTATGCATTTAAATGGAAAATTTTCATTTCATGGTGCAGAGAACGTCAGTTGGACCCAGTTTACTGCCCAGTGGCTTCAGTGCTGGAGTTCCTCCAGAATCGTTTCTCTGACGGGCTCTCCCCGTCCACGCTTAGGGTCTATGTGGCGGCTATATCAGCCTTCCACACGCCTTTAATGGTGGGCACTCTGGGGACACACCCACTCATAATTCGCTTCCTTCGTGGAGCCAGGAGGATGAGGCCTGCCATCCAGCCTAGGGTCCCCACGTGGGACCTGGCAGTGGTCCTCGAGGGGTTATCCCTGGCACCCTTCGAACCCCTGGATAAGGTGTCTGAGAAATTTTTATCCTAGCCTTCCTGCTCGCTATTACTTCCCTGAAATGAGTTGGCGACCTGCAGGCACTATCTGTGGCTCCCTCTTTGCCTCGAGTTCGCTCCTGGCAGAGTGAGAGCCATTCTCCACTCTAGACCTGGCTACGTGCCTAAGGTGCCCACAAATGTGGCACGGTCTATAATCCTTCAGGCCTTTCATCCTCCACCGCATGTGTTGGCTGATCAAGCTAAACTACACTTGTTATGCCCGGTCCGGGCTCTTGAGGCCTATGTACATAGGACCTCGGGGTGGAGGAAGTCGGACCAGCTGTTTGTGTGTTTTGGGTTATCCAAGAAGGGCTCCCCGGTCTCCAAACAGACTATTAGCAAGTGGATAGTAGAGGCTATTTCTTCAGCTTACGAGGTGCGCAATCTGCCTTCACCTCTCCTGATAAAAGCCCACTCAACTAGAGGAGTGGCATCCTCTAGAGTCTTGCTAGCAGGGGTTTCTCTTCAAGAGGTCTGTGATGCCGCTGGCTGGGCCTCCCCACACACCTTCATAAAACATTACAGTCTGGATCTGCCCTCTACACCAGGTTCACAAGTTCTCATGTCTTGAGTGTGCTAGATTGCTTCACATCAGGGCGGGGTATCTCAGTATATAGGTCGGGGTATCTCGGGGTATTCGTTCCCCAAAGTGTCGAGTATCGACGCAGCGGGAGTTCCCTTGCAAAAGGGAATGTCTCGGGTTACTATTGTAACCATCGTTCCCTGAGTAGGGAATGAGACGCTGCGTCCCTCGGCCACACTTTTCGCGCTCCTGAGAACGACTTGCTTCGACCCTTCAAAAGCTGAAGCGGCTATGTTCCGGTGTCCTTTTATAGCTTCCGGATCACCGTCACATGCAATGTCACGAGTGACGAAAGACACAGCACCAATCAAGATTGGAGTAGTTCCACTACAGACTTCAGACGCATCATGCCGAAGGCATTCCCCAAAGTGTCGAGTATCGACGCAGCGTCTCGTTCCCTACTCAGGGATTGGCATTCACTTATCATGCAATTCACAATTTTGATCAATAGGGTAGGCTAAGTCACTGAACAGGAGTGGGATGGTAATCACAATTTACCATCACAATCTCAATCATAATTTCTCTTAATGATTCGTGCCTTAATGATATACCCTTAACTTGTTTATCGAGTATATATCTGAAGACATGTTCTATTGTATTTATTGCCCTCAGCAGTCTGTTGCTAAATGATGAGGTAATTTCTGAATTGAATATTAAAATAAAATTTTTAAAAAATTCTCGCAAGAGGTTCATTTATGTCATTAACTTTTTAAACAACCCAATACCAGTGTTTTAACTTCAGAAGAGTTAGAAATAAATCTGTATTCACATTGCTATTAGGTGACCTGCTGGCCAGGATAACCTTGTACATGCTACCAACAAACAACAGCTAACAACAAAACTGCAACGAGTTTTTCGAGAGCACCGGGCTCCTTCCTGTTCTAATATTCACACAGTTACTCACTTACACTATACGAAAACATAAAATGCTCAGCCTGGACAGAAACACACACAACAGCCATTTAGGCAAGCTTTGATTTGAATAAAAAGAAGAAAAGATGGCTGGAAAAGTCCTTGCCTGTAAAAACAGGGCTTTGTGATTGATAATGTTTTGGGCCTAAAGGCGCAAGATCAGCAGTACTGGCCTGGGAAAAGTAATTTTCATTAGTGTAGGACAGGAACGATAATGGAAGAGTAAAAACACTTGCACACTCACACCAGCAGTAGTAGGAGTCACTTCTGCATGTGATGTGAAACATTTTAGAGTGGGGCAGGCCAAAAGGACAAGCCCAGCTTGAACTGTCCACATAATGACACAAACAGTGAGGGTACCATCAACATGACATGCAGACTACACAAACTTGACACATGGATGATATGAGAGTGTCATTAGCCAGAGATTATGTGAGCAGCATACTGCAGGTGGTAAATAATGAGGGGTTTTACGGCGTAATGGATGTTGAAATGACAAATAATACCACAGGCTAGTCTGTATCTCAAATGGCTTCTGCTCAAGGGTACAGCAGATAAAATAGTGTGGTGCCAAAAGATGACAAACCCCAAATCCGCAGGAAGAGTGTAAAACAAGAGAGAAACTAATGCGAACAGAGTCTTATTTGTATAATCTTTCTGTAAACCAAGTTATTTTGTTCACCACAGACACTAATAAATATACAGACTTTCTCTGGAAGAGATCTTTTTAAAAGCATCCCCTGGTTTAATAAAACTTCAACAATAAAGACATTAAAAAAAACCCTGAAAAATCCCAACACATTTTTTTAATTTTTTTTATTTATTTACAACTACTATCATTCTTCATTATAATATTTGTATATATTTCATTTGAGTATGTCTAATACCTCCCATTGAAGCACTGGTCATACATATTTTTACATGATTTAACTAATTTCCACCATAAGTGCAGACATATTTAAAGAATTATTGTAGACCATGATACACTACCATTCAAATGTTAATCAGTTGGGATACGATTTTTTTTAAAGTAATACTTTTATTTATATAAACAGTATAAAGTATACTTTTACTTTAATTTTATTTGCATTACAGTGATCAAAACTGACTAATGTATGTTACAAAAGATTTAGATTTCAAATAAATTATGTTCTTTTGATCTTTCTAATCATCAAAGAATTCTGAAAAAAATAAAATAAATAAATGTCACAGTTTCCACAGAAATATTAAGCAGAAAAAACATTTTCAACATTGATAATAATAAGAACCATTATTCATACTTAAGCACCATTAACAATTGATAAAACTGATCATCAAATCAAATTAGAATGATTTCTGAAGAATCACGTGACACTGAAGACTGTAGTAATGATGATACTCCAGCTTTGCCATCACAGGAATAAATTATGTTAAAATAACAGTTATTTATAATAATATTTCACTAATTATTGTTTTTCATCAGTAATAATATTTTACAATATTACTATTTTTAAGCAAATAAATGCAGCCTTCAACATCAAAACATTAAAATTCTTCCACTTTTGACTAGTAGGGTATATAATCAATATAAATTGTATACAGTACCACTGAATATTAATAAAATTAAATAAATGAATAAAAAATATCATTTAAAATGAGTAAATATGAACTAAAAAAAAATCAATTGTAATATCATGTTTTTAAACATGGTAGTATCCCATCATTCTTTGAAGCATCTGTGAAATACAAAGTTCTGTCATGAAACTCTAGATGGCGCAGGATAATAGGTCCTTGACTCAATCTGCTTGCAATCAATTCATATATATAGAGCACAGCTGATTGGTTCCTGCTGTGTCAGTAGCCAATGAGCTCGCTGCTCAAACTTCAAATACCTGGTAAGCATTTGCTGTAGAATTTGCAGCATGCTTTCAGAAACCCTCCACCTTCCCCAGCTCCACCTGTATAGATCTGCTATGGGTAATTCATTAATGCTATATTGTACAGCAGCAGCATGTCTTACTTGCTCACAGCAGCATGTTGTGTTTGCATTGGCATTTTGTATTGTATTGACAATAACCAACAGCAGCAGCAGCAGCGTAGCAGATCTATTCCGCCAAGACCAAACATATCAACATTGTCACACATTACCAAGCCAAACGCTCCGAGAGTTGTCATGACAGAAGTATGAATATGGTAATCATTCAGTACCATGGAATTCAGTAGGATGGTTGTATTATAGTTTGACACCATGGTACTTTCATCGTACATTTTGGTAAGGGACAGCACATTATGAGATGCATCCAGCTGGCTCTTAGCTGTTAGAGAGCAATGGTGACCTTTAAATGTTGGATGAAATATGTTTTGGCTTTCTAGTAACACTACGTAACTCTCAGCATGTTATAAAAGATGTGAACTAAAGAGCCATCTGCACTACAGAGTCAGCACCGTGTGTCCATTCTTAATGAAGTTGGCATTCGTGTATGTGTTTGACCATGAAGTCATAGTGAAAACATCATGTCTGTCTGCTTCCTAACAGCTCTTCCCATCAAAGCATATTTCCAGTCTCAAAGGAGACCGAGGAAGGAACACACATGTACCTGAAGGAGCCATTCCTCGGGGCAAGAAGAACATCTACATTCTAAAGCAGCACTTACATGTTTTAATGTATTTACCAGCACTACACACACCTTGAACAAATGCAAGATGGCATAGGGAGAGCTTGTATCACCAGGGAGCTGTAAGGCATGTTAAACACATGACTCCCATGCTGAACATGTTCAAAGAGATCTATCGCCCAGAGCTGCATTTTCCAAAAGCATTGTGAGTCCAAGTTGATCGTGGAGGCCATTGCCACCAATGTTCTAAACGATCAACTTGGCTCACAATGCTTTAGGGAAATGCAACCAAAAACAGATTACAGAGCCTCCTGCTACATGACTTGAAGTTTTAACTTCTGTTCAGGATGACATATTACCCACGTCCAGCCAAGCAGAAAAAAACTGTACCCAAGACGACACTAAGAAAAAAAAACTAGTTTCCTCTCATGTTGGAATGTCCCACTAGAACTGCACTACTAGGAAATGCTGACTTTATTCCTCTGTTTTTACAATTCTTTCTGCAGGTTCCTTTTTCATTCCTGTCCAAGACTGGAAGAAGAGGACTGGAAAACCCTTATGCCAGAGGACTCCACAGAGAACACACAAAGACAAGAAACTGTCTTAAAATTGGCTACATTTACATACACATGTATCACCTATGACAGAAGCAATAAGAGATTTCCCTTAGATACATTACTAGCTGAAGTCATACAGTATCTCCTGCTTCCAAAACAATTACATAGACGGCAAAAAACCCATTGAAAGTTCACGTTCTACATGAACTAGTTCAAAGTTCAGTTCACAAATTTTAAAATGAACTAGTTCAGTTCATAGTTCATGATAGTACTCAAAATTTTGAACTAAGTTCACAGTTCCAAAAATGAACTAGTTCATAGTTCTTTTTTTCCATGTTGCTGCGAGATATTATTTTTCAAAATGATTGCCACAGCCCATACAGAACCACAGACAATTATTTTATCAGTTTTAACACTGAAGCTATGCGTCAGATTTTTCCCATCCTCACCGACCTTGTCATAAAACTCGTTTAAATGATCATATGACGCCTCCTTGCTGCTTTTTGTTTTGATTTGTAATGTAAGTGATGAATCGTTCATGAACGATCCGTTCATTGCGTCTGTCACGTGACAAATGAACGAAAGACTCGGAAGGTAAAGTAATTATTTATGTTCCCTGTAAACGATTTTTGACTGCATTATAATGATTTCTTAATTCAGACTATGATCAAGATTGCATAGGTGGATGTGTTCTGGGAATTTGCCTGTTAATAATATAACTTTTAAAGCCCCTTAAATGAACGAAATGACTCGAATTTTTTTTATTTATTTTTTATTTTGATGAACGAGATCGAACAAGAGAGTCAGTAGACTGGTGGCTGGTGTTGCCAGATTGGGTGTTTTTTTCCGCTACATATTAAGGCCAGTTTACGGTGTGTTTTAGCCGGGTTTTCGCCTGGAAGGCTCTATAGAAATCTGGCATCCTATTGAACTAAGTTAAACTGAGACAGCGTGCCGTTCACAGACACCAGAATGAAGTTCACAGTAACGTTCATCAGGCAGTAATACAGTACGTTCAGTTCACGTTCGCCCAAAATATGAACGAGTTCATGAACTATCGTTCAATGAACGCGTTCAGGCACAACACTGCCCATTGTTAATCAAAGTAAAATGTTTAAGCATCTTTAAAACAAGATCATTTAAACTCAAAAGCAAAATTTCATAAGTGTATAATCTCTATGCCACTAGTGGCAACAAATGGAATTGCAAAAATATGTTTCCTGAACCCTGAATACTGCAATGTCTGTCATTGGTTGAACAAAATTAAATTGAACTTAAATTGCTGTGTGTGGCTGATCGGAATGAAATATTATTTTAATAAACAATACAGCATTTTTTTTATTGCCCTACAGGATCACAGTGTTTAAACTTTCTTGGGAAATCAACCTACAAATGGCTTACTTACTATACTCTGCATATTAACCTAGGAGGAGAAAGCCTAAACAAATAATTAGATATTACTTAATTACACTAGACTGAGTGTATTAATATGCTGCAAAAAAAGAGCATTTAATTAACTTTACATTAAAACAGTGAAACTCATATTTAGACATATAGTTATATACTTATAATTGAAAATAGGTAGGAGCTGTGGTGTAGCTGGGGAGCTCATGTGGCCAACACGAGATCACATCCAACTTGTGACATTCTTCAATCCACCTTTTCTTGTTCTTTCTGTATTATTATATCAATAAAAGTGACAAACAGCCAAGAGCTAATATCATGGTACTTTTTAGAAAGTGAGATGTGGAAACCTTGACTGACAATGACAACAATCAGTGTTTTTCAGCCTGTGGTCAAACACATGCATTCTATCATTCACTGTCTCTTTCTGTTGAGCAAGTTTGTTTATGAGGGACTGATGGCAAACAGGCATCACCCTGTTAGTGCATTAGACTGAAGACATATGCCTGTATAATGAACACCGCTCTTTCACTAGGACACTGACAGCATGCAAGAGACGCAACCCACCCTCACATTCCACATAAATAATGCAATCTACTCTCTGCTACATGATAAACAGTGTGGAAGAGCCGTCAAATGAACATGCAACAAATGCGGGATTTGAAAAATGTGCCATATTTCACATCCCGCTTCATCAAAGCTTAATAAACATCAAGACGAGAATTTGTTAGTGTCTTCCTTCCACTTCACAGGGTTCTTTACAGTAAAAATAACTTTTAATGAAACTCTAGAATAACTTGATTCAAAAAAATGTTTGATGGGAAAAGAAATTCAATTACACTACAGATGTCCTGTCTCAACATTAAAGGGCAAGTTCACCCAAAAGTCCAAACTTTACTGTGAAACAACATCTTTTGAAATTTATATTCATAAAAGAATCTAAAAAAAACAACTAAAAAAAACATGGTTTCCACAAAAAATATTAAGCAGCACAACTGTTTTGAACATTGATAATAATAAGAAATGTAACTTGAGCCCGAAGTCAGCATATGATTTCTGAAGAATATTAGACATTAATTTATTTCACTCAAGAAAACAGGTATTTTAAATTGTAATAATACTTCACAATATGACTGTTTTTATCTTTTTACTGTTTTTTTTTTTATCAAATAAAAGCAACCTTGGTGAGCATAAGATACTTCTTTCAAAAACAGTAAAAAAATCTTACGAACTTCAAAATGTTGAGTGGTAGCATATTACGTGTTTTTAATCCGTGTAATAGCTTTGTGTGACAAACAGAGCAAAATTTAAGTTATTCACACACACAAAAAAACTGGTTTGACAGTTGATTGATTTCATTATACAGTAAAGACCAGCTTGAATCTGTATTAAATACACCCTTTGTGTTCTACACAACAAAGAAAGTCATGCAATTCTTTTTTTAACACAAAAGAGTGAAATATGACAGAATTTTTATATTTGAGTGAACTATTCCTTTAACAATCCAATCCAATCCAATCCAAATAACAATCCAAAATATAATCCAATATGCCAATTGTGTGAATTCTGCTAAATAAATCAGGTCATTCCAAACAAGCACAGATTGTACACAGGCACAAGACTTTGCCTGAGGAAGCCACAAAGAAGCAGATGCCACTGAGCGTGAGAGAGAGATTTGGAGATTTTCTGAGTTCACCTCGAATCATCTTTGCAGAAAACTGTTCATTTTAAGCTGTCCAGGTTGTAGGCTGTGCTTAATGACAAGAGTTATCTCCCATGAGCACATGGTGCTTGGATACGGCTTAAACACACAGCTGAACACTGAATGTTGATGATTACGAACCGAAGGGTGATGCCAAAGGTTAACAGCTAATTTACTAGAACACGCACACAAATGTGCATAGTCTAAAACTTTCTTTAAACCAATGCCATCAAATCATGAACATGTTTCTAGATTACAGAACCATACAAGCCTGGATCCACAGCAGGTCCCGTGAAGCTGATCTTCAGGTCTATGAATGCCAAATCAGGTCTGTTCCAACCTCTGTGCCATCAAACATCTGCTGTTGAATAAACATTGTTTACCTGTGTAATCAATGAGGGAGCATTGAGAATAATAATAATCCAGATCGAGTGTGCAGCCAGTGAATCCCAGAGTACACCCTAGCAATTCAATGAGAGAGCATCAAATCACATGCTACTCCTGGGTCTGCAGTTGCAAAGGTAACCTTCAATCACCTAGAGTTGAGAAGAGACTTTACAATGACACACAGATGAACAGAAGTCTCAACAGACTGTTCATGTGGCTCAAGTGAGTGTTGCACTAGCAATTGCTAATATCATGGGTTTGATTCCCCGTAAAATGTATTATGTTGAAAGTACTGTCACTTTGGATAAAAGCATGTGCTAAATGCAAACAACAACAACAGCGTAAGGCTGGGTTATTTCATCTACCCAACCGCTGGGTTATGAAATGTGGAATTTGGGTTATTTTGTGCAACTCATGCATTGAGTCAAAATCCATCAACCCAAAATACATCGGTTGACCCAACACGTGGGTTGTTTGTGCTTCGAACGTCGTTACATCATCACCAGAATCCACACACCGAGCGCTCGTCACAGCAGAGAACCTGACTGATCATCCAGCGAGGCAAATGAATAATAAAAGGTTTGTGTACACTAACGTTACATGTCTAATTCACACTGTCTGTGTTGCGTTACCTATTAAAGTAGTATCTTTATAATGTCGAGGCTAGTTGGTTGGTTTGGCTAACAACGTAGCTAACGTTAGCCAATTAGCCGTTATCATGGAAGCACGGATAGCCTACAGCTTATCGATTTGGTCTGAATTATATTAATGAATTAATGAAACAAGTTCATAATGCCCATGGGCATATGGGCATGTTTATTGAGTTCGCCAGGCTAATTTGCCAGCTAGTTTCAAGCTAGCCAGGTGATTCGCCAGTTAACTAGATTACTAGCCAACAGGCTGTCAGTTAGTTGCTTTGCTAGCTATATTTTTTTAACTGGCTATAAATGAACGCGCTTGTTTTTCCTGAAGCTTTTAATGTGAAATGTGAAGGCATAACACAGTGTTTGACTGATTAAAGTATGTAAAAACAGTGAGATAACCTGATACAGTGCTATGCATAAGTTTAGACACCCATGCTAAAGTTGACTAAAAAGAGGAATGAAAAATCATCTTTTGGAAATTGAACTTAATGCCTTAATTTAAATTTTTTTGGAAAAATCCAACCTTTAAGGACACAAATTTTCTTTGTGAATGAATAATGTATCGTAAATAAATAAATGTTCTTCCTTAAAATACAGGGTGCATAAGTCTGGACACCCCTATGTTAAATTCCCATAGAGGCAGGCAGATTTTTATTTTTAAAGGCCAGTTACTTCATGGATCCAGGATACTATGCATCCTGATAAAGTTCCCTTGGCCTTTGGAATTAAAATAGCATAGAGTACTTTCCATAAGATCATCTCTCAATGCAAATCAAACCAGCTATTAGGCTAACTGAAATAAAACCATGCCAATCTCTAGGTATGGTGAAGGCTATGTGATGATGTGGGGCTATTTTAATTCCAAAGGCCAAGCTATGGGTATAGCTATGGGTATTCTATTGCAATTTATTTTCTTAAATTGTACTGTAATGTGTTAGAATTAATCTGGCATATGGGTTAATTTTACCCAGCATTTGGGTACACTATATAACAAATATGTAGTTGAATCAACCCAGAATTGTAATTAATTTGACCCAGCATTTGGGTACACTATATAACAAATATGTAGTTGAATCAACCCAGAATTGTATTTAATTTGACCCAGCATTTGGGTAGAATATTTAACTCATCTGTTGGGTTAAAAATGACCAACCCATCTTGCTGGGTTAAATTAACTACTGTTGGTCTGGTGCAATATTGATCCAGCAGTTGGGTTATAAAACAACCCAAGTTGGGTTATTTTTAACTCATCATTTTTCTGTGTGTAGGAGATCTATGAAACTTACAGAAATCAATCTGTTAGCATGCCCATTGATCCCAATGGACAGTTTTCTCATGGACATTCAATTATGAACACAATTGTTTTTGAGGCGTAAATGCCATGTGACTAATCATGAAAACTATGTCACAAGTTTTCTTATATCGCCACACAAAAGCATACATTTGCACTATTAACAGTCCTTAGCATTGTCACAGGTAGCAGGCAGGACAAAAAATAAAAAATATAGCCCAGATGTATTGCTAGTCATTAATAGAGAAAGATAATCTTTTCCCCCAAAATGTAGTTTTATCAGAAAGGGATAACTAGCCATGCTAATTAGCCAAAGTAAGACATGCTGCTGCTGTACAATATACAGTATAGTGTATGTGAATTATCCATACCAGATCCATACAGGTGGAGCTGGGGAAGGTGGAGGGTTTCTGAAAGCGCGCTGCACTGCTAAGGCAAATGCTAACCAAGTATTTGAAGGTTTAGCATGCAAGCTCATTGGCTACTAATACAGCAGGAACAATCAGCTGTGCTCTATAGAGAAAGATATGACTGCAAGCAGTTTGAGTTAAGGACCTATTATCCTGCACCATCTAGAGTTTCATGACAGAACTTTGAATTTGCAGTCTTTGTCTACTTTGCACATTTTTTTAAGTTTTAAGTATTAAAAATGAGTATCAGCCATTAAAAATGTTAAACTGAAAAGCTCAGCATGTTCTGTTGTTTACTGATGACAGTTCGCCTTGACCAAACACACACACAAGCACATAAACCAAGACAATGAACAGCACCATGCACAGCTTGCTCCTTAAACTCAAGTTTTATGCACCATCTTTCACAGTTTGGTGCAAAAACAATTTGATCAATACTTGTTTCAGTTGACACGCATGCTAGAATTTTAGCTTGCAGATTCTTTGGAGTGGGAAACACACACAGTCCGTAGAGAGAGCGCACACACACACACACACACACACACACACACACACACACACACACACACACACCCGCACGCGCACACCCGCACACACACACACTTAAAGAATTGAAAAAAGAAAGAAAAAGAAAAAAAAAAAAAAGAAAAAAAAAGAAAGAAAAAAAAACCTATTTCGGAATCTTTATTGTAATAATGTAGAGGATTGCATTGTGCTTGCTAATCTGATATGGGCACTGTCTGCATTGTGCATACAATTGTTACATTTATTAAGTGTTACAATTATCCCTGCTTTTCCCAACTTATGGTAGCAAAGAAATTGTGACCACAAATTCTACACAGATTTTACACTGTATAACTGTTCAAGAAGACTGTTCACTTTACAAGTTGGTTAGCCAGCCTATTCTTGTCTAAGTGAGCAGTTCTTGGCCAGAACAAGCAACAATACGCACCAAACTTCATGCCAACAATCAAAGGTGTTGTTTGTAAGGCTACATCTGAGGAGGCAACCAACAATTCAAAATTATAGAGAGACACTTTTAGGAGAACTGAAAGATCTATTCCTGTAAAAACTCAAGCAATCGCAATGAAATTATCATTATCATCAGACACATTTTTCATATCAACATAATGCACCAAAAATGTTCCCAAATGTTTTGTGTATTTTCATACCCTTCATAACTAAATTTTAATTTTAATCAGTCAAAAATTTATTGACAAGATTATGAGAATATACAACAAATACCAGAGCATTAACCTTGTCAACAACAAAGTGTCTTCATTCCATGCTAATTCCAGCTAATTTCCTAGTTTATCAGAAGAACACAAGCATACATTAACTGTGAATGCATTATCTACCAGCATACTGATGTTTGAGTCGGCCACCATGATTGTTTTGCTACAAGGGCCTCTAATGTTTGAACACGTGCCATACAATAATCTTTATCCTGGAGAAGCGCACTGGTGCTGTAGTGCCGGCTAGCACGTTCATGTTAGCAAGCAGCGGGTTCGCGCTGTTGCGTGCAAATCATAGCCCGAGGCCAATGAAAGAATGACAAAGGTTAACAGTCCCCCAAGGGGAGGGGAAGGGAAAAGAGAGCAAACAGGGCAGAGGTGAAAAACAACCAAAGAGGCAGAATGATAAGAAAAATGAGCGGAAACAAAACAGGGACCCTAAAAGGGGTGATGTGCTCTAGTGCGTATAACTCATAAACACACGCACATAAGCAAGAGCTTACAATTACAATAAACAAACAATTACACAAGAGCACATGCTCTGAGACGGGTCTGCATGCAAATAACTGATTCTTTAATATGTCTACTCAGTCTACTCAACTGGTGCAGGGATGGCGTTTTTGTAGGCCAAACCGAAAGTTAGCATCACACTGGTTCCTTCCACAAAAACCCAACTGGATTTTTCCATTGGCTTTTGGATTATTGCAGAAAATAAGGTCTATGACTAACCAAAGCTTATGATTCTTACATGCTTTGTTCATCATGATACATTTTTTGATACACAAACACACATTTTTTGAATTTTGAAGCGTACATACAATTGTCAGAAGTCAAAAGCTACACATACTGTAAACGAACTACACCAGTCGCATGACTTCATCGTCACCATCATCAAGCTTCTGAAAACTCTTTAAGAACATTTTCCCTAAAAGTTAGAGTTAATAGTACACTCTAGAAAAGGATGATTGACCTTTCTTGCCTGCACAATTTTTCTGAAATAATGCTAGTTAATCTAAATCAAGCTGTTAATTTTCATGCCAATGTACAAAATTATCAAATTAAAGTGCCTGAGCTTGACAAGATCATATTTATAAATGAGCAGAAAGAACACAGAAAATGGGCTGGTGAGCTCTGGCATGTAACTCTCTCTCTTTCTCTCTCTCTCTCTCTCTCTCTCTCTCTCTCTCTCTCTCTCTCTCTCTCTCTCTCTCTCTCTCTCTCTCTCTCTCTCTCTCTCTCTCTCTCTCTCTCTCACACACACACACACACACAATCGAGAGCTGTGCAAACAAAGTGAAATCTAAAACAATTACACAAGAGCACACGCGCAGAGATGGGCCTGCACGCAAATAACTGACAGAAACATGAATGCGAAAAGAAATCCGTGCCACTTTAATCCTTTAATAGGTCTACTCAGTAACACACAAACACAAAATTACAGAAGAAACAAACAGATCCTCAAAAACGCTCCAAATTGCTGGCACAAACAAAGCCCTTATCACGCTAGTTTAAAAACCTCTTAAAGCATCCTCATTTCTTTCTCTCCCTCGCAGACTCATTAGTTGGATAACAGAAGAAGTGCGGCTCCCCCAGTTGACCCTCTATCCTTGTTAGCGCCTACTGGCCACTTTCCCCTGTGTGTTCGCAGAGCGATCTGCTAAGTGAAGGGAGAAAAAGCAAAAGTGGCATACAACAAATTATTTGACCCCTCGGGCCGCCCTCTAGTTCAAACACAAAATTTTTAGGAGCACCATCACCCAACCCCCCCACCTCGCACCCTGCTCGCGTAGCACCCTGCCTGGGCATCAGGTCTGATCTCTCTCCTGCCTGGGTCCTGGAGCGTTATTAAGTGAGAAGACTGTGGTTGATTGTAGCCCGTGGCACAAAACCTGCCCTAACATCTATATGCACACTGCGAATGGCCTACTTCTACTCCATCAAGCTCTGTAGCACAAATGCACGCTCACATAGACCAAATAACAGTTTGTGCCAAGCTCACGTCACCTTGCTGTTAATGTGACCTAACACTGGCACAAGAAAGAGAGAGTAGAAGACGCCGGAGGGCTGAAAAAATGTTGCCATTTAATGTTTAAAGCTCTGTGTGTGTTTATAAGCGTGTCTGTTTGTGTGTTTGGGTGGGTTTATTTAAAGATACAAATGTTGACAGGTTTGTTCCAGCTGACGAAAACAGGTCAGCCAAATTATAGGGTCAAACTAGTCAACCAGCTGTTTTTAACCAGGTCAACCCAGCTTAGCCAGGATAGTCCACCAGCTCTAAACAAGATAAGCAAACAAATAAACCAGCTTGGGCCAGTAAATGACCAGTTTCGTGTTGAAAACCATAGCTACAATTAAAGGTGGATTATTTATGACACAAATTATGGCAAACATATACATACTGAATTTCAACAGCATATTCAACACTGAGATTATTTTAAAGCAGATAGCAAAAAATCTAACTAGAATTTTTTTATTTTGAATCAAAGAACCAAACAGACTATTTTTTTGTAAGTTACTTCATTGAGTACAGTAGGAGCCATATAAATATATTTCTACTAACCAAGCTACAGAATAAGGACAACAATAGCTATAAATAAATGGCCTAAAATAAATAAATAATGTGCTTAAACAGCCAAACTGGTATGACTGACTTTACTTTGTGAAACACAAAAGATCCTATTTTGAATAACATTTTAGTCATGCTTTTTAATGTAATTACAATGAACAAGGAATGGAGCTTTCAAACTTCAAAAAGCACCATGACAGTATCATAAAAGTGCTATTATAAGTTTTTGAAGTTTTCTGTTAACCGCCATGACTGGATAATTTAGTCAGTGAGTTAAACTCGCTGAAAGGTGGATCAGCCTAATGTGTGAAAAATAAATATATCTATATATCAATGAGATCAGTTTTGTGAAATGGTTCAAATGATTCATAAAAACAAAAACAAAAAAAGTATGATTAATTTTAGTGAATAACACATTTCAGTCTGTTCTCTACACAAAGCTACCATATGGTTCCATAAGACATTGAATATTGCACTATGTAATATGAATCACTTTCTTAATTTTCTTTCCTGACGGAATACTCTTCAAAAACTAACATTTTGTGTTCCAAAAAAAAGAAAAGAAATATGAATGACACAATTTTTATTTATTTTTTTCTATGAGAAGGCTATGACTGATTTTGTGATCAGAAACACATGCACCAACAACACAGGTCCTCCTCCATCTGAATTATCATTCTTCATACACACTTAGCTCTCATTCTCTTTGTTCATGTTTTTACTCTTTTGAAAGCTCTAACCCATTCCCAGAGCGAATAAAAGCCATCTTTAATTAGACTACAGCAACTCTGAATATTCCATTTTTCTATCTTCCTTTTCTTCTCTTGTGTATTACACGGAAACGACATTCATAGCACTTCATTAACCGTATGGACCATGTTATTGTACATCATTAGCGGAGCGGGATGAGCAATTCTTCACACAAGACACACAACCATATGTGATCTCTTAAGTTGAATAACAATGAGCAGTTAAACCATTTATAAATTAAAGGAACACTCCACCGTTTTTGGAAATAGGGCTTATTCACCGTCTTTCCTACATTTAGATAGGTGGGCAAACGCATTTTTGTCTCAGTGCATGCATTGTTTTAGTTTGGAAGCGCCACCGCTAGCTTAGCTTAGCATAATGAATGGAATCCTCTGTTTCCAGCTAGCATGTCATGAGGAAAAGTGATAAAAAAAACAAAAAAAAAAACAAATGACTTCTTGTGGCCTGCGTATTCACAACGAGTACAAATAGCAATGCAGATATTGACTATATTGGGGTGAAGCACAGGCGAAGTACTGCTACTTGGGCGCAGAGATATCACGCTCACCACCAGTTCATGTTGACTGTCATCCTCACGTCCTCAGGCTGTTGAGCGATCGCAACCTCCTCCTCCTGTCGTTCTATTTCCAAAGCATGCAGCTCCTCTTCTGAAAACTCTGGTTCATAGAGGTATGGTTCTGGCTCTTGACTGTCTGAGAAGTCACCCTCCTCGTCTCTCACAAAATCCGCCATGTTCATCGCCATTCACTATGTCTACTGTAGGAAAAATAGCCGGCTACTATTCACGCTGGTATGTTGACGGAAGTTGGGGGATTTCAGGTGTAGTGTGATATCTCTGCGCCAAAGTAGCAGTGCTTCGCCTATGCTTCCTCCCAATATAGTCCCAAGTCAATATCTGCCTAGGAAATCGCCTAGTGTTAATCTGCATTGCTATTTGTACTCGTTGTGAATACGCAGGCCACAAGAAGTAATTCGTTTTTTTAATTTTTAATTTTTTATCACTTTTACTCATGACATGCTAGCTGGCAACAAAGGATTCCATTCATTATGCTAAGCTAAGCTATCGGCGGCGCTGCCAAACTAAAACAATGCATGCACTGAGACAAAAATGCGTTTGCCCACCTATCTAAATGTAGGAAAGACGGTGAATAAGCCCTATTTTAAAAAAAAACGGTGGAGTGTTCCTTTAAACTAATCAAAAGGTTTTTATTGCACACAAATGGATCCTTATTTGTGCTTGATAGAGCTTTTAGAATTCTTTAAGTCTGAGAAAAAAGAAAATAAAAAAAACTTCACCACCAAATGTATTTTGAAAGAAATGTCGATTTTATGTCTCATTCTCTCATTTCTGCTACTGAAACCATCATTTCCTTCCCTCGATAACGGTGCCCACATCTCCCCTCGACCATCCTCAATAACCTCAATTTCCCACTATTACTCTGTCAAAAGCTCCCAGAGGATGACAGCGGAGCCGAGAGCACGGGAGCAGGTGCCACAGCATCTGAGGGCACAGATTTCTCATGTCGAAATGACCTACAGTGAGGGCTAGCTCTGTGACAAGAAACAAAAGAGAGACGAAGAAAGAGAGGCTGAAAGGAGAGAGGAAGCTATCATATGACCGAGTAGGGTGGTTAATTTGCTCTAACAAAACGGAGAGGCCTATTGGGGCTCAGACAACCCTAGTTAAGGGAAGACAGAAAAACTTTGTCTGTGTGATGATCTGAAAACAATGCCGTCTTTGTGTGCTCGGATGGGAGCCTTTAAATGCAGCTGAAGAGCGTGCAGGCAGAAGAAATAGCGATGAGATGAGGTGAAAGGAAATTATTAACATCCAGAGGTGGGGAGGAAAGCAGCAGTGTGCAGTGAATGCAAAGAACACAGTGTTATGTTGTCATAGTGATCTCGCACACATTATTCAAACAGCGCCGAGAATCATATTCGAGAATAAACTTTACTTAAAATATCATGCTAATTAACATATGAATCAACCTTTTCTTTTTTTCTTTATTTCTTTACTTTTCTCTTTATTATCTTATTGGGTTTCATTTTCATTTAAAAAACATTTTCATGTCCTCGTGTTTTCTTGTGAAGCAATTTCACATTAATTATCCATTGCGATTTAAATGGTGACACGTTAACTATTTGGCTATTGGTTAACATTTTCCAATAGACAGCGTTGGCTACGTGATGTCAGCGGAAGTAATTCTGGAGGCCAAAAAAAGTTATTACATTGTAATGAAAGATCAAGATTTTTTTCCCCAAATACATTAACATGATGCACGAGCAGGTTGTGATGGATTGTGGTATTAGTTTGTTTGTCTCGCACACACACGCACACGCACACACACGCACACACGCACACACAAATCCTCCTGATAAAAATTAAGCTGTTCTTTTCCCCCCATTGTGTAAATTATCAAGTTAAAATGTCTAAGCTTGACCGTGAATGTCTGGTATAATAGAGTTGAAAAGTTACTGAATAACAGAAATGACCCAGATATTAATAACGGTGGCTAATGTTTTAAACAAATGCACACTCCGGGGGAAATTTCAATGAACGATAAATAAACTGTTTTGAAAAGTTTTTATCTGTAAATTAGAAGCACTTTAATGATTATGTTCATAGGAAAAATAAGATTAGTTGTTTTATCAAATGTGAATGGTATACCTCATTAAAATAATAGAAAATAAATGCTCTGAGTGTCTGCCTGATCTCCCGAGAATCAAATTTAGAGATTGCAATGAGTGTGAACAGTGTGCTTTATAATAATGAAAGCCTCATGGAACTCATCAAAGGATTTATTCTGAAAACCCACAGTGGAACAAATACACACGCACACACTCGATCGGCTACACACACACACGCACAGGGGTTTTTAATTACTCTTAGTCACTGAAATTGGGATCAGTGTCTAAACTAATCTTCATGCATGTCTGGTTCAGGATGTAATATCTGTAATAGAGCAGTATGAATACTGTTACACTGTCTCCCACTGCTGAAATGCTTATAATTCAAATGAGACTGCTGGAGTTGTTATATTTAATTTAATCTACCAGCCTAAAAAATGATCTGCAATCAGAAGCAGATTGTGGTGATTAAAATGAAATATGGTTTTAAATGTGCATTAATTTTAATGTGACAATGTGTTGTGCCAGTTATTTGCAGTCAATCCAATGACTAACGGATTGATTTTTTAATAAAATAACACAAAACTTTAATTACGGCCCAGCGAAGGTAAAAGTGACTTATAAAATCAAAACATTAAATATTTATATATTTATAAAAGTGTTAGATCAAAATCGCTCTGTAATCACTATGGTATCAGGGTTAATACCTTCAAGCACAGCACGATCCAGCTGACGAAAAAGGAAACATTTTATTACAAAAGGAGAAGTGACAGATTTTAAATGATGAAAGTTTTAAAAGTTTTGAAAGTTAATCATTACTTTATGTGAGATTATATCAGCTCAGAATATGGTTGAAACAAGAAAAATTAATTTACAGTTTAACAGACATGAAGCTCATGAACCATTAAACTGTCTATTATTGTGTGTAGTATGAGCCAGTTTTGATAGATTAAACACATAAATACACAATAAAGGTGGAATTTTCAGAGGCTTTTTTGCAGTTAAGACTTAAAGCTACATGCCTATAACCCCAGACTGAGAAGTATTTACTGGAGTGACAAGTGTGACAACTAGCCCCAGTCACCCCTAAAGTCGCTCCCAAACATTTTAACCCATACTATGTAACTGCATTAGAGAAAAAAAAATAAAACAAACAAAATGGTTTAAAGAAACAGTTCAAGCTCATTTCAAAACAAATGTAAAGATTTTCCAAAAAGTATTAAATAACATGAAATATATTTACACTCACCGGCCACTTTATTAGGTACACCTGTTCAACTGCCCATTAACTCAGATATCTAATCAACCAATCGCATGGAAGCAACTCTATGCATTTAGGCATTTAGAAATGGTCAAGACGACCTGCTGAAGTTCAAACTGAGCATCAGAATAAGAAATGGGATTTAAGTGACTTTGAACATGACATGGTTGTTGATGCCAGACGTGCTGCTCTGAGTATTTCAGAAACTGCTGATCTACTGCAATTTTCATGCACAACCATATAGGGTTTACAAAGAATGGTCCGAAAAAGAGAAAATATCCAGTGAGCGGCAGTTCTGTGGGTGAAAATGCCTTGTTGATGCCAGAGGAGAACGGCCAGACTGGTTCGAACTGATAGAAAGGCAACAGTAACTCAAATAATCACTCGTTACAACCGAACTGAAGTATGCAGAAGAGCATCTCTGAATGCACAGCATGTTGAACCTTGAAGCAGACGGGCTACAGCAGCAGAAGATCATGGTGTAAACAACATGAAATCATGGATCCATCCTGCCTTGTATCAACAGTTCAGGCTGCTGCTGCTGGTGTAATGGTGTGGGGGCATGGGCCTCAGTTTGGTTTGAAATGTGCTGGGGACAGAGACGCATTCGGAAGTGCATTTTCAGAAGTGCTGGGTACAACGACGCATTCAGCGTGTCAGAGGTTCTGGGTTCTAATCCGCACTCGTATAGGTTTTTTTTTTTTTCTCATCAAAACCGATTATGTTTATCAGTGGTTGTATATCAGGCAGGGACACGTTTGTGTGCATTTTGTTTTGTAATTTCACCGGAACGAATAGAGAGTCTCCACAACGGATTGAAGCGCGCGTCCGAGTGAAGACTGAGCGCGAGCCACAAGAGAACACAATATGCGCTCCACTGATCGCAGCAGCAACGCGCACTTTGATCATTTGATTTCAAAAACAACACATTTCATCGCCTCTTATTTAACAAACAAACTAAATTAATGCTCTGCTAGTTAACTGGAGATGTTTTATTTATTTGTATTGGTACATTCGTGCCGAGATGTTTCAAAAGTAGTGGGGACAAGATCAACCTTAGCAAAAAGTGGTGGGGACATGTCCCACCCGTCCCACCCGCAAATTACGCCTATGTGTGGGGGATATTTTCTTGACACACATTTATTCTCCCACCGCATATATCAGGCTGGCTATATAGAATTATGGGTAATTGTCAACAGCCAAAATTAATACAAGAAGCACCTGGACCCTATCTTAGTTGTTAAACATTAGTGGTTCATGTCAATTTTGAATGTGATGAACTACACCAGTAATTACTCTACTAGGACATCTGTTTGAACTGACCACTAAAAATATTGGCAGGGTGAAAGTCTTTTGAAAAAAAGGCACAGAAAAGTTTTCTGGGTGTCTATGTTTGGATCCACCACCAACCAACCTATAATTCCCATGTGAAAGAAATACAGACACTCACACAGACAGCGAGCTCTCTGTGTCAGATGAGGCATATGGTAGACGATCGAGTGTCATATGACAAAGGGAGAGGGGCTTTTGCCAGCACAAGCTCAAACACACTCACATCTCATGACCGCTTCGCCTTTTCTGACTGAACTAGTAAACAGTGCGCTCTTTCTTCACCCGTTCAGATTCTAGTTAAACTTGTGACTAATTTGTCTCATACCTCTGCAGACATCATGCATTCTACGCCCCTCGGGACCAGAGAGAAATGAGATTATTTTTGCACCCTGAGAAAGGTCTTTGTAATGAAAGCTGCACATAACTTATAATGCATGATGTGGACGATCAATCAGGCTGTAGTCTGTGAAAGGTCTTCTCCATGCCAGGCCCGGAGTGGGTAATCGGGAGAATTCCCGGTGGGCCACTTCACTTTTGGGCCAGTCGAGGATTTTTTTTTTTTTTTTTTTTACATTTCAATGTCACGTTAGTTACATATAGGCTACACTAATTCTGACTTTATTTCTCAGAATTGCGAGATATAAAGTCAGAACTGCGTGAAATAAAGTCGCAATTGCGTGCTATTAAGTCAGAATTGCGAGATATAAAGTCAGAATTGCGTGAAATAAAGTCGCAATTGCGTGCAAGTCAAAATTGCGAGATATAAAGTCATAATTGTGTGAAATAAGTCGCAATTGCTTCTTATAAAGTCAGAATTGCAAGATATAAAGTCAGAACTGCGTGAAATAAAGTCGCAATTGCTTTTAAAGTCAGAACTGCAAGATATAGAGTCAGAATTGTGTGATATAAAGTCGCAATTGCGAGAAATAAAGTCAGAATTGCGAAATATAAAGTCAGAATTGTGTGAAATAAAGTCGCAATTGCTTCTTATAAAGTCTAAGTGAATTATTATTTAACCTTTACATTATTTGTTAACCCATGGTATTAATATAAACTACACAATAGTACGAGCTGAACTGTTGCTTCATTTATCCAATTTAGAAAAAGTGCTAATTTGGAATTCCACCATGGAAAAAGTGGGCCGGTCTTGGGCCTGAAACTCCCGGGCTGAAAAGTGGCCCCACTCCGGTCCTGCTCCATGCTGATCCATATATAGCACACGTTTACTTTTCTTGTAAAGACTTTAACAAACAACTCTTGTCTCATGCATATTGAAATTTTCGTACTTTTTTGATCAGGTGCCGAAAAGTTTCAAAAGAGGAAAGTGTTAAAGAAAATGCATGCCTAACTATTTCATTCAAATAAGGACAAAAGGAACAGATGCTAATTTCAGAGGATGCGGTCTGCTTTACTCGACTCATCATGTTTTAGCTCATATTTAAATAGGCGTAATTCTGAAAGCTCATTGATGATTTCCATTTAACTTTTATACGCCGGTCCATTTTCCTTTACCGAGCGAGATGAAACACTCAAATGCTCTTTAAGGAGTTCATTTATCACGCCGTCCATTGAAATTGAGAGGCTGATTTCTGCAGGTGCATAACAATGTGTTTAGCATCACAAAAGCTGCGGTAATGCAATAGATCAGCACTCTGCATAACTTTGGCTGCCGCACGACCAACAAAATTGACTTTGTAGCATGTACTTCATGGTGATATGGAGTGATAGCCAAAATGAGAAAGGGAGAAAGAGAGAGAGGTGTAAAATACAATTCACAGCTATCCATTTTACATTTATTTTTTTGGTCACACTTTATATTAAGCGTCCTTAACCACTATATATTTACATAAAAAAGTACAATGTACTCATTGTCTTCAGACTGTATTTTTATGCAATTAAATGTTATTAAATATGTAAGATTGTATAAATTCAAAAATTCAAAAGTAATATTGTGAAATATTAGTAGCCTACAATTTAAAATATCTGTTGTCTATTTGATTTTAAATGTATTTCTGTGATTGCAAAGCTGAATTTTTAACACCATTACTCCAGTCTTCAGTATCACATGATCCTAATAAATCAAGAAATATTTCTTATTATTATCAGTTAATAATTGTGCTGCTTAATATTTTTATCGAAACTGTGATCAATTTTTTGTTCAGGATTCTTTGATGAATAGAAAGTTCAAAAGAACAGCATTTATTTGAAATAGAAAACGTTTGTAACATTTTAAATGTATTTACTGCCCATATACTGTATACATAATTTAATAAATATTTTAATTAGATTTAAATATTAAAAGATTTACGTTACCCTGGCAGCATGAATAAAAAATAAATTAAAAAAAAGGCTAAAAAACATCCGGTCTGATCTAGGCGGTGAATAAAAAGCTCTCTCTCATTCCCACCGCTGCCTGCAGCCAAAGGCTCTCATCATAAAATACGAAGCTGACAGGAGGTGTTCTGGATTAAACCTGTTTAAACAGGAGACCGCGGAGAGCAGGCGTGTCTCTGCTCGTGGGCCGCTTAGGTTCACGCTGTCTGGATTAGACCCCGAACAGAGCCCACTCGCGCACATCAACACACACCGACATACACACACAGACAGAGCTTAGCAAGCAATAAAGCATCTCACACCTGACACCACTTTAACCTGCCTGGTGCAAGAGAGAGAGAGACAGAGCAGACAGGTAGACAGATTGAAGCGTTGCATATGAGCGAAGGTTCATCAACAACATGAGGAGCGAATGAGGCAAGCGTGACTAATGCAAAAGGAAAACGAAAGAGCCAAACTAAACATTCAATCATGGTATGGAAAATAAGACATGACGTGTGAGCAGATCTTTGTTATGTGAGTGAAAATATGCATTCCTCACAAAACGTGCTTAACACACTGACAAAGAATGACTCAAAAATGTAAATATGTAAATAAACATGCATGTGTAAATACAAAATTACTATACCATAGGGTTACTATAGGGTAAGGATTAGGGTTTGGTTTTGGGTTAGTTGCATGTAATTATGCATAATTTATAGTTATTACTACATGTAACATATGTAACAATGACACTGTAAAATAAAGTGTTACCAGTATGTTTTGTAAACTATGTATTGTATTGTATTATGAAGCATCAGACATATATATATAAATATGGTAGTTCTGTAAAACAGGTATAAATGTTCCAAGAACATAAAAATCTGGGATGTAGTTTCTGGGATGAGAACAGTAATGGTTTTACCTGGAAGAGTGGCTTTCAGTTTGGTTCAGTCTGAAGAGGGCTTTACAGAAAAACATTCCAACCTTGTACTAATGGTTTCTTAAGGAGTTGCAGAAGATGGCAACAAAACTGAGGCTGTTCGGAATAGAAACAAGGTCCAATCTACACAGCTGTGCACCTGGGTGTTGACTGTTGAATTGGCAACATATTGAAAATATTAATGTCCATGAATATCCTGTAAAAAAAAACAAAAAACAAACAAACACACATTTAAAATGTATTTTTCAAGTTTTAATTAGGAAATGAACACTTCCTACAGACCTGACCTCTGAATCAATAAATCACAACGACTATATATAAATGATATTTGAACATAACCTATTTAAAAATCAGAAAAAAAAACAAAACAAAAAAAACAAACTTCAACATGTCATAGACCTTAAGGGCAGATGCCATATTGAATTATACACGGATGAAAATGAGGCTGTGAGGGATAGACTAACAGTCTTTCCAATGGCATGCGCTGTATAATGGTCCAAGATTACTTGTCATTTTCATATCTCATAACTCTGAAAAATGAAATATGGTGCTACCCTGAGTGAGGCCTATAAGGTCTCTCTTTAAAACAACACGAACTTCACATTAACTACTTTTAATAAAATAAATATTCACTAAGTGTCTGTAACTTCCAACATGTTACCCAGCCACATTTTCAGTTTACTTTTAATGATGTATAGTTCATTTTATTTTGCACAACATATATTCTGTGAAACTGCATTGAAACAATTTGCATTTTTTTATGTTTCATTTTTAATGTTAATATAGTTTTAGTATAGTATAGTATATTAATATAGTTTTTATATTAACTTTCATCCCTTTCATTCCAAATAGAACAAAAAAACAGAGTTTATCACATACTGCATCATACTCAAAATAACACCATCAAAGTCTAGATGAAAAATTCATAGCAACACAGCTATAGTACTTGATGACAATGAAATGTGCTGTAAATGAGGCATTGCAGTGAATTTTGACAACCATCACTCTTGCATCACTGGGACATTTACGATGAACAGCATGGATGAACAGCAGCTTATTGTCAACAACACTTTCCGGATCTGGCAAAGTTTTGGCAAAGTTTCATGGCTATTTTCAATAGTTTTGTTTGAGGTCATTTGAATCAACAAACTGAAAATTGTCTTTATAACATTTGATGGAGACAAAGGCACCATTGTTGTAACATCTGTGTGTCAACTACAGTATATATCTAATATAAAATTACTGACCCCAAATGTAGTGTAGATAAAGCAAACCATGGATTCTATCTAATTGCTGGGGAGAAATCTGATCCAAGATCAACCTGCATCCTCTGTGCTACATGTGGCATCCAAGCCTGAAGGTTTCCATACTGACTCCAGACCAGCGATGAGGCTATCCCTGTCCCACCCAATTCACTCACACTAGCAGACGGTGGCAAGTGAACCAGATGCTCCTTTTTCGGCTTTCTGAACAAGGGAACTGTAAACGGACACAATGAGGACTGACAGCGGAGAGGGATCTCTGAACAGGGAACGGTGTGTATGCATATGTTTGTGTGTGTGTGTTTGAGTGTGCATATCTGCTTTGCCCGTCGCTCAGAATGTGCGGTGACATCACAGATGGCCATGCAGTTCCCCTGTCAGCTGTCCAAAATGGGAAGCCAGGATGTGATTGATGGAGCATGATGCTTCTCCAGTATGCTACACTGACCTGGAGTCAGTTCCTCTGAGACTGCTCAAAAAAGAGGTTCTGTCTGGCTCCAGCATGGTCTAAAGACATACTGGAATCCCAGAGGTCCTCTGAGTTCGGTTAGTGTGGCACAAGTGAATAAGATATCTCGGAATTTTTTTTTTTTTTTTACAGGAACAGGGTCAGTTATCTAGCCTGACTACGTCAGACTTCGTACTTCCGCTCAATTTCATTTCGCTTCTGTACTCAGTCTGAGATAGCGACCTATCTTTCCATTTTCCTCCGGCCTGAAAACAGCCGGGCCAATCAACGAACAGAGGGCGGGCTGAGAGCCGTGACGTAGACGCTGATTGTACCGTGTATGCGTAGATTTACTTCACATAATCTGCAAAAGTCGCGCACAGCCATGTTCACTCCGGTATTTCGCTCGATGGTTTTGTTTTCGCATCATACGTGTGTTTACAGTGGAAGTTAGATGCGGCTGAGCATGCGCATAACACACGCCATAACCAAACGTTATGTGATTGGCTTACGGGTAACCAATGATTTTAAACTTCAGACAAGCGACCCCCCGCGAGAGAGAAAACACTTCTCTATTATGCCATTCCAGACTCTGTCTACGAAGCAAAGCGAAGTAGCAGAGTTTGGTATTACCAGGCTATCAGTTATCAGCTCTGAGCACAAACATGTTAATAAGAGGCCTTGGGCCCTATCATATACTCGGCGCAATGCAGTTGTGTGTTTTTTGTTAGTTTCAGCCTGAAACTAACAAAAGTGTTTTTTGTTAGTTTCAGCCTGACGCAGTTATAATTTTCACGTCCTGCGCCACGTTGTTTAAATAGCAAATGCATTTGCGCCCATTTGTGCACCCATGGGCGTGCTGGTCTGAAAACGAGGTGTGTTCTGGCGCATTGTTGGTGCATTGCTATTTTTAGGCAACAGAAATAGACTGCGCCACTGACCGACAAAAACCTGGTCTTAAGTCAATGGCGCAATATTTTTTTGGTTATTTAAAGAGCGCGTTAGTAATGTGCGTCTATAGGCAGGTCCACAATGCGCGTGCGTCCACTCTGCTTATTAAACACACGGGGACGCACAGCAGCACACAAACATGCCAAATATAAAAAATAAAATGATTAAAATGTAAAAGATTAATATTATGTACATAAAGATGTGGTGGAATCCGTCTTGTCCCGTAGATGGTACGCTTTAACCTTGCGCAACGAGCAGATCTGTTTGCGCTCTGGAGAAGCGTTCAGTTTTTCCTCTTGCAAATTCCGCCATGTAAATAGCAATCCGCCATGGTGCGAGCGCAACTGGCTTTTAAAGGGAATGGGAGATGAGACTCTGGTTGGTTTATTTCACGTTATGCCCAAAACACACCCATTACTCATTAAGAATAGGGACAACCCTTTTAGACCATGCGCCTGGCCTAGTCATTAAACTAGCAAAAGTGGATTTGGACACACCCTAAGTGAGCGTGCGCTTTAGACTGTGCGCTTGGATCGTTAAAATAGGGCCCCTTAAGTTAAAAGATTAGGCAATTTATCTTTTTTTTTTCCATTTTTTTTTTTCATAAATTCAATGAAAACACTCACAAGCCACTTTATTAGCAATACCTGTTCAACTGCTCGTTAACAATGTTAACGGTTGGTGCCAGACCAACCGTTAACATTTTAACCGTTAACATTCCTGGTCTTTGCAGAATTTGCTGATCTACTGGAATTTTCACTCACAAATATTTCTAGGGTATACAGAGAATGGTTCGAAAAAGAAAAATATCCAGTTCTACCAGAAAGACTCGGGATAATTAATACTGTGACGATGAACATTTATTTAAGAGCTCAGCAAACAATCAAGTTCTTTGGCGTAGGCCCCCGTCCGTAATTCGCATTCCGAGGGTACGGAATCTGCATATCCTACCTGAAGACGAAGGCAGGGGCGCAGCCCACCCCCTGCGAAGTAAGGAAGGGGGCCATCTGGTGGTGGTGGGGTGGAAGGAGGAAGAGGACATCCTGGCGTCTTCAGGATGGAGGGGAGAGCCCGTCTGGAGGTGTTGGGGAGGATGGAGGGGAGGACCCAACATAGTGGTGTTGGGGGGGATGGAGGAAAGGTCCCGTCTTGGTGGTGGTTTGGAAGGATGGAGGTGGTTGAAGCGACAGCATCTGCGAACTCAGACATGTGTAAATACCACCCTTTTATACTGGGCTATTAGGATATGATTGGATAGATGAGAAGGTAATAAGTGACGAGAACGACTGAGTCTTCCTGGCAGAACTTGCGCTAGGCTTCATTGAGTGGCAGTTCTGTGGGTAAAAATGGCTTGTTGATGCCAGAGGTCAGAGGAGAATGGCCAGTCTGGTTCGAACTGATAGAAAGGCAACAGTAACTCACTCGTTACAACTGGGGTCTGCAGAAGAGCATCTCTGAACACACAACATGTTGAACTTGAAGCAGCAGCAGAAGACGCACCAGTGCCACTCCTGTCAGCTAAGAACAGGAAACTGAGGCTATAATTCCCATGGGCTCACCAAAATTGGACACTAGAAGACTGGAACAAGGTCTGATGAGTCTCGATTTCTGCTCTGACATTCAGATGGTAGGGTCAGAATTTGGCGTACAGTAAACAACATGAAAGCATGGATCCATCCTGCCTTGTATCAACAGTTCAGGCTGGTGCTGCCGGTGTAATGTGTGGAGGATCTTTGCTTGACACACATTTAGGCCCCTTAGTACAAATTGAGCATTAAACACCACAGCCTACCTGAGTATTGTTGCTGACCATGTTCATCTCTTCTGATGGCTACTTCCATGTTCCATGTCAAAAAGCTCAAATCATCTAAAACTAGTTTCTTGTACATGACAGTAAGTTCACTATACTCAAATGGGCTCCACAGTCACCAGATCTCAATCCACAAGAGCACGTGAGCGATGTGGTGGAACAGGAGATTCGCATCATGAATGTGCAGCCGACAAATCTGCAGCAACTGTGTGATTCTGTCATGTCAATATGACAAACAAAATGCTTTTTCAAAGTTGAAAATAAAACAAACATCATTGGAGTACATTTTCAGTCTTTCTGAAATTTGCTAGCAATTTCTTAGTGAAAATTGTTTTTAAGTAAAGAGTGACAAGTCCACAGTCTGCAAGAAAGGTCAAAGATTTTAATATGAGCTCAAACATTTTGAGTTATACAATCTACATGAACATTATAGCTCTATACTTCAATGTCAACACATTTTTGTGTTTATATTTTTCTTTTATTTCTAAAATGTACCAGTGTTGGTTTAGTTTTTATTTTAGTTTCATAATTTTTTTTAATTAACTTTTATTTTTAGGTTTCTTGACTCAATTTTAAAGAATTCTTTATGCCAAAAAGGTTATAAAGGAGGAATTTCTTCAATGATTGCATAATACTTTCATGAATAACAAATTCTAATTTTTTCTACTTTTCTACATTTATCTGAATTCAAATGAAATTATTAATTAAGTTTATTAATTAAATATGATCTAAAATAAAATTAATATGAAGCGCCTTACATAACCCTTTAAGATTTTATATACAACATCTGTAAACCGCAGGACTGTGATATTAAGAGTGTATGGAATATAAATATCTTTAGCAACAGTGTGAAAGTGAATAGCACATAACAGACGCAATACCGGCATAAACAGATATCTATGACTAAACATGCGTAATTTTTTTTCAAATACCACAGTCACAGTCCACACTACAACGCAAAAATGCTATTTTCAAATTTATCCACTTGTGTTTTCAAAAAGCTCAGTTTTCACATGACAAAAAATCCATCTCAGTGTGGACAGAAGGCCAAAACAAAGAGAAAAACATTAGTGTGGACAAGGCTTAAGAGTGTGGTTCTCAGATGGGAGATGCAGGTTTCCAGGTCCAGCCATTGTTGTACTGATCACCCTCTCTTCTCTCTCTCTTCCTTTCTTCAGTAATGTCCTGTCCCCTCTCTACTGTCTTTCTAAATAAAGAGTGGCAAAAGCCCCTATAAAAAGTGAAAAACACATGAATCAACCAAATTGACCAGCATGTCTTCCTCGGCAGGTCCGCATCACACGTCTCTCATCTCAGGTTGTCATCTGTAATATCCCCCCAGCACGCTGGCTGACGCTGATATCCCCCCATCAGTCCAGCGCAAATGGCTTTTGCATCACAGGCATGGCTCAGCCCGGTGCGGACAGCTTGTGGTGAGGAGAAATATGTTCACTTTCTCTCTTTGCTGTCCTCAGCAGCTACCTTATCAGATCAAACAGCTGAGAAACACAGCAATGATTCAGTGACCACTGTGTGTGTGTGTGTGTGTGTGTGTTATATCTGCTTCCTGGAGCCCAGACACCATATTGGCTACGTTAGATATGGGAGAGCACACATCCACATGCACACACATACCTACATATACGTGCAAGAACACACACACATCTAAGAGAGTCAGATATGCCAATAGCGCATGGATCAGCGGTGCCTTATCCTGCTTTGTCCACCAGCAGCTCGGCGTCAGATATCATATTACTGACTGACTCCAGAGACATGTGCGGGGTCAATGGATCAGAACCTGATCGATACTGGGAAAGGAGATACAGGAGGTTATATTAAAGTGGACAGAATTAAATTAATGTGGAAAATACAACTGAAAGGCCTCTATTTTCCCTCAGTGACCTGTGTCTGCCTGGAATTCTTTTTCTCTCTCTTTCTATTCCCTCAAAAGACAGATAATTCAATATTTAAGTTGTCTTCCTCAGCAGGTTTGTCTTCCTCACATTGTCTTAAATATTCATTTCATATAAAAATTCCACTCTTAAGAACTGTTATTAGTTTTATTCATATGAATTAGCTTTTTATTTTTTATATTACATATTTATTTTTTCTTTGTAAATTTGTCATGTGCTTTTGTCCTTTTATTATTATTTTTGTTTTTTTAATACAGCTATTTAGGTTTAATTTATTTTTATTTCAGTTTTTAGTTTTTATTTATTTCTAGTTAATAATTTTAGTCCTTCAATTTAAACTTATTTCAGTTTATTGCCAAAGCAATATTTCTAGTTATAATAATATACAAATATTTCAATATTTTAGTTAAGTTTTTAAACTAATATTTATATTTTATTTTGGGTTTATTTCAATTAACATAAATGTTTTAAATAGTTTTAGCCTTAGTTAACGATAATAACCCTGCTCTTAAAAGCTAAAACATTTATGTTGTAATATAAATCAAAATATAATAATGTTTCAAAATACTAAGAACATCAACTAATATTCTGTTAAAGACCCCATAAATAGTTTAATGAGCGCTGTTTTCTTTAATTTGCAACATATGGTAACACTTTTTGGTTATTTTTGGTGATTTTAAGGTGTCATTGTTACAGA
Source organism: Abramis brama (assembly GCF_963993115.1). Lineage (NCBI taxonomy): Eukaryota > Metazoa > Chordata > Actinopteri > Cypriniformes > Leuciscidae > Abramis > Abramis brama. Next base: position 58,116,654 of record NC_139964.1, on the reverse strand, counting down.
GTAATTATACATTTAAGTACTGAGCAATATGAAGTAACTACATGTACTTACTATAGGGTTAGGGTAGGATTAGGATTTGGTTGACGGTTAGTTGCATGTAATTATGAAACATTTACTGTTATTACTATGGTAAGTACATGAAACATGTAACAAGGACACTGTAAACTAAAGTGTTACCCACTTTTTACAGTGTCCCTGTTACACATCTTACATACTATAGTAATAACAGTAAATTATGCATAATTACAAGCAACTAACCCTAAACCAAAACCCTATTATGTAGTAAGTACATGTTAATGTATAATTACATTTAACAAGGACACCTTAAATAAAGTGTAACCCAACATATTTCTTAGTGAAACAGTAAGTTTGAGCAGGACATATCAGAGGAAGCCATTTATATTATGCAATAATAATAAATATAGCTGCAGGCAGCAATTATCGGGGCCAAGCACAACAGAAGCAAACTACTAAGCTAGCAGTAGACCAACTGCAAAAATGAGTAAATAAAGACATTTGGAGACAATTTTAAGCAAAAGTTGTAATGAGATATAATTTCTTATAATATAATTTCATTAAAATTTTTGACCAAAAAGGGGCCAACCTTTTTGAGTACCTTCAGGGCATGGTGCCAAAGAAACATACTGAGTTTCATTACAGTATGCCAATGCGTTTGTGAAATAGCAATATGCCAAACCATTGCAGTTACAGCTTTGGATCTTTTTTGTAATTTTTTAATTAAAATGACGGCCATGTTTTTCATAGTACATCAATGCCATAATGAACTATGATAGAAACTGAGACAAACACTGAATGTCAATTTTGAACGGTACTGTTGTTAGAGCCAATTTCATGTTTTGTTCAATTATAGCGCCACCAAGTGGCACAGTCCCGCCACTTTTTTTGTGTGTCCTCAGAGTGCCCCCATACATAAACGTGTCAAAATTGGTTTAGGAGTTATAGGCATTTATATTTATATTTATAAGCAAGAAGAAAATGAACCACACAAGACTTTAATTCGCCTGTGGTTTTGTCTCGATCGGACTAACGGTTTCGAAAATATAATCAAAGTTGTTTAAACGCTAAATCACAACGTTGCACAAGCCATAAGGCGAAACATAGCATGTTTGATATCGTTGGACTTGGCAAGGATTCAGGAATGAAAATAAGTCAACCAAATCCAAAGTAATAAGCATGTGAATATTAGATTTTACCACTAGGTGCTGCTGGCTCGAAACTTCTCAGGCTCCTTCAGGGCATGGTGTCGATGACCCATACCAAGTTTCGTAACGATATGCTAATGCGTTAATAAAATACAGCTTTTTACTACAAATTTTTAAATGTCTGACACCCCAAATGAGACCACTTTTATGATTTTTGGGCAAACCATTCAAAAGTTCTAAGCAAAAATAGTACTTTTTTCACACACATCTCCGGACCAGTAGGTGGCACTGCGGCAAAACGCTGCATGTAGCCTCAGGCTTGTGATGACATGTACCAACTTTGGTCTGAATACGATAAAGCGTTGCGGAGATATAGCCTTACTGTATATCTATTTTTGTAAACAATACATCAAATTAATTTGCCCGTTATTCAAAAACAATTTGATGAATCAAAATTCCATACATTTTTGTCGTCATTGTCTTAAGATGATCTGGATACATTTTCATGAAAATCTGAGCAACGGCTAGGAGGAGTTTGAAAACATAGATTTTTCTGAAAATTCCAAATAGTGGGAAAATTTTCTTGATGGAAAATGACGACATAGGGTCTCGCATCGGCATGAGCAAAGGGATCAGAGGAAAACTAATTTAGTTTCTAGCCCTTACAGTTCAAAAGTTATAAACATAAATGTGTATGCAACTTTGGGCAGTTGGCGGCGCTAGAGGGATTGAGTTATAGACTCCAAAATTGCTCTGGTGACAGCGCTGTCCTCCATCTGTGTGCCAAATTATATTAATTTCCCGCAAGCGGTTCTATGGGCTGCCAAAAGAAGAAACGGAAAAAGAAGAATAATAAGATCGCCGACGGATACAATAATTTAATTTTTAATCAAAGGTTATTGATGCACATGAGCGAAGTGGGTTCAAGTCCAGCTTGTGTTTTGACCTGATCTCCACCCCAAAAATTGCCTGATGCCCTCTAAAACAAAAGACAAAAGTAAAAAAAAAAAAATTAATAAAAGAAATCCTGACATTAAGATATGCATTGAAGAATATGTCAACTAGCATGCTACTGAATGTCCTACCAGCATGGCACTGAAAGCATTGATTCTTTGGTTACCTCCTCTCTAATTTCCACAAAAGATTTGTTGATTCTCATTGCTGCAACTTATACAAAGTCCAGACCTCCCAATATTTAAATTGATTGGTTAGATATTGATTAAGCTGGCTGCTTCAGGTGATGTATGTGCTCGTCTGCTCGCCGAATCTCTCCGGGGGGCCATCAGACAGTACAACAATACAAAACTAACAACGTGGCCTGCCACAGAGAATAACATTCCACCAAAAACTCCAGCTAGAGGAGAACCTCCACACCTGCTGTTCCTCAGTTAGAGAGAAAAAGAAATCCAATTATAGGCCGACAAGTAAACGTTTCAGCACTTAAGAGTGGATTGATAAGAGGCAAGAGTGATAGAGGGAAAGAGAGAGAGAGAGAGAGAGAGAGAGAGAGAGAGAGAGAGAGAGAGAGAGAGAGAAAAGGCTCATTTGCACAATAATACAGTTAGTGAGGTGATTTTAAAATAAGAAAAGCCCATTAACATTTAAATGACTGCAATGAGTTTCCAAATGAAGCATTTTTTTTTTTTTTTTGCAATCCTTCAGCTAGATGGGATCAGTCAGGAGGAGGATGAAAGGCCTGACTGTGCACTGCTGGCTGACTTTGGCCCGTTTCAGCCTGGCTTAGCCCTGTTTGAGCTGTAAGACTAAGCCAACTCAAGCCAAAACTGGTCCATTTTAGGGTACGGTACATGCACACATTTAGAACATACAGGGCAAATAAGACAGAATAAGGCTCCAACGCTAAGAGCCTTGTCCTGGTATTGTAGCAATGTCAGATTTATAAACAAATCTTTTTTTTGTGTGTGTGTGTGTGCACAAATCAGACTGAATCAGTCCAAGAGGTATATCTTGAATTGGACAAATAGGTTTGCAAAATGGATTCACATTCGTTCATACCACACTCTCACTCTGAATCATCTGAAGCGATTTCTCAGAGATTCTTAAAAACACAGAGAACAAATAGTTCTGGATGAAGTGGATATTCACCTACAAACAACTGAAACAAAAGGCAACAATAACTTTCAGCTGTGTCACATGAATAAGCAGCCATTCACACTGAATGTGTGTTGAAATCCAGATGAAATCCTGCTGGCGTTCCTGAATACAGCTCACAATGATCCAGGTTAATAGTTTTTAGCTTTAGATTCAGAACCAGCAAGCAACCTCCTATAGAACACCATTAAATACTGCATAGAAACAGGCTAACAAAAATAACTCAGAACATTCTAGTATCATTCAACTGTAGCACTGCACAGGTAAGAACAATTTATATCTTCTGCAGAGCTTTGAGATACAGTAGGATCCTATAACGCACAACACTCTCATTCACTCACACATTCATGTCTCATTCATCTAATATATTAACACTGAATTAATTTGGTCAAAGGCTTATTAAAAAAAATAAATACAATATTGACCCTCTGTGTAACCGGTGCAATCAGGCCCAGACAGACCTAATACATATTCTGGCAATGTCCATTCGCATCTCCTTTTGGCAATAATAATTTGATTGGTTTTCATCGATTACAAATAACCATATTGAACTGTGTCCTTTGGTTGCACTTTTGGAATCTTTCCAAATAATATCAGCCTGCCAGCTCTACTCACTAATGCACTCCCTTTCTACACTAGCTAAAAGGCTAATACTTTTTTATGATACTGTGATGAGCGGAAAGCTCAAAAGAACAGCATTTATTTGAAAAAGATTTTTTTTGGTAACATTATAAATGCCTTTACTGTCACTTTGTTCAAATTAATGCATCCTTACTCAATAAAATGTATTTATACGATATAGTACAGCTGAGACATTGTACTAACTATTAATACCTTTGCAACTACATGTCTTTTTTTTTTTTTTTTGGGGGGGGGGGGGGGGGTGGGGGGGTGGACAGAAGGTGTGGTGTGAAATGGGAGGTACAGGACGTGCTAGTGGAACACACTGCAGGGGAAAAGGTGAAACAGGAGACAATATGCTGCCTCTGAACAGGCCAAAACACATTCTATCCAGCCCTCTATCTGTGTATGTGTTTAAGGAGGTGAAATAAACATATGAAGAGACAGGTGCATGAGAGCATTGGCTGGGCCTGCTGTACGGATGTGTGTATGTGTGTGATATGCAGTAACAGCATTTTGAGTATAAGAACATTAAGCGTGTGTGTTTATGTGCATGTGTATTCAGGTGGAGAGTATTTATTATTGTGTATGGTAGGTTCATGTAGACATTTGTCTGAAAAGCAACAGCAGGTGAGGGCAGATGGCAGCAGACACTGGTGACACTGGAGAGATACAGGATGGCACCCGCACACACGCAAACACACACATATGCTGCTACACAACATTTACCCACACAAATCATACACAGTCCTTTCTCAAATTCACAGAAAAATTGAAACCAGTCTGAATTTAAGTAAAGAAAAACAAACAAAAACAGATTATGAGTAAAAAAAATAATTAGTAGGATCATTTAATTGTCAGAAATAGAGCACTCCATTATCATTTGTACAAAGTTAGAGAAAAACAAAACAAAAACAAAACAATTATAATCTAAACCCAAATTAGTGTTTTTTTAAGTATCATTGAGACACTATTGTTATTAATAGTTTTCAATTCGTTTTTATTTATATTTAGGTAAGTTTACCCATTTTGTTTGGTATTTTTGTCATATTTACTTTTTTTTAACAATGTTTATAATGTTTATTTCAGTTTTAGTTATTACATCAAGTTAAACTAAATAAAAATGAGAAATGTTTATCATATATATATATACATACATACATACATACATACATATATATACATATACACACACACGCACACACACACACACACACACACACACACACACACACACATATATATATATATATATATACTTTTTTTTCAAGTAACAAAAATGAAACGATGGTAGACTACCATAACCATACCATGTTCATCTAAATCAGAATAAACATAAAACTGCTATACATGGAACCTCGATAAATAGGGATTGTACAAGAGTGTATTTAGAGCAAAGACTGAATATAATATTATAACTGAATTTGAATCTAAATGAGCAAGTGCATAATACTCTCTGGCTGAATCAGAATCTTAATCTAAAACCATATCCATAACTTCACTTCTATACTTTGTACTGTCAATATACAGGTTGAATAGAAGAATTAAGATAATTTACCTGCTCTAAATAGATTTCTCTTGCACTGTCACTTTCAATCCGGTGCAAATTCACATCCTTAGTTATATTCAGCCATCCTCTCACAGAGATGTGGATATTTTTTGCGGAGCCTATTTCTTGGAACACAGCATATTTCTTAGATTGCAAGCTCTATCAAGTGACCTGCACTTCAAAGTGAATTCAACACCAAACCTATTAGGTCAGGCATTTTGGTTGGATAGGTACATTATTGCTTTCCTCAAAGCCTCAAGGCTGTATCACTTAGAATGATTCATGGCTCTCTCTCTCTCTCCCTCTCTTTTGCCTCTTTCCATAAGCACTTTCCAGGAGAGAAATGCTCACAGAAGTAACACCATAGGATTTTTAGATGGAGTTTTGCACAGTCATTCTGTCTAACTGTGTCCTGTGTCCTGACTACAATATGTTTTCTCTATAAATAAATGGGTACGTGATGCACCTATTCAAAATAAACTTGCATAATTCTTGTTTTGATAGAGATAGAAAATATTTGACACACTGAAGCAGGCTTAAAAAGATTTATAGGGGAAATTATTACAATAAATTAAAAATTAACGAGTGAGAGAGGAGACAGAGAGAGCTCATGAATAGTGGATAGATAAGATTCAACTAGTCACTCATCTGTCAATCGCCTGCTCTGTGGCCTGCAATTCCCTGCTTTCTCTGAACACACAACATGTTGAAGTTTGAAGCAGCAGCAGAAGACACACCGGTGCCACTCCTGTCAGCTAAGAACAGTAATCTGAGGCTACAATTTGCACAGGCTCAACAAAATTGGAAAATAGAAGATTGAAAAAAATGTTGACTGGTCTGATGAGTCTCAAATGCTTCTGCATTCAGATGGTAGGGTCAGAATTTGGCATAAACAACATGAAAGCATGGATCCATCCTGCCTTGTCTCAACGGTTCAGGCTGGTGCTGTTGGTGTAATGGTCTGGAGGATCTTTTCTTGACACACTTTTGGGCCCCTTAGCACCAATTGAGCATTGTTTAAACACCACAGCCTATCATGAGTATTGTTGCTGATCATGCATATCCCTTTATGACCACAGTGTACCCATCTTCTGAATCTGATGGCTACTTCCAGCAGGAAGTTTTCTATAGGGTTTAGGTCAGGGGACTGGGACGGCCATGGCAAAACATTAATTTTGTGCTCAGTGACCCAATATTGTGTTGATTTTGATGTTTGTTTTGGATCATTGTTCTGCTGGAAGATCCAAAAAAGGCCCATTATAAGATTTCTACCAGAGACTGTCAGGTTTTTATTTTTTGTAATTTTTTTTTATTATCTGATTTATTTATCCATGATGCCATATATCTGATTTCCAGGACCTCTGACAGAAGAATAGGCCCACAAGATTAAAGACCCAGCAGTAAATTTAATTTTGCACATATATATATATTTATAGATTTATTTATCCCTGTGTGAACCAAACCCATCTCGTTAGTTTAATCTGACCATAGAACCCATTCCGTTTGAAGTTCCAGTCGTGTCTGACAACTGAATATATGCTATAGTTTGTATCTGGATGAGAGCAGAGGATTTTTCCTCTGCTCAATTTCACACACCATCCTTTTAGACAGACTCTCCTCTTTTGGTATTACTAACACACCTCTTAACTGGTTTTATTCATATCTCTCAGGCCGCACTCAGTTCATTCAGTTAAAATCATTCACCTTTCATTCAGTCCCAGTCATCACAGGAGTGCCCCAGGGCTCTGTCCTGGGGCCCCTGCTGTTCATTATTTATCTTTTCCCCCCTTGGTCACATCTTCTGTAAATATCAGATTCACTTCCATTGCTACGCAGATGACACCCAGCTCTATCTTTCAACCAAACCTAATTCAAAACTTCCACCATCTTCCCTTACTAATTGTCTTCTTGACATAAAATCCTGGTTCACTTCAAACTTCCTTAAATTAAATGGCAGTAAAACAGAATTGCACGACATTACACAAACTCCATAATTTTTCTATTCCCATTGATAGCGCCTTCATCTTCCCCTCCCCTCAGATTAAGAGTCTGGGTGTCATCTTCGATAGCACCCTCTCTTTTACGTCTCATGTTAATAATGTCACCCGGTCTGCTTACTACCATCTTCGAAACATCAACCGTCTGCGTCCTTTCCTCGCGCCTCACTCCACTGCCATTCTTGTTCATAGTTTAGTCACTTCTCGTTTAGATTACTGCAATTCCCTTTTGTTTGGCCTCCCGCATAAAACCCTCCATGAACTTCAACTGGTCCAAAATTCAGCTGCTCGTATTATCACTCGTACCCCCTATATTCATCACATCACTCCTATCTTACAACAGCTCCATTGGCTCCCCATCATTTATCGTATCAACTATAAAATACTTCTCCTCACTTTTAAAGTCATTCATAATCTTGCCCCTTCATATCTTTTTGACCTTCTCCATATACCCACACCCGTTCACACTCTTAGATCCTCTTCTTCCATCCATTTCACTGTTCCCTGTGTCTGCCTTGTTACTATGTTACTGAATGCTCTGCTCCCCAGCTCTGGAACTCGCTTCCACCGGACCTCCGTAATACTGATTCCCTCTCACATTTTAAATCCAAACTCAAAATCCATCTGTTTAGAATAGCTTACTCCCTCTGACCACAACTGCATTGTCTTTTTTAATTGTATTGTATTTCATTGTTTTTACTTAAATATTGTTATTGTTTTCTTGATGATGTATGGTGATCTTGAGTGTAAAGAAAGGTGCCTATAAATAAAATGCTTAATAATAATAATACTTTTTCTTGAATCCCCCCAAAACGACTTATGTATGTATATATATACTGTATACTTTTTTTCCTGACTCCAAGACTTAACTATTTTCTGCAATTCTCCATCTGTGATCCTTGGAGAGTCTTTGGCCACTCAAACTCTCCTCCACACTGTGCATTAAGACAATATAGACACGGATCTTCTTCCATGCAGATTCGTAAAATTTCCTGTTGATTGGAACTTCCTAATTATTGTCCTGATGGTGGAAACCGGGAATTTTCAATGCTTTACCTATTTTATTATAGCCACTTTCTTTTTTGTGAAGCTCAACAATCTTTTGCTGCAAATCAGAATCTGATTTCACCCATTGTGATGGATGATTAAGGGATTTTGGCCTTTGTTTTACCTTATATTTATACTCCTGTGAAACAAGAAGTCATGGCTGGATAATTTTATGTTCCTAGATGCCCTAGTGTGCAAAAATAATGTAAATCATATGTAAATATGAAGGGGAATATACTTCAGAGATATTTTACTCTTAACAGGAGGTACCAATAATTGTGGTAAACATGTATTAGAGAAAAACGATTACATGTGATTTTTTCCCCACATTCATTAGTTTTACTTCAATGAAAGGTTCGATTTTTGTGATTTTTTAAATGAAAGATCAAAAGGATAAATGAGGCAGATTTATTTTCACAGCTTTCTTTAATCATATTTACCAGGGGTGCCAATAATTCTGATCAAGACTATACATAGCAAAAATGCCAATGCCATAATGACAGTCAAATTAAGCATTGTTTTAATGATAGAACTTCAGTAATTAGAGCTAAAACGTGGGAAAAAAATGTATGCATGTATATTAGAGTGAAAATGTATAAATACAAAAACATTAAAGGGTAACTAAACCCTAAAACAACTTTTTTTAGTTAAAGCTATGGTCTACGATTTCAAAGATTGTTCATTATTAATAACAGGCATGAAAACAGGTCAGGGGTAAAAAAGGTGAGAAGGATGCGGCATATATCCCCCCCCCCCAAAAAAAAATAAAATAAATAAATAAATAAATAAATGTAATGAGTGAGTAGGAACGCGTGAGAGTTAACACGAACAGCTGAAATAAGTACAAAATTCTCATTTATTAATAGAATTTAACTATACCCCCACAGTGATGAAATTTGGTGCTTTTTAATGTTAAATTCATCAATCTGGTGCAAATTAAACAAAGAAAAATTCAAAACTCTTTTAGTTACAGTGTCTGTCTACATTACTACTACAATAATAGTTATAATATTAATCCCATGATAGTAATAGCCATATTGTAAAACAAATGCACTGAAAAATAAAGGAAACTTTCATAATTAGTTTTGTACTAATTTCTATACTTGAAAGAGTATATTTCTATACTTCACATTAAAGATTTGATTGGGCTAGCCCAGTGTCAATCAAGAAAAGAACCAATGGGCCGCTGATCTACGTGTTTCATCGGGTGTCAGAGAAAAAAAAACTATTTACTACTACTATTTATCACGCATTAAAAACCAGTCGTCTGTATGATAATCTGAAACAAGGACTGGTGGGCCGTTGTCCTGCTTCACTTCACAGATGCTGAGTGAAAGGAGAATTATAGAATGAAAGGATACTCATTTATATGACACTTTATTCATCAGGAGAACAGCTCGTTCAGCACGTCATACGTCGTCCTTTCAGTTTAGGTTTTCAATCGATCACGTTTTTTCACGTTCTCTCGATAAACCACCCCTTTCAATCCGATCGAAATTATTTGTAATAGAGCTGACACTTTGAGTTTTTAACGGGTTATGTTAAAGCCCTACTTGTTATTAATGTTTTTATGAAATATCTCTAGTGAATGCATCATATCACCGTATTATTTATCGCCATGCGAGCCACAAATTAAAGCTTGGCGAGCCACATGAGGCTCGCGAGCCGCGCAACACTGCACTGTTCCTGCTCGCTCAGCGCTCACGGCGCCCGCGCCCGCTCGCGATATTATCTCGCTCACTTCTATGTCAAAATAAATTAAAATTAAATTAAAATTAAATTAAAAATAATGACATTGGCAACATCGCTGTCTGTATCTGACAGGACAGTTAACATTGTAAGCTAACTTACCTCAGGCTTGCTTTCCGACGTGCGGTAGCCTACTTTGTTCGGCAGTGTGTCCAGTTGTCAGACTCGCGGTGTAAAAGACTTTGAAAACATTTCTGCCCTAACGTTACTCTGACTCGTATTGCCTGTCATGTTTCGGCATTAGGAATGATGATTGTTTTTTTAAAGCTGCGAAGTTTATGGTAACTTTATAGGGGATAAACGCTGGCCTCGACCTCGACACCCCCCCCCCAATAAATATTTTCTCATCGGATCTGCACAAATCACGTAGGTGACCCTTTTAGGTTTTAAAACGGCGAATTTCGCCGAAAGGTGAGGAGTTTTCATGCCTGTAATAACCTCGTTTAGATGCTGGTTATGGTTCTACAGTACAATCCTAACAATATGAAGAGAAAAAAGAATGAAAAAAATCCATTCACTCTATTGGGTGTACAGCTGCAGAGAAGTTGACCAATGTAAGCTGTCCGGCCGGACAGCTTACATTGGTCAACTGCTCTCATCCAATCCCCCGCTCCACTTGAAACTACACGTGGCGCTCGCGTCTCCACCCTACCGCACCCCACCCCGCCCCCCTCCTGCGACATGAAATTTCGCGGGGCAAGCAGCTGACAGTCTATGGTAGCTAGCAAAGTAGCATCAGCTCAGCAGTGGAGATTTGGGACTGAAAACCGACGCTGACACGGCTGACTTTTTGTTGAGCAGGTAAGCATTTATTTATACTTTTATGGTGTGAGGTGTTACATAAATAGCTTTTTATCAGTCTGACAACATGCTCATGCTGCCGGTCGGCATTGGAATGTTAGCCGTTTAGCATCGCCTATCACGGGTCAAAGTAATTATATTTCTTGAAGTGCTTGAATATATTTCAGTAGGCCTAGCGGGTTTCTGTTCGAGCCGACCGGAATTTGAACAAGATGCGCTGTTTACTACCGGTGATCACAGCTTGACTGAGTGACGTTGTTCAGGTCGTTTCCTGGTGGGAGGGATCAGGTAGCACAGAGGGGAGGGGTGTGTGTGTGGAGGGGCGGGATGAGTTTTTTAAAACTTCCCAACCGTCTCAGGCTTTCTCGACCGATTTTCAACATCGTAGACTACAGCTTTAATGATCTGTAAGACTGGGGAGTAAATTTTTTGACATTTGGTTATAAAGTGTTTTAATTCTACAATATATGGTGTAAAAATGTCTGAGTGCTGCCCTCTTCAGGTTGAATGATGGCTACTGCAGTTGAATTTTCCTATTGGAAGTTGTGTGAAAAGGCCCTGTCCCAAATGGCACACTTCATGTGCACTTTCGGTCTTGTGGACTTACAATGGCTGCCGTGTGTGCGTGTCCGTTAAGTCCGTGAGACCGCAGTGTGTCCTTTTGTCATTTTTAGATCTCAGAAGGGTGCTCGCGAGCGCCCCCATGTGATCGATTTGCGCCCTTGATGCGCACTTTTACCGAGCCGAGCGCTGATGCGGGCTCCGCAGCAGACTTCTTCCCGACAGTCAAAGCGGCATTACGCCACGAAAGTGCGGACTCAGAGGAAGACCGCGAGTGCTTAGGGTTCCATTTGGGACAGGGCCTTCATAAAAAAATAACACCCTTGGCAGCCCCTGGTATAAAAGCATCTTCTGTCAAAACCATTGTAGGGAGTCAGGAGTTGGAATTGTGAGTATTGAAAACGATCAGGATAGCATATATTAGCATCTAGTTAGCATATCATTTATATAGTTATTTAAATTATTTTGTGTAGCCTAGGTAGTTAATTAGCAGTTAGTGTAGTATTGTTAGAAGCATAGTTAGTTAGTAGCATACTATTGCATCAGTTAGGATAGCTTCAAGTTAGCGTAGATTTTTAGCATTAGCTTTATCTGTATTTAGTACAGTGGTTAGGATGGGACGTAGGTGTAGTGTTGCTGGTTGCAACAAAAAAATAAACTGTTAAATGTCTACTTTTTTATGTGTCCACTTACAATCGATACAAAACATTGTACTTTTGTAAAATAAATTCAAATAAATTATCTAATTCAAAACGAAAACAAATATTCTCTGTTTATGTAATCTGTAAGAAAAGATAGAGATGTCAGTCGTTCTCATGGCAACTCATTATCTGCTAATGTGAACATGCCTACAGAGAGCACGCGCTATTGAAACGCGGGTCTCAGGTGCATGCCCCCCCCGCTCAGCCCTGCCCTCGGTTCGTCCCCTCTATCTCCACTGGGCTATGTCCACTTTTCCAGGATTCAGGCTCTGACCAGGGGTTGACTTACCCTTTAAAATAAAAAAACTATCATATTAAAAATTATGGGCTGGTGGAGGTGGTGCTTGAGATATCATTGATTTTTTTCAAGTTTCTGTTAAATACTACTACTACTACTAAAACTAATTCTACTGCTAATCATAAAATGCGCTATGGTCTGATGAGTTGTTGTGCTTGTGAATAATAATCTCGTTATCTGCATTCTCTTGAACTGATTTGCTGAAATCAAAATGTGGACTGTACCTAATAGACGACCATTAGCCAATGGGATTGTGATTGCTCATTAGTTCCGCCCACTACCAAAGGAAACAGAAGTGGCCTCTGCTGGTTCTTAAAGGGATAGTTCACCCAAAAATGAAAATTCTATCATTAATTACTCACCATCATGTTATTCCAAACCAGTAAAACTTTTGTTCATCTTCAGAACACAAATGAAGATCTTTTTGATGAAATCTGAGAGCTTTCTGTCCCTCCATACCACTTTGACGCTTCAAAAAGTTCATAAAGAGATCGTAAAACTAATTCATATTAATTTAGTGGTTTATTCCAAATTTACTGAAGAGACTCGATCGTTTTATATGATGAACAGATTGAATTTAGGCTTTTATTCACATATAAACATTCATCAACTCACACATCAGTTGTGGTAAACAGAAGCTCAAGCATGTACACTTGACATGCAAGAACCAATGAGGTTCATTCTCGTGTTACACAGCATGTTTGAGCTTCTGCGAGAAACAATGAGGTTCATTCTCGGCTCTCAGATTTTATCAAAAAGATCTTAATTTGTGTTCTGTCGATCAATGAAAGTCTTACGGGTTTGTAACGGCATGAGGGTGAGTGACAGAATTTTCATTTTCGGGTCAACTAACCATTTAAAGGCTGAATAATTCAAAACAAACTGTCATTTTCACAGGAAAAAAATAAAAAAATAAAAATTACATATAGCACGTCAATTCTAAGACTCTCTTGCTTTCTCTCTCTTTGAGTGCCTGAGAGGAAAAAGAGCGGTCTCAGCAAAGCGACGGAGCGACTGGTGCCTACACACTAGAGAGTACGGCCCATTGGAACACGCTGCACATCCATTAATATGATATCAAAAGTAATAGTGCACTGAGGAAATGGTCAGTGAAAAACTCTCAAAAGCTTAGTCAGATGTATCTGTGCTAAACTTATGCTTAGCTTGTAACTCTGTCACTGGTGAGTGAAATCTGAGAATTTATTAGCCAGTGGTTAAAGGGTTAGTTCACCCAAAAATGAAAATTCTGTCAGTAATTACTCACCCTCATGTTGTTCCAACCGCGTAAGACCTTCGTTCATCTTCGGAACACAAATTAAGATATTTTTGATGAAAACTGAGCCCTGTCTCACTCCTCCGTAGGCTGCTATGTGACCGAAACTTGCTGGCCCAGAAAAGTTATTAAAGAGATCGTTAATATAGTCCAAGTGACTCCAGTGGCTCAATCTTAAGTATATCAAGCGACGAGAATACTTTTTGTGCGCAAAAACAAACAAAAATAACAACTTTATTCCACTATTCATTTCCTTCTCTCTGGACCTCTAGTTGGTTCGCGTAGTGTTTTTGCGCAGCGCGTCTGTGTTACACGTCACCACGTAGGCTCACTATTGGCCGACGCCGGTCATGTGTGTGATGCGTGATGACGTGCAACACAGACGCGCAGCGCAAAAACACTACGAGGCCCAGAGAGAAGGAAATGAAAAGTGGAATAAAGTCGTTATTTTTGTTTGTTTTTGCGCACAAAAAGTATTCTCGTCGCTTGATATACTTAAGATTGAGCCACTGGAGTCACTTGGACTATATTAACGATCTCTTTAATAACTTTTCTGGGCCAGCAAGTTTCGGTCACATAGCAGCCTATGGAGGAGTGATCCAGCACTCAGATTTAATAAAAAATATCTTAATTTGTGTTCCGAAGATGAACGAAGGTCTTACGCGGTTGGAACATCATGAGGGTGAGTAATTACTGACAGAATTTTCATTTTTGGGTGAACTAACCCTTTAAGGATAGATATTATTTAGTTACCTAGTGCTGAATTTGTTGCATATGTGAAATATTAACCCCTAATATAGAGGGCTGATAGTATGAATCTTCTCAATAAGCTGCAAAATTTGAGGTATCATTCATGTATGTAAAGCTTAAAAGGTTCAGCTCATGAACCCTGCAAGCAGCTTTCATATGAGTTTGAAAGGCATTAAAATGTAGCAAAAATGGGATATGTACTTTTTTTGATTTGCAGGATAGGTTTCTGGAGTGAGAGATTGCATGTGAACATGGTTTCAGGATCAAAAGCCTCAATGGGGCATCATTACTTTCGCTTTTCTATCCATCTCCTTTATGAAGACCTCAGATATTAGATGATGAGAATTACCCTAGTCAAAGATACGTAATTGGCGAACGCTCCCTAATGACGATGGCCATGGGAGATTTAAGGAGTTTAAAATGAATGCGAATGCCCACTTTTCATGTGAAAAAGCACGCCGCATTCAAGTGGCTCCTGCTAACCGAAAAGTGCGACTAAAGCCCCCTGATTGACTCATTCAAAGGGAGGCGCGAGAGATGGGAGAAAGAGAGGGAGAAATGCAGACCGAGAGAAATGGGCAGGCTATTTGTTTCAGTTTAGTGTTGTGATTGAAAGCACTTCAGGCACCACTGATGGAGGAAAACTTCATTTGGTCTCACTGAGTTCCAACTGCACATCAGTCTGCAGAGAAATGACTCAGTCTGTTCTCCAGGAGAGATTTGAAAGCCTGCTCCTCTGCTGCTTGTGGGAAGGGGAAAGGCTCTTAATACGCTTCAAATATCAAGACTTCCAGGCAAGTACTTTAAACTGAAAGATTAATTTAACTGAAGATGCACTGTATTCAATTCTGGTGAGGTGAAAACAAAAAATAACTCAAAATTATTGTTTTATGCAGAACATTTTAATGATATTGGAGTTGGCCTGACAATATTAGCGTTTAGACACGACAAGTCAAAAAACCCACCCTGATGTAGTGTTGTTATTGCTAGCTAACACCATTAAAAATCATTATTTGAAATACACTTAAAAGAATTCATACATAGAACAGATTAGAGTACGTTTTACTTTTTTTTTTTTCATTTAATTAAATATGCTAATTGCCGTTTCTTTGTAATTATTTGTGAAATGTCTTAGCTATTTGAAACACCATTTTTTCAGGGTACGGTTGAAATAAAATAAAATATAAATCCAAAAAAATACAACTAAAATAAAATAAGTTGAATTTAAAGTACCAAAATTGCTAAAACTGAAATTTTAAATGAAAACTTTTATGGCCCAAAAAGCAACACATATTAAAATTATGAAAACTGAATTATTTTTTTATTTTTATTTTTTAGAAATGAAAACTGAAAATATATATAAAAATAAATCTTATTCAAAATATGAAAAAAGGTATATAAATAATACTAAAAGTAACAATACACTCTCTATGATATTCTAAGGCTAGGGCCCCTAAGGGCATCTGGGGCCTCAAACGGTGGCCTCTGTTCTCTTCACCAAATTAAAAGAGCCTACCTCAATATCTCTACAATATTCTGGTGCCTAGACATGCCTAGGGCCCCACATGGGACCTCTGTTCACTATCCTAAGTCAAAACCGTCCACCCCAAATATCTCGATCATATTATGGTCCCTAGACCAGGCTGAGGCTGATAGGGCCTCTGGGGCACCGCATGGGTCTTCTGTACACTGCAACCCGATATATCTACTGTATATTCTGGATATGGATGAAGTCCTGAGGGATTTGTAAAAATAACAAATTGTGAGCAATAAGAATAGTGACGCTTGGCTTGTTGACAAAAATACACAACAGCGCTATAATCTGTGAGAAAAGATGTCACTCCCTCAGCCAATCAAGTGCCCAGGGACAGTCATGTGACTCTCTCTGCCCCACCCCAACACAACTATTTTTTTCCTTTCCATTATGAGACCGTCTGTCTGCAGTTTTTCTTTTTCTTTCTTCTATATCTGTGAGGTGATGAAATAAAGCCCTGTCAACACTAGACCCTAAATGAGTTCCTTGGACTTGAAAAATGTTTTCTTGAAAAAAGTTTTTTTTTTTTCTATTACTTAAAAGTTGAAGAAGTTCAGACTTATCTTTATAAACTTGAGAAAACATGTCTTATCCATCTTCTTAATCCCATCACAGACTCGCATACACACAAAACAGACAAATTGGTTCCAAAGAGGACAGACAAAAACTCTTCTCACTTTGTAAATGAGTGTTAATTGGTGTGAGGACAGTCTGTGCATTTTAGAAAACTGAAACTTCTTGAGACTACATTGTACAAACACGAGCAACAAAGGTCCAAGCGAGGATGTGCATGTACACAAATGCCTCACAATGTGCTCCAGACAGCTCCCATCTCTGAGAGCGAGTTAACCCCTATACGATCTGCACTAATTGGAGTCTCAGACACAATGCCAGCCATTATATGTGGTCTTTGCCGGAGTGTGTGTGTGTGTGTGTGTGTGTGAATGAGTGAGGTGGGAGAGGAGAATGTCAGACGGACCCCAATTATTAGGGGAGACTATTAAGAGCAAAGCAGCGTGGGAAAAAAAAGAGTAAGAGAGTCTCACATCTCCATTTGAATATAAAACAGTGCTTACTGCTTAGCAATTACCACTTTCTGATAGGCACGTTTTGAGGGTACCACTGCACACAAATTGGCTCTGTGCATGTTAATTGTGTATATTTGCGAGTTCAGTATAACATTGTGCTCTTTCTCGGTGTGTGTTTGTGACTGCAAGTGCGAGAACACCGGACTGCCTTTCAGTGCAACTCAGCTGCCAAGCAAAACAATGCTAATCTCAGCATGTGTAAATTATTCAGATGGTCATAGGTTCACAAATAATTCAAACAAAAGCACTGACACAACTAGCCAACACTTGCACAAACACATGCGCTCACACAGAGAAAGAGAAACCACATCAAATATTTATACAGCAATGGGGAAGACAGTTTGGTGAGTCTTACTAAAACACAATGCTGTTGTCATTTCTTAAAGGATTAGTTCACTTTCAAATAAAAATTTCCTGATAATTTACTCACCCCCATGTCATCCAAGATGTCCATGTCTTTGTTTCTTCAGTCGAAAATAAATGAAGGTTTTTGAGGAAAACATTCCAGGATTTTTGTCCATATAACGGACTTCAATGGCAACCAAGTTTGTAGGTCTCAATGCAGCTTCAAAGGCTCGACACGATCCCAGTCGAGAAATAAAGGTCTTATCTAGCGAAATGATCAGTCATTTTCTAAAAAAATTATAAAAATGATATACTTTTTAACCACAAATGCCCATCTTGCACCATCTCTGAGATGCGCCACGCATTACGTTGGAAAGGTCACGCGTGACATCGTTAAACATCCAGGATATGCACACGTAAGGACCATTTTAAACAATAAACTGACCCAAATACATACATGTGTCATTCAACATACAAAAACTTTGAACGGTCCTCCTACTCCAAACTTGTAAACACTGGGTCACGCGTGACCTTTTTTAACGTGATGACGTAATGCGTGGCGCATCTCAGATATAGTACAAGATGGGCATTTGTGGTTAAAAAGTATATCATTTTTATCATTTTTTTAGAAAATGACTGATCATTTCGCTAGATAAGACCTTTATTTCTCGACTGGGATCGTGTCGAGCCTTTGAAGCTGCATTGAGACTGACATTTGAACCTTCAAACCGTTGGTTGCCATTGAAATCCATTATATGGAGAAAAATCCTGGAATGTTTTCCTCAAAAAACCTTAATTTCTTTTCGACTGAAGAAAGAAAGACATGGACATCTTGGATGACATGGGGGTGAGTAAATTATCAGCACATTTTTATTTGAAAGTGAACTACTCCTATAATGAAGTGAAAGTGTGTGTGTGTGTCTCAGGTAGTTATCGCAGTGCCATCATGTGTGTGCTGACCGTGATAACTGCCACATTGGCGTCTTCGGTGCATTTGACACTTGTCGAACACTGCGGTGCAAATGAACATACTCGGGTTGCGAAGGGGAAGTGTTTTTTAAATGTAATTATGTTTGGCATTTCTAAAGGGAGAACAAGACAATTAGAGAGATAAAACTTAAAAGCCTGTTCCTCTGAACAGTAGCAACATGGTGATTAGTGCAGAAGAGGGAAAAATTACAGCCTCTTTCTGGCTCTAGGATTTTTATAGACTATATGCACAACTTATAAATGTGTGTGTGCACAAATGCATACAAACAAGGATATTAGGGCTGAAAAAAAGAAAAAAGAAGAAATGCCAAACATAATTATATATATACACACAATTATGTATATATAATTGTATATATACACAAATATATATGTACAAAAATACAGAAACACTTCCCCTTTGCAACCGGAGTATGAATAATAATAATAATAAAAATAATAATTATAATTAATAGTAGTAGTATCGATATATTAAAAACATTGTTCTTATCATATTTTACTGTAAAATACGAAATAAATTATTTAGTAATAATAATATTAATATTAATAATAATCAGGGCTTGACATCAACACCCGCCAACCCGTAAAATGTGGGTGGATTTTAGCAGTGGCGTGTAACAGTCACTCCTACTAGCCACTTTGGCGGGCTGAATTTTATACATATAATATACATTTTTCAATTGTCTGTTAAAAAGGCATCAGAAATAATAAACTAAGTAGAATTTTCATTTAGTTTGCTCCGGATGAATATTTGATGGTGTTACATGGCTTGAATTCCATCACTCAGTACTAAATTGAGTTCTTTTTCACTGCTTATTGCTCTTAAACAGTCAAATACACACAAAACAATGTCAAAATGTCTTGGTGAGTATTCACATAAACACAGTCAGTTATGTTTTAAGTGAATATAAACAGTTGAGAAAGAAAACACATGTGTAACAGTATAATGGACCTGTGCGTCAGGTCTTAAAGTGACAGCAGTCTAATATCTGCAGCCAAATCATATGAGATAATGATTTGCTTAAGAACACAGTGCTGTGCTTTACTCCGAAACACTGTGCATACATTCATTTAATTTGCAGCCTTTGTGATTTAAGAACCACACTGCCATATTGTGATTTTATTTCAACCCTAAAGACTTAGAGAAAATTCACCACAAAAATAAAATTCTCTAAAATGTTGTTTAAAATGTGCATGCAAATTTAGAATGACATGAGAAAAACCCTTCTCAGTTCACTTCCACTTCTTGTTAAAAGCAACTGTCAAACGCACACACTTATAGATCAGTGTGAAATCTAATCTTGCTACTGTTCCACTAAATCTTTACAAACACCCGCGTGCACATTTCCTTCTTTCCACACTTTTCTCTTCTCCACTTTTCTTTAAAATCATTTTCTCAGTCACACAAACACACGCTCCAACTCAGTAGTTCTCAGAAAACGGTTCACAGGTTCGTTCTGATATGATCGCAGACAGAAGGGGAAATACATTGCTAAATGAAAATAATAAACTGCAACAAACCATGCATAGCTAGGATAACAAAATAAATTGGTTCACAAACTATTAAAAAGAGAAATGCTCAAATCCGTTGTTGTCGACGTTAAAGGCTGTGCATCCATTCAAACGTCAAATTATGACACAAATTCTATCACTTGGTAATACGGCTAGTACTAGTACAATATTTGGCATTAGGCCATTAAATAAGTCAGTTTGAGTTTGCATACGTTTGGGCCTATGCAATTCATGGTAATATTAATACAAATTATGAATTTTATTAATTTTTAAAAAAAAAGATCAAACCTTAATATAAGATGTATATTCATATGTAATTTATATTATATTAATATAATAATATTTTAGAATTATAAATAAATTATTACTTTTTATATGATTAAAAAAATGATACTGTGCAACTTGACTTCCAATGTAAAATCCCAATAAACCCAACACAATGCATTCAATTATTCTCCCAACACTTTTACAAGACCATCAGCTCCTCCATTTAACTTTCAGGACCAACACAAACACACACATACACGCACACACACGTTATGTTTTCATGTTTTATGGGGACTTTCCATAGACATTATGATGTTTATACTGTACAAACTGTATATTCTATACCCTAAACCCACAACCTAACCTACCCATAATCCTAGCACTCACAGAAAACTTTCTGCATTTTCAATTTTCAAAAAAACATCACTTAGTGTGATTTATAAGCTGTTTTCCTCATGGGGACCAAAAAATGTTCCCACAAGGACAAGGATTTCGGCTATTGTCACCTCTGTGGAGACATTTTGTCCCCGTAATGTAGGGTTTACCAGGCCACACACACACACACACACACACACACACACACACACACACACACACACACCCTCTCTCAGATAATTAATTTGCACAGTGGGTCTCCCTTGCAGATGGCTTCAGGTAAAATGTCTCTCAGGGGGGTCACAAACGTTTAACGGTGCCGGTACTGTCCACAGATTGTAGATCACTGACCTTATTCATCGTCCCCATGAAAGCATACACACACATACACATTCCATCACACACAAACACACACAGAGATCCATATCTGCTGTGAACTCCCTCTGAATAACACACTAAATGTAGAAACACATGGTGGGATGACTGAAATATATAAAGAGGCAATAATGTATGGGGAGAGAACAGGCAGATGGAGGCCCTGTTTCCCATATGTTAATATCCTCTGGAGCTAAAAGTTCCCTCTGGAAGAGTCAGGAAGAGAGAGATGAGGGTGAATATCAATATCCTTTCTCCTTCCATCTCTGTCACTCGCTGCAATGTTGTGAACTCAATTAATAGATAAACTATGGCATGAGGGGGCTAGAGTAAACAAAAATATAGTGTCCATTTACATTCAGCACACATCGGGGTCAGCAGAAAGTATTTGAAGAGTGTGATTATTCATATCTGTCAAATGTTGTTTTAAATGAAAACTGTGCACTGTCTCACGGTGCATCGTGACTGACTGACTGACTGACTGACATGCCTGGAAGCCAGGAGAGTGAGTAAGTGGAGCGGAGCAAGAACAATTTCCACTGCTCAAAGCATTCTGTCACTCCCCTCCAACTCCACTCCGGATTCTCCGTTTTCCACTCACCGGGTAAAAGTTCTCAACACATTTTTTGGAAATGACACAATGAATTTCGTGGGACCCCATACTTGAATTTGTTCATAATTTATTTCTTTAACAGTTTGTGTGCATTTGGCAGGCTGAATTTATTTGATAAAAACAGTACTAATAAAATATGCATACGATTTAAAATTTATTTTAAAATGTAATTTCATTCTGTAATGGCAAAACTGAATTCAGCAGCCATTATTCCAGGCTTCAGTGTCACATAATAAACCATAAATCATTCTAATATGATGATTTGGTGTTCAAGAAACATTTCTTATTATCAATGTTAAAACAATTGTACTGCATAATATTTTTGTGGAAAATGTGATATATAAATTTTCACGATTCTCTAATGTCTTTACTGCAGTTTTTTTTGTTTTTGTTTAGCAGGTTAATGTATCCTTGCTGAATAAAAGCAATATATTACATCTTTCTGATCCCAAATGGTAGTGTATACAGTTTGTGAGTGTTGTTTGTTTTTATTTTTTCATGGGGAAAGAACCTATGACCTTGATGTTGCATGTAGCATATCCTACTATTTTAGCTATTTTGTATTTTCAATCACTGTCTTCTGACAGTGACAATATTTCTCCAATTTCACAAGTTTCTATCATTCTGATAGCTGATTGTTCATTAACAGTGTTTAACAGCTGGTGACTTCTTTCATTATGACAGAGTGTTATATAAGCAATGACAGAGTGTAAAAAAGAAAGAAAGAAAGAAAGAAATCTAGTAAGTTAAATCACCTCTCTGCTTGAGGAGAAAAGGGAGAATAAAAAAGGAAAGA
>NC_139964.1:58004137-58089137 GCF_963993115.1 Abramis brama | reverse complement strand
AAACAGCTTCTCAAATAAGGAAAAAAAGTAGAGCAGATCTTGATTTTATCCATCGGGAATTGGTTGGATCATTTGCTATTGCCATGATGTCAGGTGAGTGACAGTCGCCATGCAAATACTTTGGCTAAAATTATACGTTTTTTTAATAATGTACAAGCTAATTCTTGTTCAAAACAATCACTCTAGCAAAGTTTGCACTATTTTCTGTTTATTTTGATAAATAAAGAATATTTTTTTGTTCAATAAATATACTGTCATTGAGTTTGAATGATTGAATGATGAAATGGTGATTATCTCTAAAGTGGACACCCAACTTGATATACATGTACCATCTGAATCTTACCATGTCATGTCAACAAATGAAAAAGTCAGCCCAATATTTATTATCATGCCTTTCACCCCAAGGGAAGGGGTGCCTTTTATTCCAAATACAATACTTTCACATATTCTTCAGTTATTGAAAAAAATGTTGCTTTAATTACCTTGAACAGAACTGAAAATCATTAAGACCTTTGTTTCAAAAGGCTAGTCAATATTTTTATTCATTCTCCACTGCTACATAAATCTACAATTATCTATTTTTTAAAAAAAAAAAAAACATTTTTCAAATTTCCACAATGCATCATCAAAAGCAATTATTAAAAAAGTGCAGAGATGAATTTTTGTGCCATCAGAGGTTTAATAGAGAATCAAGTCAACTGCACCTTTTACCCCAGAGTGCCTTTAGTCCTGTTGTACCCTATAGTAAAATTATAATGGAAAACAAATACAGTTTGTTACAGATAACAGTACAAGTATGACTCGTAAGTTAACAATACCAGAGGGATAACCAATCAACTAATGACCTCCCAGGTCACCTTAGCAACCACTCAGAGCTCCCTAACAACTGTTTAGCAGCACCCTTGCAACCAACCACAATACCTTAGCATTGTGGCGGCAACTTTTTCATGTGCACAATGTAAAAATACAGTTTTACTGTATTGTCTGTCAGTGCTGTGAACGGTAGTATTTTATTTTACAGTCCTGTTCCCCATGTACACACTATGTACTTATTACAGTAATTACGATAACTGGGTAATAACTAGGTACTAAACCTGAACCTACACCAAAACCTTACATTAACCAGCACTTTCTTAGGTAAGTATACTGTAAGTACATGTAAGTGCACGTACTGTAAAATAAAGTGCAACCCAGTAAACCTGTAGAAACATCAAAACACACAAGCTGATAAACATTCTGCTCACGCCTCTTAAAACCAGCGTAGACCGTTTAAATAAGGTCAGGAGTGAACTGGTTCATAAGTAGACTTTGACATATTAACCTTTTGAGCAGCCGGCTGATTAGAGCACATATGAGCCAAGGTCAAAGGTCAGCAAAAGTTTTGGTAATTACTCGTCCTGGTAAATGCGATCATCGGTGCCATCTTGCATCATCTTTCTGGGTCTAACAGGCATTAATAAACGATTTTCAAGCCGGCAATAAACATAATTAGCTGATAGGGGAGAAGAGTCTATTAAAATGCCTGACTGACCTCTGACTCATTTGGTGAGTCAGTGATTAAATAAGTGGGTGAGTGAGTTATGAATAATGAAAGAATAGCAGCATTAATCAGCTGTCCATCACAGCCAATGAGTGATGCATTCCAAGCGGACAGTTGCTTTGCTAAAGATAGAAAGATAAGTCACCATACAGCAACTCCTGTACTGATTTTCAGAAATCCCTACTAACAGACTAACTGTCAACCTGAGGTACGGAGACCCTCGGAAACTCCTAAGGGTTTAATAGAAGGTCCATGGACAATTTGGTGGGGATGGGGGATAACACAATAATATTTGACAATAATATTTAATAAATGTAATATTATTGAGGGCTATATGGATATATCATCAGTAAAAATGGTTGCACTTTATTTTAAGGTGTCTTTGTTACAGTGTAATTACATATTTAAAGGCACAGTATGTGAGTTTCACCACTAGAGGCCACATTCAATAACAAAGGTGTAGCTTGATGCTGTGAATGATCATGGGAGTTGTCATCTTCACTTTCACAGCCGATGGGAAGCAATCCAACGGGACTCAAGGCAGAAATCATGTTCATGGATGAGCTAATGTATTAAAGTTTTATTAACGTTACTGTGGTATGAGTGGGACTGAGAGTCTGCGACATTTTACTGTTTTTATTATGCCTATATGCCAGAGGTGGACAGTAACAAAGTACATTTACTTGAGTACTATACTTAAGTACACTTTTTGAGTATCTGTACTTTACTTGAGTATTATTTTTTCTGGAAACTTTTTACTTTAACTTCCCTACATTTGAAAGACAAATATCGTACTTTTTACTCCACTACAATTCTGTCAAGGTCCTTGAGTAGAAAGTAGTAACGTCAGTCAGGGGATGATTTTGGTTGCATTTTGGTTGGAAATGAAAGTAGGGTTGACGTCAGAACCCGACAGATGTTGGTTTCTGACGTCAACCTGATTTTCATTTTCAACCACAATACAACGTCTGCAACGTTGGAGATTAAATGATATCTGTTGCCAAAATGCAACCTAGGGTCTTTTTGTTAATCTACCCGAGAATAGAAAAGCATAATTAGGAGGGAAACGCCACTTTTAAGTTTGACCGTTTTTTCCTTTTCGGTCAAATTGCCTTTTGAATGTGTCGCGCCTTCTTAGTGTTTTAAAAATAGCGATTTTTGATGCTATCATAGTCGTGCCCCAAGCACTCCCATTCAAAAGGCAATTTGACCAAAAACGAAAATAAGGTCAATCTTAAAAGTTGATCTTTGCAATAAAAATGGTCTTTATACATGAAAATATAGCTGCTTTTACATTTTAAACGAGGTCAATAACACACAACTTAAACAGATCTTTCACTGTTTAGCAGAATCAAAGGCACTCTTCATAAATGATACTGCACTGCAAAGCTATTATAATATTTACAACAATAATTGAAAACAGTAAATTATAGGTATACTTTTTAAAAATGTATACCTTTATAAATGCCATCTGATAAATGTAGCCTACTTTGAGAGACTTCACACACTCGGCACTAAAACTAAAAATAAAGTGTTAAGGATATAAATAAAGTGTTGAATGATATTTGAGTGAGCTTATGTGCTAAATGAGCGCTTCCCACTCTTTATTCCTCCACCCCCTATCAACTAATTTCTAGTATGGCAGGTTTATAATAGCAGTTACAAGAGCACAGATATATAGTACAGGTAATGCGATAGAATAGTTCATGACAGCACTGGTAATCCTGTGTGCATCTAAGTTTCCAAACAACAACGAAACATTGTTGTATGATGTAATGATTCTACTCAGTAACAAATTATCAGCATTGTCATTGTTAAACAATTGTAATTGTCCAATATGCAATGGGTACAGCAAACCCGGCTCTATTCAATGTATATTTTCAGATATAAATTTTTTAAGGGTTGCTTGTGAAACAACATGTCATCTATATGCTGAATGATCATTTAGCCGATATTGCATTCATGATTTAGAAAGCATATGAATATTTTGTGTAAAGATGCCTATATATAAAAATATGATGCTGAAAAAGGAATGCAATACTTTTATGCTCTCTTCTCTAAGACCATAAGAAAATTATGAATAAAATAGTAGCCTACCAATTTCTTTACTCATTTTTTTTTTAACCAGGACTTCTCAAATGCTGATTAAGCCATTTAGCGGCATACGCCTAAAGAATTATTTTATTTGTATGCCATTATTGCTGCTGGGCCTCGTCCTGCCTTTGAAGAGTGTTTATGTAAGAGAGAAAAAAAAAAGAATAAAAGAAAGGGAAAATGTGCGGAGAAAAATATGCCCGTTTCTTCCTTTGAGGGTATTAATAAGCTTTGATTCACATAAAGGCTTTATCACATTTTCTTGCATTTACCAGAGCTTTGAAAACATAAATTACATCAAACTGTTGCATGCTAACAAGTTCTACGCTTCCATCCATACAAAACAGTGTACGCCTGAATAAATGTTCCATGGTTTTCTATTAACGTACAAACATTTTTTATTTATTTATACCGTCTCAAATGCACCATTAAACAAATAAAAACTTAGATGAAGAATATAAAAAACAGTGCAACTAGATTTACTTCGTGTTTTTTTGTATTTATCTTTTTAAGGATTTCAATATTTAATGACTAACAGTAATTTCAAGTTTGAATTTAAAGATAGCAGGCATAATATTGCAAACTCAAAAGCCCAAAAGAATTTCATGTATACAAACTTAAACGTCAATGGCAAACAAGACGCAGCTTGGTAAATACAACTCAATAAAAACACAATATGGAGGATTAACTCATGTATTAAGTTAAAGTTCCTCTCTCAGCACAAATCTGCTGTCATATTCAATGTTAAATCATGGTAACAATGATGCAAACACATCACAATATTAAACTGTCTAAATCAGCTCTTTCTAGAATAATAATATCTATGATAGAGGGGTATTTTTATATTTCTGTATTTTTGGCAAGTCTTATCTAAACACCTGCTACACAGCAAGACCATGCCCTTCAGGCGAAAGCATTGCAAGGTCTTGCATCACATGTGAAATCTGGGTGGCTTTGAAGTTGGGGTGCCACTCCTTTCCTCGCCCAGCCTGAACTTCTCGAAGAATCCAGGCTGAAAGCGGTCAGACGCCATTAAAAAAAGGCTGCTTTAAGTAGAACATCTAAGATCACTTGTAAAAAGCAGTTTTGAGATGTAGTAGTTTCTTAAAACGGATTTTAAGGCTGTAGCATCAACTCATGCCATGGAGAAATGCATTGTTATGCTTGTAAGCCTTTTATGAAACATCATGCTGTTTTTTTTTTTTTTTTGGGTCATATTTATTCAAAAGGAGGCTTTAAAGTGTTGAAGCAATAGTACACACACACACACACACACACACACACACACACACACACACACACACAAAGAAATGTATTTACTGACTTTCATATCAAACCCTTTTCCTTTATTCCCAGGAACAAAAAAGAAGAAGTTTTACAGAATGTTGATGCTTTATTATACAATGGAAGTTAATGATGAAGAGGAGCTGTAAAGGTTAGAAAATAACACACATACACAAAATAAAAAAAAAATAAAAAATCATGGCCTGGTTCCACAGAGAGGGCTTAGATTAAGCCAGGATTAAGCCTTAAGGTCCTTTCACCCTGAGTGCGATTAAACAACGCAAATGTACATCGCAAACACGCTCTTGAATCGTTACAATAGATCCGTACGGAACGACGTTGTGTTCATTTTCTCAGCCCAGGCTCATTAGAAAAACGTCCCTGTGGCAAATTTTTTGCAAAACACGTTGCGTTGTGCACGTTTCGTGACAGTTTTTTCCGGAACAGGTGAACGTGAATATGGCAACATTTTATTACGTTTGAGTTTGTACGTATCAGTTGTGAATTTAAAGGGTAACAAAACCCTAAACCAACTTTTTTTAGTTAATGATCTGTAAGAATGGGGCTTTATTAGTGCTGTTCATTGATTCGAGTAACTTTTTTGACATTTGGGTATAAAGTGTTTTAATTCTACAATATATGGTGTAAAAACGTCTGAGTGCTGCCCTCTTCAGGTTGAACGGTGGCTACTGCAGTTGCATTTTCCTATTGGATGTTTGCGGTACTACGTGACGTAAGCGGTACTACGTGACGCAAGCAGGTTCCAGCTCACCACGCCCTTGGTACGAGCTAGTAGATGTATCTGTATTTAGTACAGTGGTCAGGAGGGTACGTAGGTGTAGTGCTGCTGGTTGCAACAGCACTGCTGGACTGCATAGCTTTATTAGGCGCCAGTGGTTGCATGCACTTGGCCTGGAAGACCGTGAGTTCCCACACTAGAGCTCAAGTGTTACCTGCATTTTACGCGGGATTGCTTCTCCAACGCAATAGAGGTGGAAATGGGCTTCTCCACACAGCTCGCGCTGAAAAGTGACGCAGTGCCAAACGCTACTCCTCCTGCATGGACTCCACCACCGCAGTGGCGTCTTGATGTGAGTGATCATATATATTTTAATCACAATTCATGGTTAGGCTAAAGTTAATCCTCTGGGGTCGACAAACGCGCCGGCGCATTTTGCTGGATTTTTTCACATAGCGGCAAAATATGAATATGCCTAGAGAGCGCGCGCTATTGACATCAACTCGATAAAACTCATCAGATGCATGTACTTTACGTCGTCTTGCGACCCTGTGAGTCACTCTCCATTTTAGAGTCTGACAGCAGGTCTCAGGTGCACGCCCCCCCCCGCTCAACCCCGCCCTCAGTTCGTCCCCTTTATCTCAGCTGGGGTCTGCCCACTTTTCTAGCATTTTTCAAATATTGCCAGTGGGTGGAGTCAGGCTCTGAGACAGGGGTTTAGTTACCCTTTAAATGTCTGGTGAGTGGCGCTAAAAGATAATGGTTCTTCACGTTTTAAAATAACGTACACCTACACCAAACCATAAAACTTACCTACCCGATAGTGTTAACAAAAGCAAATGTGACATAAAACGCAAATATGGCATTTTAGCTTGTTTCTGAACTCTTGTCTTGGAACTGTTTTATCATGACTCGTCTTTAACGGGATTCGTACCCGAGCTCTCTGCATCACAAGTACAATTCTGCACCAGCTGAGCTACCGAGCAAGCTTAGTACATCAGTAAAACTGAACATATGGAGCTGGTTAATGATGCAAACTCCAAAATATATTCATTTACAAATCATGCACTATGGTAAAAAATGTTTTGAGGTCATGAAAACAAGTCTTTATTAATCTATAATCTGCCTCTGTAATCATAATTGTGTGTGAAAACGATTAAAAGTGCTTGCTGTTTTACTGCCTCTAGTGTTCATTTCTGTTAGAAACTGCAGTGGTGTACGTGTGTTTTGCAAAAATGTTGCCACAGGTACGTTTTTTCCAATGAGTCTGTGTTGCAGCTCCTCGTTCTGAGTTCCGCACGGTTCCGCACATAAACAACTGAGAGAAAAGTTTCTATAGATGAAACATTAAGCCTAATAAATATGATTACAATGATATATGTTCTGTATGTGTTTTTCATGCAACTCAGGTTTTTTTTTTTTACAATAAAGAATGAGAAATGCTTACATGCATACAATACTCAGCAAGTGTAGTGTTCAGTTTATTATAAAACATTACAAATAATGCACGTCTGCCCATTATTTAATCAAAATAATCCATTAATCCACTTTAGATCGCAGTCGTAAGTTATTACACGCAATCGATGAAGGTTTCTGTATAGTACCAAACTTAATTTTATTATTGATTTTGGACAAAGTTAAAGACAAATGGGACAACCTACGAGATACATACATGAGGAAAAATGTATTATTGGTCAGCGTGTGTGAATTGCAATCGTTTCGTGTTGTGTAAAAGCTCCGTTCATCGGTGGTTCGCTTAGCTTTATCACATCACGCTCGGTGTGAAAGGGCCTTCACCGATTGGTCGAACACCTACTGATGGCAGAAGAGTCATTGATCATAATATGACTTGTGTCCAATCGCAACGTGCCAAATTTGAACATGCACAGATGTGACTTCAATCTTGGTCTGTTCCTCCTACTTCAGAATACTTTGAATATTTTTGGATCTTGACAGCCCCTGGTAACTTTTTACTTTCATTGTATGGAAAAGAGTACTGTGAACATTCTTCTGAACATCATCTTTTATGGTCTACAGAAAAAAAAAAACATGAGTTTGGAATGCTGTGAGGATGTGCAAATAATGACAGTATTTTTTATTTTCCGTGAACTACCCCTTTAAAAACCTTGGAGTTCAATTGCATCTGCTTACTTCGGGGAAACTTTTCTCATTGTCTCCATCCCCTTCTCTCTTTCTCTCTCGTTCTGTCTCTGGGCTCGTGCACTGCTTTTGGCAGGGTGCGTTATCATGTGCAAATTCTGTCAGCCTCTGAAGAAGCGCGCTAATGCAGTAAACTGGCACACAGGCATGCAGAACTGAGACGCATGCCCTTTCTCTCCCTCTACTTCCATCCCTCACTAGCTCCATTAATCCAATCTTTCCCTACACTCTTTAGCATTAACATTTTTCTCTCCCATGTTTTTCAAGCCGTGCTGTTTAAACAATTCACTCCTCTGACATTTGGATTAACTCAAACAAGAATTTATCGCCTCACTCTCCATGGAACTGAACCAGATGCACACTCACTGCTAAATACAGACTATAAACATACACACAGATGCACAATGCAGGCCAAGTTGTTCAGTGTGAATGTCTAACTCATCAGCTCACAGACACGCACAACTCTACTTCCTGTCTGAAATGCTCACAGGTTTACACGTACGCAGTGACAGACTCTCTGATGGAGATCGGGGTGTTGTCCTTGAGGCTGCACTCTGGATGAGTTCCACTAAAATGGGTCTTTAAAAGTAGCTGAGTAAGCAGCAGAACAAAGACGCGCACACACACACACACACACACGCACGCACGCACGGAGAGAGAGAGAGAGAGAGAGAGAGAGAGAGAGAGAGAGCACAACACCCAGTCAATAAAAATCAGTATAATGAACGAGATATTCTACAACAATTTATTCTACATACAATTAACTTTAAACACACATCTGTCACCTAATTGAAACTTTAAAAACTTTTCATTTACATTTTTTAAAATTTGTATTTATATCTGTAATGGAATAAATTTACATTATTATCAATTATCAATGTTGAAAACTGTTGTGCTGGTTATACTAGACCGTATAATAAAAAATAAATGCAGGATTTTTTGCTGAATAAAAAAGTTCAAAAGAACATTTGCATTCATTTGCAACAGAAATATTCTAACTTTATAAATGGCTTTACTGTCACTTTAAAGACATTTGATGAGTCCTGTCTGAAAAGTATGAATTTATTTAAATTATAATAATAAGTAATAATAATTGTATTGACTGAACGACTGTGTATATGGCACTCGTCAAGAATAACTAACAAAATAAGAAATTAATACAGAGAACTCTTACATTTGTCTTACTTTCTATCAATAAACACTTAATGAACATACAATTAAATCAGCAAAATGTTAAAAGAAGAACCAGAATGTTATGGCTATGATAACATATATTTCCCATAAAAAAATAAAATACAATAAAAATCTTACATCAGCTTGAGTAACAGGGTTGATCTCATACTTTCAAATAACCCCCTAAGTATTAAACTTCATAACCTGTGCAACACTTTAATATAAATAGTACTTCAAAGATTGTTGTAAAACAAGTGATCGCACATACAATCTTCGTTTGGTAAGGCAATAAAACAAAAGAAACAAAAATCAATAGAAAAAATAAAAATCAATCTTACATTGAAGTAGTGATCTTGATAAAATCTAGGAAAAAAAAATAGAAATTGGAGGGTGGTCTCTTTGACTTGTGTTAGTAAGCAACCGTCTAGTACAGTAACTACCCTATTAATTACAGGCACAGTGGTTACAGTTATATGTAAAAGGATATACAGCAGTGGTTTTCCTCTCTGACCCGGGGACCCACAGAAAGGCACCATCACGTCTCACATGACACACTCAGTTCAGATCATGAACCTCTCTGCTAATGAGCGTATGATCTGAATCACGTGTTTCAAATAGTATCGCCATTTCTGACAGAAATCATATTAATGTAGACATCCCGTTCGTATCACAGATTCTTTAACTCGCTGTAACACTGAGCTCCATTTTTGCAGAAACTGACATCTAAGATCTTGGTATTTAAATGTTATTGGACTTTTAAATGAAGTCACTTATGCATTTGTGTGTGGGTGTTTTTGTTTTTCTTTCTCATGTAATATAATCTGAAAGAAGGTGAATAAATTAGAGCTCGCATTTGTGTTAGATACCACAGAGATTGCAGTAAGTATGAAGTTAGCATCAGAGAACCAAGAGAGACTAATGAATCCATACCGTAGCACTTAGCTGTCGATCATTTGCCGTTTGATTGACAGGTGAAGAGTTCTTACGGCGATGTTAACGCACCATAGAGGAGCTCTGTCAGATTGACACAGCAGAGTGTGAGACGTGGGTCACTATTCTTACAGTGTGTCAGGTGCACGACTGATGGTCTAGGAACTGTTTTTATAACTGACATTTATCTCGACTGGGGAAAATCTGATCCCAGATCATCACTCCGAAGGCTCGCATGACGGTCATCATGCATAAGGACACAGTTCTGATGGAATAAAAATGAGAATTATAGTCAAATTCAACTCATTCTATGTATCCATACAGCTAATACAGTACCATGGCCAAAGGCAGAAATATAATGTAAGAGAGAGCACTGAGATGGTTTTAATTAATACTTAATTAGTGCAACGTTAATGAGTTTACATGCACCATCACATTAACAACGTTAATGTGAAGTCAATTAACCTGAATTATCAACAGCTAAAAGATCCAGAATTAACCAATTAAGCAATATGTTAGTAAATTTATGAAGCGATGTAGGAAATATAATAATAGTAAAACATAAGTAGGGTTAATATGAATTATGTTACTAACAAATATTTAAAACATTTCATATAATACAATGATAAAATAAGAAATATGAATAAAATTAGTAAAACTTTATTTAAAATAATAATATAACAAAATATAATAATTCAGATGCTGAAATTTTGCCATCCAGGGATAGGTTTTTAAACCTGTCACTGCATCCCCATTTACATCCGTCAGCATTTCCGTTATCTAAAGCAATTATCAAAACTAAATAAATGAGGGAAAAGCATTATGATTCATCCATGCTTAACAAAGGGGTGGGGGGGACTGTAGTTTTTGTCTGTGTCAATGGGGACTCAGAGTTGATAGCAGTACCATGGGATCTGCCAAATCCATCTGTTCCTCTCATTTCACAGAGGAAGCACTTAAAACATTACTGCACATAAACACTCGGATGCAGTGTACGGAGAGCAGACGTAGCACTCTCGGCTTGGAACGGCACCAGGATGTTCGGAATCATTTCAGTGTGTTTGTTGATTCACATGTGGGAGCCTCTGCTGGGTTATACAGCATGAGAGTCATTACCAAGAGCCATTAAAAAAATAAAGATTTGAACAAAGTCTCAGTATAAACAGATTTTTTTGTTTTGTTTTGTTCACATCATATCCAGATATCAACAAATTTCAACAAATGTTTTTGGTTAAATTTAAACAGAGCACTAATCTAAAACCGCTCTATATATGGACACCAAGCATTTGTTCATAAGCAGTGATGTAATCTATTGAAAATGCTGTCAGTGAATTTTAAAACTGACACCAATATCTAAAGCTTTTCTTAATTGAGCAGGCAGTTATGGTTATTGGCCAATGCTGATAAATCTCAAATTGGCAAAATATTGGCAAATTAATCAGCCTGCATGATTTAAGTCCCTGTCCCAAATGGAGCCCTAAGCCCTTGCAAGAGGATATGCACCCTCAATGCACACTTTTGACCGCAAGTGCACATGAAGTGTGCCATTTGGGAAAGGGCCTAAAACTTCCATGGAAATGTCAGTGATGCCACATCCACTAATTATAAGCTTACCGAGTTGCTTTTGATAAGTTCATAGTGTGGGATTTTTTTTAGGGGGGATTCTTAGTTCCAGAAAAGTAGTTTCAGTTTCATAGCACTATAAAGTAATGGTTTAGGATAATTTTGGTCAGAACCGGTCGCTTGTTTTGCGGGATCTGGCAACACTGGAAAATGACTTAATATCAATGGGTGATATCAAATATATCAATATCAATAATATCAAATACACTGCAAAAAAAACATGTCTTTGGGCAGTTCAACTCTCAATATCCAATATCTTCCCGTATCACTCATCCCTTGAGCTTCTGCTAGAACTGGAAGCTTTTAAGGTTGTATCCCAGCATAAGCATAAACATGATGGTGCGTATGCTAAACAGCTAAGTGTCGTATTTGCATGGGTCTTGTATTATGCATGAGGACAAATATGCGTAAAAAGTGTTATAAATGTGTAAAATACATGTGCAACCAGTCCTCATGTAAAATGCACATAAAATTGCATGAACTTGTTGTAACAGCCTGTTCTATGCAATAATGTGTGAAACTGTGTGTGCTGTCTGCAGGGAGCAGGTTTGATAGACTCATAATTAAGACTGTATCCGAGCGTATGAGTAGTGTGTTTAAAGAGTGTTTCGTCTTTGTGTGTGTAATGACACCCATGGGACACATTAGGAAACTTCACATCAGGGAGTTCAAACAAACGTCTTTCTCTCCCACACACACGCACGCACACACGCACACACACACACACACACACACACACACACACACGCGCTCTTTTTTACATCTCTAACCTTGACACTTCTCCACAATGGAAGGACATTGGCATTGTCCCTCTATACATGGACACTCATCAAATTCAAATAAAACAAGTACGCACATACACAGTCATGCCAGCATGCTGTCAACTACCCGCATCTTGACAAACAAAAGGTTACTATGGTAACACAGCAGGATATATTTTTCATTCGTTTGGCACTTTTTATTTTTATTGTATTTTCTATTAGATCTAATTTAAGATGTCCCTCTCTTATTCGCTTTCTGTCTGGGTGCTTTTCAAACGCAATTGTCCCATTACCAGCTCATTTTAGGAGCCCGACGTGGTTCTTCTGATGTACATATTCAGTTTTCTACAAGAAAATCAAAGGGAAGCGAATCATTCTGACAGAGACAAAGTCTTTGATTCCTGCTGTGGATTGGGTCTCCAGTGATGAATGGCTTCAGATCAGAGATAATTAATCCACATCTGAAATGCACTTTGAGTATTCCCTATTTCTGTTGGAATTAGCTTTATAAATGTTGCTATAATCTTAATTTCCATCATTTACTTCACTTTAGGCTTTGTGTAAACCCTGTGTTTATACCATCTTAACTCTGAAGAACAGAAAAAAACCCAAAATAACGAGCAGTGTTGCATGTCTTATTAGTAATTAATTGAAAATCTTTATTTTACTGATAAAATGCTAAAATTATACATTTTCATTATCTCTTTCAATAGTGTTTCAATCTCTTATCAACATTTATTTATTTTTTTGTAAGTTTTCATGATAAAGTTTCCAAATTTCATGATTTTTAAAATAAATTCTTATAGGCAGATTTAGATATAAATCTGCACGTCTGTTTAGAGTGTGCCTCCTAATCAATATATAAAATCATTATAATTGCTGTGACTTATTTTTAAGAACTAAAATAAAAAATACACAGATTAAAAACAACTGCTTTATAAACGAACACAATTATCATACATTTGGATTTGATTCGTGATTCATAAAAAAAATAAAAAAAAAACTACCACATGTTATAGACAAAAAGCCTTAGGCCGTTTTTAGCCAGCTGAAAATGCCTAGCTATGGGCGCTTGAGAGCGTTTTGGCAGCGTTGTGTTTTTTTCAGTTGAGACACTTAGCTGCTAGCTTGTTATGATACGGAATATCCGCGAAAGTCCATCCATCCATCGCGGGGGCAGCAGTCTAAGCAGGGATGCCCAGACTTCCCTCTCCCTAGACACTTCCTCCAGCTCTTCCGGGGGGACACCGAGGCATTCCCAGGCCAGCCGGGAGACATAGTCTCTCCAGCGTGTCCTAGGTCTTCCCCGGGGTCTCCTCCCGGTGGGACATGCCCGGAACGCCTTCCCGGGAAGGCATCCAGGAGGCATCCGGAAAAGATGCCCGAGCCACCTCAACTGAGCCCTCTCGATGTGGAGGAGCAGCGGCTCTACTCTGAGCTCCTCACGAGTGACCGAGCTTCTCACCCTATCTCTAAGGGATCGCCCAGCCACCCTGCGGAGAAAGCTCATTTCGGCCGCTTGTATCCGGGATCTTGTCCTTTCGGTCATGACCCACAGCTCATGACCATAGGTGAGAGTAGGAACGTAGATTGACTGGTAAATCGAGAGCTTCACCTTGCGGCTCAGCTCCTTCTTCACCACGACAGACCGGTACAGGGTCCGCATTACTGCAGAAGCTGCACCGATCCGCCTGTCAATCTCCCATTCCATCCTTCCCTCACTCATGAACAAGACCCCAAGATACTTGAACTCCTCCACTTGAGGCAGGAGCTCTCCACCAACCTGAAGCGGGCAAACCACCCTTTTCCGACTGAGAACCATGGCCTCGGATTTGGAGGTGCTGATTTTCATCCCAGCCGCTTCACACTCGGCTGCAAACCGTCCCAGTGCATGCTGGAGGTCCTGGTTTGATGAGGCCAACACGACAACATCATCCGCAAAGAGCAGAGATGAAATCGTGTGGTCCCCAAACCTGACCCCCTCCGGCCCCTGGCTACGCCTAGAAATTCTGTCCATAAAAATTATGAACAGAACCGGCGACAAAGGGCAGCCCTGCCGGAGTCCAACACGCACCGGGAACAAGTCTGACTTACTGCTGGCAATACGAACCAAGCTCCTGCTCCGGTCGTACAGGGACCGGATAGCCCTTAGCAAAGGGCCCCGGACCCCATACTCCCGGAGCACCCTCCACAGGCCGCCGCGAGGGACACAGTCGAATGCCTTCTCCAAATCCACAAAGCACATGTGGATTGGTTGGGCAAACTCCCATGAGCCCTCCAGCACCCTGTAGAGGGTATAGAGCTGGTCCAGTGTTCCACGACCGGGACGAAAACCACACTGTTCCTCCTGAATCCGAGGTTCTACTATCGGCCGGATTCTCCTCTCCAGTACCCTGGCATAGACTTTCCCAGGGAGGCTGAGAAGTGTGATCCCCCTATAGTTGGAGCACACCCTCCGATCCCCCTTCTTGAAAAGAGGGACCACCACCCCGGTCTGCCAGTCCAAAGGTACTGTCCCCGACCGCCACGCGATGTTGCAGAGGCGTGTCAGCCAAGACAGCCCCACAACATCCAGAGACTTGAGGTACTCAGGGCGGATCTCATCCACCCCCGGTGCCTTGCCACCGAAGAGTTTCTTGACTACCTCGGTGACTTCAGCTTGGGTGATGGACGAGTCCGCCTCCGAGCCCTCAGCCTCTGCTTCCTCAATGGAAGACGTGACGGCAGGATTGAGGAGATCCTCGAAGTATTCCTTCCACCGTCCGGTGATATCCCCAGTCGAGGTCAACAGCTGCCCACCTCCACTGTAAACAGCGTTGGTAGGGCACTGCTTCCCCCTCCTGAGGCGCCGGACGGTTTGCCAGAATCTCTTCGAGGCCGACCGATAGTCCTTCTCCATGGCCTCACCGAACTCCTCCCAGGCCCGAGTTTTTGCCTCCACAACCACCCGGGCTGCAGTCCGCTTGGCCCGTCGGTACCCATCAACTGCCTCAGGAGTCCCACAAGCCAGCTAGGCCCGATAGGACTCCTTCTTCAGCTTGACGGCATCCCTTACTTCCGGTGTCCACCACCGGGTTCGGGGATTGCCGCCTCAACAGGCACCGGAGACCTTACGGCCACAGCTCCGAGTGGCCGCGTTGACAATGGAGGTGGAGAACATGGTCCACTCGGACTCAATATCTCCAGACTCCCTCGGGATCTGGTCGAAGCTCTGCCGGAGGTGGGAGTTGAAGATCTCTCTGACAGGAGATTCGGCCAAACGTTCCCAACAGACCCTCACAGTACGTTTGGGTCTGCCGAGTCTGTCCAGCTTCCTCCCCCGCCATCGGATCCAACTCACCACCAGGTGGTGATCAGTTGACAGCTCCGCCCCTCTCTTCACCCGAGTGTCCAAGACATACGGCCGGAGGTCGGATGAAACGACCACAAAGTCGATCATCGACCTCCGGCCTAGGGTGTCCTGGTGCCATGTGCACTGATGGACACCCTTATGCTTGAACATGGTGTTCGTTATGGACAAGCTGTAACTAGCACAGAAGTCCAATAACAGAACACCACTCAGGTTCAGATCAGGGGGGCCGTTCCTCCCAATCACGCCCCTCCAGGTGTCACTGTCGCTGCCCACGTGGGCGTTGAAGTCCCCCAGTAGAACGACGGAGTCCCCAGTCGGAGCACTTTCCAGCACCCCTCCCAGAGACTCCAAGAAGGCCGGGTACTCTGCACTGCCGTTCGGCCCGTAAGCACAAACGACAGTGAGAGACCTATCCCCGACCCGAAGGCGTAGGGAAGCGACCCTCTCATTCACCGGGGTGAACTCCAACACATGGCGGCTGAGCTGGGGGGCTATAAGCAAACCCACACCAGCCCGCCGCCTCTCACCATGGGCAACTCCAGAGTGGTGAAGAGTCCATCCTCTCTCGAGGAGTGTGGTTCCAGAGCCCAAGCCGTGCGTAGAGGTGATCCCAACTATCTCTAGTCGGAATCTCTGAACCTCACGCACAACCTCAGGCTCCTTCCCCGCCAGAGAGGTGACATTCCATGTCCCTAGAGCTAGATTCCGCGTCCAGGGATCGGGTTGTCTAGGCCCCCGCCTTCGACTGCCGCCCGATCCACTTAGCACCGGCCCCTTACGGTCCCTCCTGCAGTTGGTGGGTCCACGAGAGGGTGGCCCCACGTCTCTCCTTCAGGCTGAGCCCGGCCGGACCCCATGGGGGGAGGCCCGACCACCAGGCGCTCGCATACGAGCCCCAACCCCAGGCCTGGCTCCAGGGTGGGGCCCCGGCTGCGCCATACCGGGCGACGTCACGGTCCTCGTTTTTTTTGGCATCATAAGGGTTTTTGAACCGCTCTTAGTCTGACCCGTCGCCTAGGACCTGTTTGCCTTGGGAGACCCTACCAGGGGCATATAGCCCCAGTCAACATAGCTCCTAGGTTCATTTGGGTACTCAAACCCCTCCACCACGGTAAGGTGGCAGTTCAAGGAGGGGATCCGCGAAAGTGTTACTAGTATCTCATTTCACACATATTTTGTCTCTGTGTTGATTCTATATTAAAATATCAGTACAATGCAATGTATTTTCTCTGGCTCTTGTTTTAAATGATTTTTAAATGATCCCGTTATTATGCTTCTTGTTGTCATCTGTTGACGTTGTACAGAATGTGGCGGTTGGTTGGTGTGGTATTAGTCCCGCCCCTCCTCCACTGTGATTGGACGGATGGGTAAAAAGTGACAGTGATGAGCGCTGCGTTTTACCCAAAGTTGAATATTCTTCAACTCTTGGCAACCTGTAAAAAAATGCTGAACGCTCAGCACTTCAGCGTGAAAAAGACGCTCAGCGCCTCGTTACACTCATGGCGTTTTAAAAACGCAGTGCTCCCATTGAAAACAATTGAAAAAATACACAAGCCGCGTGAAAAAAAACGCTTTGGTGGACACACGGCCTTACGGTTAAGGTGCAGTATTAGGCTTTGTACTTTCATATGCATGTAAACACGGGAAAGTGGAAACGCAAGCACATGTGAAGTAGTTTCCGCTTTCGCTGCAAAGTTCAAACAGCAGAACTAAGTTAACCAATAGAAGATCCAGACTCAGATTGACCTCATTAAAATAAGACAAACTCAAAAGCTGCATGGTTTGGAGTGTTGTGGGAGTGGAGACAATAATATGTTTAATTCATTTTTATTTTTTATTTAGAGTTTTATGTAAAAAAAAAAACTAAGAGCGTTACATTATATTCTCTTGCTGTCACGGTGGTTGGCTATAATGAAGCGCATGATGAAGGAGATACTCGAAATGGATCTTTAATCCAACAATCAAAACAATAAACAGGAGAATAACGTGGAGGAAACACAACAACGTACACAGTGATGTAAAACAATCCAAGACCAAGAACTAACAGAAACTGAGGGCTTAAATACACAGGGCAAACAAAGGCAAACAAGTTAATTAACGAGGGACAGGTGAATAGGATTAATCAAATGAATTACATGGGAAAACTGGGTCAAAGGAAAACAGCAAATGAACACCAAGAAAACTAAGGGTATGTTTACACGACAACGATATGCTTAAGTTTTCCGCATACAGACGACACTCTTGTCAAAACGATCCCCATTCACACGGATCCGCGAAAACGACTAAAAACAATGTATTCTGCTGACAGGCCATTAGATGGCGATGAAACACTATAGATTGAACATGTAATACGCATGTGCACGACGTCATCGTTTTCAGAGATTCACGTTTTTGTTGTTTATACAGAGACCGTTTTTGACTTGCACTTTGAAACCCCTTTTCAGAAGTTTGCGTTTTCAGGCACCCAAAACGCTGTTGTCGTGTAAATTATTTTATGTTTTAGTTGGAAACAGTGTTGTTTAAACAGCCTCTATGACAAGACAGACCATAACCCTGGCACTTGCCCATATTCAAAGTAATTTTGCATACTCAAATCTAAAAGACAGCTGTGAAAATAAAGACTAAAGCATGTCAGAGAAGTTAGAGTTAAAGTAA
This sequence comes from Abramis brama, assembly GCF_963993115.1. Lineage (NCBI taxonomy): Eukaryota > Metazoa > Chordata > Actinopteri > Cypriniformes > Leuciscidae > Abramis > Abramis brama. The sequence goes on along the minus strand of NC_139964.1, from coordinate 58,070,826 downwards.
ACAATGGGTACAACAAGTGTACAAAACAATGACTAAATATTTGAACGTCCCTGTGGGAGTCATCCAGACAGTGCTTTGAAAAGTTCAACCCCCTCCAAAAAAAAACCTCACAATGCGATCAAGAAGGAGACTTGTGCTAGAAGTCACAGAAAGACCAACTAATACAGGGGCTCCAGAGTTCAGTAGCTGAGAACAGAGTAAAAGTGCAACAATCCTCCATGGTGTTTATGGCTGGATGGCACAAAAGAAGCAGTTACACAAAAATAACTGTGTTAAAAAGCAGCTTTTCCTTTACATGAAATGCCATATAAAATGTTAAATGTTTTGTCCTCTAAAGTTCTACAATGACCCAATCAAGTCCCTGATTTCAATCCAAATGGGAATTTATACTTTCCAAAAGTATTGAGCATTTCTTCCTGGCAGAACATGCCAAAAGCCCACCTCAACAGTGTGCAAAGCTAGTACACACCTGCCCCCTAAGACTTCACTGTTTATCGACTTTATACTTCAAATAAAAATGAAAATTCTGGCAATCATCAACTCACACTCATGTTGTGTGAAACCAGTATGATTTCTCTTTTTTATGTGAAAAAAAAAACAACAAAACAAAAAAAGTGTTCACACTGCGGTTTTCCATTTAATCAAAGCAACAAAGTTGACCAGAGGCTGTCAAGCTCCAAACAGGACAAAAAAGCAACATAAATGCATGATCAAGTAGTCTGTATGAAGCCATAAGATAGCTTGACAGGCTTAAATTTGATTTCAGAGAGAGGAAAGGGAAAATAATTTCCATATAACCATTAAAAATGAGATCAAAGAAACTGTATTTGATGTAAAGGGGGAACATTTGATTAACTAAACTAAAACCCATTCTATTGAAAGACAAAGGCAAACTATGGGAGATTCCTGAGTTTATTCACCCCTGCAGTCAACCCACAGAATTACTTCAGAATAATATTTGTTAATTAGCACAAAAATCACCTCACAGTATGAGGCATGTACAATAAAATATTAAAGGAAAAAAACAAAACAAAACAAAAATACTCCCTGCCTCTACTGCATAATCTGAACATACTGAATTTGCTTATTCACAAGCGTGAACCGTGATAATGGTTTGTCACTACAGGAGACTGCCTTTTCACGGTTAGTTTTTAGCTCCTGATTGATCACCTGCTGCGAAAGCTCCTCTTTTCTGACCTTGTTGTAATATCCATGTTGTCTTAGGGTTGTTTTGGCAATTTTTTATGGAACAGGACGCCAAAAACCCAGTAGCCCGTTCTTTGGCATGGCTTAGCCTCCGCAGAGAGGGAAAACATGTTATTTTATTCACCTAATTGTGATATGGAGCTAATTTCACCAGGCTAGCCAAGCCATCAATTCATATTAGCTCTGGGCTCTTGAGAAAGTGTGTATGTGAAAGAGAAACAGGGAAGAGTGTGTGTCATGGGAAATCCAAAATAACTTTTACTGAAGGATTAGCTAATCTAATATCTTATTTAAATTGATGAGCCTTTGTGGAGGATGATACTTTTGTGTACAAATGTTTCCCTGCATGTGTAAAAGCGCAAGGTTAGTAATGTTAAAATAATACTTTGAAATTATTATTATTATTATTATTTTTATTTTTTTACACATTGTCTGAAGAATTCTGTAAATGTTGCTTACTAGTGCAAAATTCACCACCACGATGCTAGGGTGTTTTTACAGTATATGATTACTAAGGAGTGTTGGGTGATTTCTAAGGCTAGTGCCTGATTGGTGGCCCAAATCAATATTCTTGGGTTGGATTCACGAAAACATTCTTAAAGGGATATTTCACCGCTGGAAAGATGAATGTGTATTTAAATTGGGTCATTCATGTAGTAGAAATGTGAAATTATTTTAGAAGTTGGAGCCTTCTAGACTGAGAAAAACCTGAAAATTTATTTTTGGCTCATGTGGATGTAAGACAACAACTCCCAGAATGCACTTGCTTCGCTGCCCTACGAGGCCACTCCCAAGCCACGCCTACCGGTTACAGAGGGCAGAATCGGAAGAAATGATACAACTGGGCTACTAGTTGACTCGAAACTGAAAAGACGCCGTTTTATCGTGAGATCCCACCTTGTATGGGCAGGTTGAAAACATGTGGAACTAGCTCCTACTACTGGCTGTAGTCTCTAGCCTCTGGCCAAAAAAGCCTCCAATGACGCAAAATGACGATTTTTGCGTCATCTGAGTTTTTTTTCCAGACACACAATACAGAAATCTCTCGTCTCAGGGGAACATGAGAGAGGGAAGCACGGTCATTTGAAAATACTACCGGGTTTCTACAGACACAAAGCTCAATGCTAATCGGTGAAGTATCCCTTTAAGAATAACTATGCCGTTGCCGGTCCCAAGCGTGTATGAAAAAGGAGGAGGGTTAGTTCCCTGAATCACAGACAAATTGTTCACAATAACCAGGCGTCCAATTTGGAGATGCTGACTTCATAACTGACCATATGTTCGGGCAATGATATTGCTGTACTCGCAAATGAAGACGCAGAAGCCACTGATATTCTATAAAATATTGCCAATGCAGCCAAACCTTACAAACAAACTATTAATACTGACAAAACTAAAGTCATGAGAACTGATGGTTCGCCAGCCGCTGTCTACCTCAATGGCATCCAAATCAAAGTTAGCGAATTCAAGTACCTTGGCTCACTATAGAGCAGGAAAAGAAAATGGCAACAACAGAAGTCCACAGCAGAACTGGTCAAGCTTCCGCTGCCTTCGGGTCACTCGAATGGTGCCTGTGGAAGCAGCATGGTCAAAGCAAAAATTCATATATTTCGGACGTTTATCCTACCAGTACTGCTATATGGATCTGAAATGTGGACAGTGCTAAAAGCAGACCTAAACAAACTCGAAGGGTTCAAATGTGGTGCTTGCGGCATGTACTGCACCTCTCTACTGTACGTGTCCAGCTTCAAAATGACACCATCAGAATGAGGTGAGAAAATACACCAACAGTTAAAGAAGTAATCCAAAAACGTAGGCTACAGTGGTTCGGTCACTTATGCCATGCAAAATGGAAGGTCCAACTACTGGCGCCCAAGAACACCTGGGCAAAACAGATCGAGGCAGACCTCAAAAACCAAAGGCTTAGCCTTTGTGATGCCAAACATGAAGCTCTAAACCACCAAGCCTGGAAAACTATTGTAAAAATCGTGATCCAGCAGCACAAACAGCAACATATTGGCTCCGGAACAAATCTAGTCCAAACGTCGATAAGGGACTGAGTGACTATCATAAAGATTCAAGGGTTGAATTTGTTGTACAAGACAAAGCAACCCCAGAACACAAGTATAGCATTATGTACAATCAAACAACATCAAAGTCTGTAATTCTAATTCAAAGTCTTAAGAAAACATGTCAGAATTCTTCAAGAAAAGCACTAAGAAACAATCGTACAAACTTACCCTAAGCATGTCTTAAGAAGATTTTTGTACAGTAAATCCGGCCCCAGGTTCCTAGATATCACTTGTTTCCTTTCCTTTCCATTTTTTTTTTTTTTTTTTTTTTGATAATTTTGTCATTCACAATGTTTAAATCATAAATCTGATTGCCTGGACAACTAATGGAACAACTCAACAACAAGCTGCATGCTTTCGGGTATCTTTTATGTGCATTATATAGTAAAAACAGTGGGAAAAGTCAGACACCAAAGTTAAATATTTAGGCTAAGAGGTTCCTTCAAATCCATAATCTTAAACATGAGAAATTTGATGAAATATGTATGATGAGGAAAAAACATGGAGGATCTCAGGACTTTGAGTAACAAGGTTCCAAATTTCACTTCTTATTCTCCAGTCTTTGATTCGCACTTTACATCAACAACATAGAAGCCGTTAGTAATGGAGTTGTGGATGTGCCCTGAATTGAACATGTCTTATAAAGTCTAGGCTTTGATAATTGCGTTTTATCACAGGACCCTAGGCTGAGATTTATTACATTTACATTCCCGTTTTCACAAGATTCTCTCTCACAAACCTGGAGGAAGTGCATATACTGTGTTAGTGACAATTATCTAAGCAAACAGACAAGTGTCACATGTGTCAAATTACATGTCAAGTGATTTGATTAAATGCCAAATTCCTGCTAAAACACTTAATGGAAATGCAAACATTTATTTAAAAAGCTACAAGGTATCAAAGACTATATTTATACTATGTATACTATGAAAAAATAAACAGGATGCATGTAACCTACTGATTATTTTTTGTGCACAATGTATTGGATTTATAAATCACTACATGGAGACATCAGAGATACAATGTTTTGCCCATACTTGAGAGGTTAGCATTGTCATGATTTGCATTTCACTGAATTTAGGTAATGCAATGCGACACAGAACAGAACAGAACAGAATAGAACAGAACAGAACTGTTTTTTTTTTTGTTTTGTTATTTGTACATAGTGAATATGTACAGTTATGCACTTAAACATTCATTATTGACATTCAATATTAATATCAACACATTGTCAGAAAATGCACAAAAAAATCCTCTACTGATTGGTAGAAATGGAAATTAACGTAACTTTGCAATAGCTAATTAAACAAGTTTAATGTTTAGACACAATCCACAGCTGCAAAGATAAAGAAACTAAAGGCTAGCTCAATAAGTGAACAGAAAACTATTGTCAAATTATTTATACGTTAACCGCAAAAGTGATTCTATTTACATTTGTCCGTAAAGTTGTTCATAGTTAAAAGGGTTTACATTTTAGATCCTGTCAATATGTACAAATGTATGCTTCATGTATCATTACATTCCACGGAAAGCAATAAAAAATTGAAATGAAATGTCAAATACCAGATAATAAAATGTTTGTGTCTATGACATATTTTGTCCTAATGGACACAGCCATCTGCTAAATGTCAAACATCAAGTGGCGGGGGGAGCATTTCAGCGCTTCTTAATTAAGTAAATCATCATAATGGTTGTTAATCTACTGTACTAAGGTTTAGGGCTCAAAATGCAGGCTTACGAATGCTGTGGCTGTTTGTCATATTGAGTAAGGGTGAGGAACTAATCCACAGGGAGTTTTTGAGACTTCAAAATGCTTATCTCAGGTCTTAACGCCATGTTGATCTCCAAACCCAGATGTAAGCAATTCAGCAATTCAGCTGATGCTTTCGTGGCTATCACTTCATATATAAGCATTAGGGGAGGGGACAAGGCAAAGGAACTGTGAGTCTAGGTCCATTAATCTGTGCCATCTGCCTTGCATGCCATCTGAGTATTTGCATTTCAGAGAGTGTGTGTGCTTGCGTGTTTTTATGTGTTTGTGTGCGTTGGTGAATGAGCGTGTGGGTGAGTGAAATTATGGAGATTGACATGACCACCGCTTGACATCAAACAAATGAATAAATCATCGTTAAAGTTCTCAACACATTTACTAAATTATCTGAAAGAATGACTCTTCTTAAGTGATTTACAATTTACTCTGCTCATTAAGTCTCGGTGCTTCAGAATGAGTATTGTTAAGGGAGGTTAACCTGCTGTGCGGTGAGAGGTAAACATGTAAAATCCATTTTCCTGCTGCATTGAGAGTAATTATTCACCATTTCCATCTGTCTCTTCTCTCTCCTTTACTCCCAGTAGAAATGTGCAACTAATCGCACAGTAAAACACCATTTTTCTGCTATACGGCCCATACAAAGCAAAGTCTTTGTTCTATATAACTTCCTCCAAGGGCGGTACTACAAATGCTACAAAACACAATGCAACATTATAATGAACTATACATGTCCCTTTTTTCCATTTGTGACATTGTGATATTGGTGTAAAACTTGAAGCTGTAACTTGCAATAGCTGATGTGGGTGTCTAACACAATACTGTAAGTAATTAGTTGCCTGTGAGCTTTAGATAAGGAGGAAAAAAGCTCGCCTTTGATGTTGATTATGCGTTATCTTAGCATAAAAGTGCCGGAATTAAACGCCGCTTGTTCTCAGACACGAAAAGGAAATATCTACAGTCTCACGTACATTCTCCGCCTATTTTCTCAGAGTTAAACGGCAACTTCTGATGCACCAAGCAATCAATTTCTCTTACAGCCTTATCAGTCGCATATGCGAGACTGCGCGTGTTTTGCGGACGCAGCGTTGTGGGGTTGACATGCAACGAGCGCTTACGGCAAAGCTGTAACACACAGGCAGGAGAAATACAAATCAAAAGAAGAAAATCAGCATGATAAGATGGCTGGCAAACAAAATGAAAATCAGCAGCTTATGCAGAAACATGATAATTACAAATCATCATTAGAAGAGGGGCTGATTGACTTGCTGTATAAATGTTGAGCTAAACAAACATGATAAAGGAACAAACAAAAAGATAAGATCGATGTTAAAAACAAAACCAAATGGGTTTCTTGAAAGGCTCAAGTGGACAATATCAGAATATCAATAGCTAATAAAACAAAAGTTGGATGTACAGAGGAAAACTGCCTTTACTGATGCATTTTATTATCGATGACCACTTCAGTTCTGATTTTTAAAGTTCATCTTACTTTATAACTGCTATACACACAAGTAGCCATACATTTATATATCTTTCTATCATAGTTTCTCCTTTGGCAGTGCTCAATAAAAAAATATAAATGCTAATATATACTGTATGTAGGCATTTCAGTACTGGAACGTGCTTTGGGCGGTACTGACGGTGATATAATTTAACAAATAACAATCAAAATCTGACTATGAAATCTATAGAAAATATCCACAAAAGTTAAATTGTGTTCTGTGGAGAAAATACCATCCTATAGCTCAAACAGAGCATGTCACTAGCATTACTGAGGTCACTGGTTCAATTCCCAGGGAAAGCAAGAACTGATAAAATGTGTGTCTTGAATGCAATTTAAGTTGCTTTGCATGAAAAGCATCTGCCAAATGCATAAAGATGTAGAATAAGTACACCCATATATTTAGTATTGCCTCCTTCACTGACAAAAATTTCACAGAATATTTCTTTAGCAAGTTTTTGCACGCAGATTTTTTAAAGTCCCCTTGTGGTGAAAATCAAGCTTTAAATGTTGTTTATATGTCTATGTGGTGTTTTTAATGTGCTTAAAGACAAACCATGTGCAAATTCATAATTCAACACAATTGCTGAGTATTTTCTCCTTGAAACTGCAGTGAACCTAAATGATGTAAAAAAAATTAAATAAAATCTTGCATCACAATAAGTGTATTGTGATTGTCAAAACATTTTAGTAACTAAGCTGAATTTTATTAGGTTTAGTGACAACATGTTACAATGTTTACATAGTACAATTTCTGGTAAGCTACGCTTTTTTTATTATTGCTTGACACAAATTTCACGATTTCAATTCAATTAAATTCTTGTGATTTGATTTGATATTGACTCATTTGGATAAATATTAGGTACACAAGATAGGCGTTAATTTTTCTCAAGAAAAAAAAAATCTCATGCTAATAATGCTCTAATGCTAATAACTCAAATTAAATATAATGCGTTTTTTATTATAATAACTTTATTTAATGATATAAGTAAAAATATAATAAATATGTAATATAGTACACATATTTAGCAAAATACTCTCTATAGCTCTTTTTTTCTAGCCAACTAACGTGCTATTTATTGGCTAGAAAAATATTAAAAATATTGGTCATTATAGCTTTCCTGAGGTAAATGTTATGTGACATAATTGTTCTCCAGCTGTTTTATTGACCTCTTTCCACAGTTGAAAAACACTGATTGATCGATATTATGTATGAGGAATATACATTTCGGTAAGTTGTACTGTATTTCAACATTGTTCATTCGTGTTTATTTACTATTAGCTAGTAGAGATGATCGGTTCACGTTCACTAGGGATCTGTCACGTCACATTTACAAGCACCAAAACGGTATTTATTGTTTGAATTTCGTAATAAAATTGACAGAATCTGAGAGCTGAGATTTTTTTTAGATCATAAGTAACCTGCTCTGTCAAGTCTGTCGGTCTCCGTGTCCTCTTTGCTTCGCGATTTTTCTGTGCGTGAGAAAATGGATGTGTGGCGTGAGAGAGTGTGAAAAGTGTCAATTGCGTGAGTCTCACGGTGAATGCGTGAGAGTTGGCAGCTCTGTATTTAGTGCAGAATTGCTGGTATCGGCCCACTTCGGTGAGTACACGATGCCCTTGGGGATCAATAAAGGGCATCCATCCATCCATCCATCTATTTTTCTAAATCAGCGATTCATGGATACGGCCATTAAAGCATGATATAAATCTGCAATCCAATATCTTATTTAAAGCCACAACCCTGATCCTCGGCCAGATCAAAGGCCATATTCGTATAAAACCCAACAGATAGACATTGTGACAGGCCGGCCTATAAAGATCAGCAGATTATCGCTAGTGATGCTAAGATAGTGGCGACTGGATGCTGCGGTGGATTATTGAGTGGATTAAATGAATCTGGGAGATTAAGACTAAGATGCTGTAAGTATGTCTGTCTTTGTGTCACGGGCACTGTGTCTCTTCCATAATCCTCATGTTAAAGAGATGCTAGCTGGTTTAGTGAGCTTTAACACAAGCTCATTTACCAGCACTGCAGCTAACTGACAAGATTAAATAGGCTAGGCTAAATATGCTAATGCTATCGCTGCCACGCTGTGGTAGTACAAGATAACAAATGAATCACTTGATTTTTACTTGAAAGCTATCAAAAGCATTAGGTAACTATTGGATCTGGTTGAGGTATTAAGGTCAAAGAGGAGAAGTAAATAAGCTTACAAGTCATCCATCCATCCATCCATCCATCCATCCATAATTGTTACGATGCAAAACCTTTAAAATAAATTATGTAGATAAATGAATATGGTACTATACGCATGCTATTTTAGGCCAGACTTAAAACGCCAAATTTTATACATTTTAATTGTATAAAACAACGGTATGTATATAAATGTAAACAATGTATATACAACAACATAGCAGTATAGTGATTAAGTAGACCAATATTACATGTATACACAACATGGAAATAAATTAATATCATATTCACTCCAATATCCAAGTTACATCAAAGAGCGCCATTATACAACTATATAATCCATAAAAAACATACTAGTACCAAATATTACCAAAACATAGTCAATTACTACAGTACTTTTTGTTAGTGATCCCAGGCTACCAAATGGCAAAATCCTGAGAAAATCTACAGTGCTAATCTGAATGTTGACTGACCACATGCAAACTTATATATTATATAACTAATTATTATATAACTAATAATTAAACAATCAAACACACACACACACGCACACACGCACACACGCACACACACACACGCACACACACACACACACACACACACACACACACACACACACACACACACACACACACACACACACACACACACACACACACACACACACACACACACACACACACACACACACACACACACACACACACACACACACACACACACACACACAGACACACACACACACACACAAATAGTTTTCCTTTTAATCTCTATTGACTGAAGCCAACCCAGTGTTTATAACTGATGTCAGTGATTTACTATTCATGACTTCCCATTTAATCTGTAATCAACAATACCTGCCAATCAACAGAATTGTAAATTATTAGGAAATATTAAATTGGACAAAATTAAATTGGTTAACAGGTGCATTACTCTAAAATAGCTGAAGACCAGACTTTTCCAGGCAGGTTTTCCATCTGTGCTTCGGGAAATGACATCCGACAAGTTCCTGTATCCCATCGCTTACCTATCTACAATAATCACAGAGCAATATGTACTTCCAGTTTCATTAAAGATATATTTAACTCAGATCACAGATGGATTTTTTTTTGGTGCACAGGTTCTTTTCATAGTTTGTCAGGCTGTTTCATGTTGTCAGGTAAAATGAAATTGTCCTTTTTAATCTAAAAATCTATGATGTATGCAATGGTGAAAATACCAGGAAAATTGGATGGAATTCCACTGGATGGGATTTCAAAGTGACAGCATGTATCTTAAGCGGTGTGCCATATATCTTCTGATGTCAGTGACAAAGCGATCGTGTGGCCGTCATTATCCTCAAGAGACCAACCTCTAGGAAAAGCATCACTGCGGAGAGAGCATGGCACGGTCAACCATCTGTCAAGAAGCGGGATTACTGATGTGTTCTGTGAATGATGAGAAAAACAAAGAGGAGAAACCTCATGTTAATGGAAACGGCATTCATTTTAAAGTTATTAGTAATGATGTAGCAGGGATATAGAGGACTCAAAGAATAAGAATATCAATACTGTGAGAAGTCAATACGGATTTCTGGCAGTCTGTCTGGTCACACTTCCAGGCTTTTAAAAAGGAGAGGAAGACAGCGAAAACATTTAATAAAGGATAAATTAAACTATACACATTTGTGTGTGTGCGTATGTGTGTGTGTGTGTGTGTTCAAACAAATAGCAATAAAAACATTGCCTAACTGAGAAAAAAAAACGTAGTAAAAAGGAACTGACTAAAATTACAAAGCAAACTTCTACTCAATTCAAAGCACCACTATAAAGTCAAAAAGTACTGTTTTTTTTCCTTCTGAAATGTAATTTAGTAAAAATACAATATTCAGTTTAACTTGCGCTCCAGTAATGTACAAATCTCCCATAAATAATATTAAAATCTTGTAATCAATCCACAATACTAGTATTTTATAATAGTCTATAATAATAAGCACTGTGCATAATAGTATTTACACCCTTGATTAAATTAAAAATAGTTCCTGCATGACTTCCTGTTTTCGAACAAATCTGTAAAAAGAATGATTCAATTACTCATTCATAATGGTTTTGTTCCTGAATGATCCAGTGTTTCTGAACTAATGATTCAATGATTCACTCAAAGACAGTCACTTGTCACCACCTACTGGAGTAATGATAACCTGTGACCTCCATCTGCCAACATTTCCTATACAAACAACAAATATATGTAGTGAACTGCTTACAAACCAGTACAAAGACCATTTAGAGTTTAGATCATAGTCAAAATGAATAGAAAGAGAAAAAAATTAACTCTGGGAAAAATAAACTATTAATAAAACTATTAGTCACTCTCATAAACACTACTGAAGTCTGTCTTCATTTGCTGTATCCCATTTCTTTCTCTCCCCTCAGGTAGAGTCCTGGTGACCATTTCATGAATTCTCCCTTCATTCTTTATATCCATCAGTCACTCAGTTTTGCCACCCAGCACCCCTCCAGCTGTGACTGTCAATCCCAAAAATGTCAAGGGGAAAAATGGTCTGACCTTGTGTTTCTTCAAGATCCAAAACATCAATCTGTTTTCAGTGAACACACTACATCAACATTAATCATCATTAAACTCAAGTAACCTGAGATGTGTGGCTGTTTATTAGAGAGACAGACTGAAAGAAAAGAGGTAACGTGGATCATGAAGTGCAGTCTTAGCGCATGTTTGTGCTGACAGACTTTGCTGGAGATTTGGAGACAAGAGTGAAATCAAAATATATTTGTACCCGACGATGATTTAAAGTCACCATGAAATCAGATTCTTATTAAAAATGACTTATCCTTGCACATCACATTTTTATTATTTGTTACAAGTGCCCTCACAGTCTTTAATCAAAGTAACTTCCCCTCACTCTTGCAGCAACTGTTTACTGGCGTGAGGGCGGGACAACCTGTCACTCAAATGACATCACTGCAATAGATAGTTGTCTAGTGCTGAGTGATATGCTCATGTATCATACAATGGGAAGGGGAAGGTGTTGTTTGGCAATACACTGGTCAGACAACACTTGTTGTCATGTCATAACTGAACTCAAAGATTGAGAACAAATGACAAATGACAAAGGCATGAACATCCGTCCCTGTGGGAATGAAGTAGGAAGGATGTATGTTGCAACTGACCAGGCAGCATCTATGCCCTCTAGGTAGGACACAACTAAAGGCCATTTTACACCACAAGCTCCCAGTTCCTTGCCATTTGTCATGCACATCCATGGAAAATAAAAATATTTTATCGTTTTGAGCTTGCTTAGTGTCATTAACCAATAAGAGGTGATTTTATTCACAACTAATCAAACAGCATGTACTGTAGCTTGTATGTGGATGAATAAATAATTACAATAACATTTTATAGAAAAATGAATGCCATTTTATGTAGTCAATTTTGTTTTGATTTAGCTCTCACTGTAAGACAGAACACAACAAACAATACTATCATCTCCTCACCACAGAGATGCAGCGCGTTCACCATTTATGACTTTCTTCACATCACATGTTCTTTTTCTATAGAACATGCATTAAAGAAGATATTTTGAATTGCATAAGGGTGATTAAATGATGACCGAATTTACATTTTTGGGTGAACTACTGTTAAGAGTCAGTAAAAGTGAAAACCTTTTCCCAATGCTGAATGAAACAACGTGATATTTGAATCAAGACAAGATGAGGAAACATAGATGTGATCACTGCATGAGATTTTAATTCAATCGTCATCAGATATTCAAAATGCTATGGTAAGCAAGATAAAATTCTTGGTTAATTAAAATCGAAGTAAATGCAAAATTTGCTAAATCGTCAAGAGGTTCATCAAAGATGAACAGATCTGTGATGGGGTGAACTTTACCTGACTTACAGGCTCTGACATTCAGCTTCAGTCTTCAGTGACTGGCCTTTTGCTTTATACTGTCCTAATTGGGCTTTCATGTGTCTGGGAAATGATGATATTGGATGTTGATGATTGCTTTTTTCAATGTGGTTATCTGATTGCTTCTCACAAATTAGCAGTGCTTAATGGTTTAAATTACCTTGATTTAAGTGAGTAGGAAGAGAACCCAAAACTTACGCCCAGATGATAAATTAGTCTGGAGCCTCTAATGTTTTATTTTCAATGTCTTTTCTTCAATTGTAAAACTTAGTTGCCAAGACAGAAAATTACAAACAAATTAATGTCTTTCTAATTATGCATCAGGAAGACTCTTAACATTTAAAGAGTAACATTCATGCAACTGACACATTGCAAACTGACAGTTTGAGTGACTAAAATGTTTAAAAGTTTAAAGATTATTAGAGTTTGTATGAGCTCAAACAGTTCATTGTGTTCCTATCAAAATTATAATTGACATGACAAACAGTCTCATTCAGAATGAAGAGAGGTCTCAATATGCATTCATTTAAAATTTAAGACACAGTTTCTGTACTAACTATAACAACAGTCTAGCATACAGCTGACATGAGTGAGCGAGGGAGTGAGTGAGCGAGAGAGAGAGAGAGAGAGAGAGAGAGAGAGACTGAGTGAGTGAGTGAGCGAGCGAGCGAGTCAATGAGTGAATGAATGAGTGAGGGAGTGTGTGAGTGACTGAGGGAATAAGTGAGCGAGGGAATAAGTGAGCGGGGGAGTGAGCAAGTGAATGAGTGAGTGAATAAGTGACTGAGCGAATGAGTGAGTGAATAAATGAGTGAGAGAGTGCGTGAGTGAATGAGTGAGTGAGTGAGTGAGTGAGTGAGTGAGAGAGAGACTAAAGCCCCTTTATGCTGGGATGGGGACCTAGTAACATTGCCGGGATCAGTCCCGGAACGTGCCCTGTGTGAACAAAAGCCAGGACCAATGGACCAATATAAGGGGTGTGTCATAGTGATAACTTGACACACAACGTAATGACGAATCGAATTAACATATTGAAAATAAGTCATAATCGAAAAAAAAGTTGTGATTTGACCACGAAACATGTTGAGTGAGTGAGTGAGTGAGTGAATGAGGGACTGAGAGAGTGAGTGAGTGAGTGAGACACTGACTGAGTGAGTGAGTGAGTGAGTGAGTGAATGAGGGACTGAGTGAGTGAGTGAGTGAATGAATGAGTGAGTGAATGAATGAGTGAGTGACCGAGCGAATGAGTGAGTGAATAAATTAGTAAATGAATGAGTGAATGAGTGAGTGAGTGAGTGAAAAATTAAGTGAAAGAGTGAGTGAGTGCGTGTGTGAGTGAATGAGTGAGTGAGTGAGTGAGTGAGTGAGTGAGTGAGTGAGTGAGTGAGTGAGTGAGTGAAGAGGTGTAAAGTCCAGGTTCAGAAAGTAAAATTCCTCCACAGTATTTTGTTCCAATCACCTGGATTTGCTAATTAGCACAGTTTTTCAGCCAGGAGATAGAACTAATTAGTGAAATCAGCTGGCTGAGTTCATGGGTGGAATAAACATATGGCAGGACTTTTACTTTCTGATCCCTGGACTTTACACCTCTGAGTGAATGAGGGACTGAGTGAGTGAAGGAGAGAGATACTGAGTGAGTGAAGGAGAGAGAGACTGAGTGAGTGAGTGACAAACAAACTAACAAACTAATTATGTACAGCAAGGAAATGAGAAATAGAGACAAAGAGAAGTCACAATGCAGTATAAATTCAAAAGACAAAGTTTACACACTCACTATAGTTACAATCGATCAAACAGATGACCTAAATGGGAAACAGAGACAGACAACAGAAATAGTGGTGACTGAGTGTTATAAATGGTGAGGAGGAGAGGCAAGAGGGGATAAAGTGAAGAACTGGAAAGGGGAGGGATGCATGGGGAAAAGGGGAAAGGAAGAAAGAGAGAGTATGAGAGACCAGACAGCAGTTCATTAGTGCCGTGGTTGAGTGTTCTCAGAGTGCCATACGAGACGATCTGAGGGTGAGGAAGAGAAAACCACCTGACAGAAATGTCAAATGACTTCAGTCCTCAAATGAAAACCACTAACTCAAAAGGCTTCATAATCAAATGTCACACTGACCTGAAGTCTCAGAAAAAGTTTTTTTCCCTCTCTCTCTTTGATTACCATATTCATATAGCATGGCATTTAAATAGTACTATAAAATATTTAAACAAATACTTTTTTCATATTTATAAATGCACGTTATGGATGAAAAATGAGAAACAATCAATAATAAAAAAAAATAAATAAAAAAAAAAAGTCATTTTAAATGCTAAAGTATGGCATCACAACTTTATAGTGTAGAGTGAAAATTAATATTTATTTTTAGATTTGATAAAGATTACATTTAACAGTGTTATTAAATTGTGTTTTTAAAGACAACCTTCAAGTTAGCATTAGATGACAGCGAATGTAATCAAAACGTAAAAACAGAGAAAGAACAATTAACTAACAATTAATATGTAAGGGATAATGTAGAGCGAGGCGGTTGTCGACCCCAGAGGGGTCTTGAATCAGCCTGAAGGGGTTGTATTCGCTATAACAACCGCCTCGCTCTACATTGAGGAATGGGAGATGGGGGTTAGGGACAAAAGTGTTTTGAAGTGGGGCTTCCATATCCATGGGCCTCATAAGTACCCTATACAACGGAGGACCTTGTTGCCCCCCTCCCGGCAAGAACACTGGGTAACACCATTTCTCTCTCTAGGGGACTGCTGTTGATGCCTGAAACTTGTTTAAGCCTCAGGGCTAACTACTTTAAAACTTCTACTTATCTAATTAAAGTTATCAAAACTACGCACACACATTTAACACACACAACAATGGTTTCCCACTGCATATACTGCACAAATATTGACACACCAAAGGGGTCTCATTAAAGCATTAATATGTAGAGAGATTTTGATGCAGTGTTTGTTGATGTTAAGAGAGAACGGCTGAGGGCTGAAAGCATTTTGTTATCTTCCCTGCAATTTTTCCACAGTTGAAATTTTGACGTAGCAAAGATACATTCTAGTAGCAACATTATTCATTAAAAACATGAACGCCGATTTAATAGTTACAAATGAATATGGATGAGTAACAGTGAGAAAAGAGGGGGAACGGATTTGAATGTTTTGGGAAACACTTGGATGCAAATGTAGGAAAAAAAAGAAAAAGCCCATCAGAAGATCTTCACGCCCTATGAAACAAATCTTCGGAATGGACTTGTATTGTGAAAGGTCATAAATTAACAGAGGCTTCTGGGAAGTGTTTTAGCTTGAGCTTGGCTGAGTGTTTTCATTTTTTTTTTTCATTTGAGTTGTATGATTAAGTAACTCATCGCATAAATAAATCAAATCAAAGTAACATTTAAATCATCCAAAGCTCCACTAAACACTCAGAAAGTTCTCCCGACGGAATTCCCATCTCTTAACCATCCTGACACAGATGGAGATTTTTAGTGATTACAGACATTAAGGATGTTAGTATTACCAACCAAACTGGGTCAGAAAGCTTTCTGCATCTAATACAGTACATGCATATGTCTTCCATATTTGTGATTCAGAGAGAGGAAAAAGACCACCTTTTTCTAGAATACATGAAGAGCTATTTTCATATTCAGGTCAACATGGGGTTGAATATACATAAATATGCTTAGATACTCCTATTGTTTTTAAATATAATGTGTAACAGATCGCAAATTGAAAGGCAACATTGGAATGTTTTTTTTTTTGTTTTGTTTTTAAGAATCATGCAAACATATGATTACATGACATTTTATGTTAATAAATGTAAGAAAAGATTCAGCAACAAAAACTTTTTTTTTTCCATACAATGAAAATGTATACATCAGAACTCTCATAATCAATTAAATTAAAGGGGCTATATGTACGAATGTGTGAAAAGCTTGTAACAAAGATATTTTTGATATTTTTTTTTTTGATTTTTCACTTCCTAGGTTGTCTATGAAAGCGTGTAGACTGATTTTTACGTGAAGGATGTGACGTTTACACACGGTTCCGAGAACCTCTCTCCCGTTCAGTGACACATGAAATAGATGCAATGTTCAGGATAATGCCGAGCAAGTGTAATGTCATGTGTGATGCAAAGAAAATTGATTTATTCTCACACTATAGTCTCACATAGCCAGATCTATATAATCTCTCAAATATAATCAAACTATCATAACAGTGTAATTTTATAATAATAATAATAATACATTTTATTTATAATAAGACAATAAGACAATAAAAACAAATACAGAAATACAGAAGTACAAGAGTAATACAAAAATAATCTTTAAAGTACAACACAGTAAAATACTAATCATGACAGTCTATATAGGCTAAGCAATTTTAAAAAGATGAGTTTTTAACAACTTCTTGAAACTGTGTAATGTGGGAGCATCTCTAACAATAAGAGGAAGTGCATTCCATAACCTGGGTACAGCAACAGAGAAAGCTCTCTCCCCCAAATATTTTAATCTACAGGGAGGCTTGCTGAAGAGTAAGTGAATCAGTAGACCGAAGGGAACGGGAAGGCGCGTACAGGCTGACTAAGTCACAGATATAAGAAGGGGCCATTTCGTGCATAGCTTTGCATGTTAGTGTTTTAAAAGCAATACGCGACTGAACAGGAAGCCAATGCAAGCTATAAAGCAAGCCTGTAATGTGCATGACGTGGTGAAGTGTATGTAAGCACACGTGCTGCTGAATTCTGGATGTACTGTTTTATAGATTTAGCTGGTAAACCAACAAATAGTGCATTACAATAATCAATCCTGTAAGTAACAAATGCATGAATAAGCCTTTCAGCGTCAGGTAGAGTAAGATAGGGCCTAATTCTTGCAATGTTTTTGAGATGATGGAATGCAGATTTTGTAATACTCTTAATATGTGAGTCTAGTGTTAGGTGAGCGTCAAAGATCACACCAATGTTACGAGCATAAGAAGATGGAAACAAAACACTATCATCCATGGGCGTCGGAACCATTGTATGTGGGTGGGACAAGACCCACCCACTTTTTAAGACCATGATATTGGACCCACTCACTTTTACATTCAGCGCATATGTCTGTTCACTTTTCAGAGCATCATCAGTCAAATCCATTCCACTTGAGGAATGCCCTAATGAATTAAACTCCATTTCCGCTAAAATAGCTACATTCTATTTCTCAATGAGCCGCAACTGATGGAAAAAACGCCCGTTGTACCCTTCCAGTCAAATATTGCAAACATCGCTTTAAGTTGTCAATGCTGGCAAATGACCATGGTATCAGCAGGTTAATCCACGGATAGCTGTGCATTTAATGCACAATGTGGTGGCGAGTTTAGTTTACTTGTTTAATTAAAAGGCATCAGAATACATGAAATTTTATTAGTAACATTTTTCTGGGGGAGGACCCACCCACTTTTTTTTTGCTTCCGACGCCCATGCTATCATCCATAATAAAATGAAAATTTCTCCCTTTGTGAGTAGCCGCAGGTGTGCCAATGACTAGAATCTCTGCCTTGGAAGAATTCAATAAAAAAAAAATCATGGTGCATCCACGTTTTTATTTCCTGCACACACTCCAAGATAATTTTAGAGGTGCAGATTTGGAGCTGATGTAAATTTGAGTATCGTCAGCATAAAAGTGATACCCCAAACCATATTTCCTAATTATTTGCCCCAAAGGAAGCATATAAACACTAAACAATATGGGACCCAGGACAGATCCCTGAGGAACACCAAGGCAGACTTGTCCAATTTCAGATTTGTTGTTACCCAAGACAACAAACTGGAAATGATCAGTGAGGTAGGATTTGAACCAGTTAAGCACAGTGCCAGTGATACCAAAGCCAGCTCTCCAACCTATTTAGCAGGATAGAATGTCACACTGTGTCAAAAGCTGCACTGAGATCTAACAAGACCAAGATGGTAGAGGCTCCAGAGTCAGCTGAGACAAGCAGGTCATTCATAACACGAACCAAGTTCATTTTACTTTTAGGGGCCGTTAACACAACAACGTTTTCAACTAAAAACAAACAAAAAAACACTTTATGCGTTTTGGCTGTTCATTTTTGGAGCCTGAAAACGGGATTCAAAGTGTACGTTTTTGAAAACAATACCATTATGGTCTTCATGTAAACTACAAAAATGCGATATTGTGAAAACGGTGATGTCATGCGCATGCCTATTACGTGTTCAGTCTGTAGGCGCGTAGTGTTTCTTTACAAAGTGACATCGCCAACTACTGACCTGGCAGCATAATACCGCTTTTTTTTTGTCGTTTTCGCAGATCCATCTGAATGAGGATTGTTTTGACAATGTTCCCGTCTGTATGCGAAAAACGCAAAGGAAAAATGTTTCTGTTTTTAGTACACTGTGTTGTTGACATGATGTTGGTAAATTGCAGAGCTGGTGCAAACATATCCACATCGCTATGATAAGATGCTTTTATTTGCTGCTGCTTTCTCACCACTGTCATTTTTGTTTTGTGTTTATTTTGTTATTGAGAGGAAAGTGTGCAGCACATGTTACATATTACATATCTAACCGAACACTAACCTAATGAGTCATGGTACCATGGTTTGAGTACATTTTACTAGTGCGATAAATAGGAGAGAAAGAGCCCACAAGAGTATATTATATGTCTTATTTAGCATTCTAAACTGTATTGTGGCTGTCCATTGGATATGCTGTCTCAGCTTTCTGGTAGAAGCAGAAGCTGAGCAGGTACAGGTCAACAAAAACAACCTCACTCATGTCTAACTCTATTTTTTCCCCATGCAGACTCAATGGAAGCAAGTCTTCCTTGCATCTCTTTTCTAACCTCTTTTATTCTCTCTTTTTTCTCGTTCTCTCAAATAAGAAACGTGAGCTGTTCAGTTGCATGCTAGCAAAAACCACACTGTAACACCGGATTAATATTTAATGACACCGTGGTCCAGTATCGACCACACCATGCTTTGGACACACACACACACTCTCACTATAAGGTGGAAATGTCACATATGAGCATCCACAAAATGAATCATAGGCATAAGAAAATTTAGACATCAGCCCAAGGCAAATTAAGTTATTGCAAGTGCATTTATGATAGCTGTTCATGCATTTAATTGCACTAAACAAAGACTTTTGGTATCAAAAAGATCCGCTAAACAACCATCATTATCTT
The DNA here is from genome assembly GCF_963993115.1 of Abramis brama. Taxonomy (NCBI): domain Eukaryota; kingdom Metazoa; phylum Chordata; class Actinopteri; order Cypriniformes; family Leuciscidae; genus Abramis; species Abramis brama. The sequence continues at coordinate 58,050,989 of NC_139964.1, read as the reverse complement.
TGTTGTCACGGTTGTGATTGAATCTTGATTGTTATTGAGTGAGTTCATTAGCTTGTTTAGTAACAAGGATTTAACAAATGTAATTGTGTGTGAGAGCTTTACAACATCTATGTGGATATAAATATTGGATGAGACATGACAATACTGTAGTTAAACCCTTTCATTTTAACAGCACTACTTTTTTAACATTCTGCATGCTTTTTTCTTTATCCGTTTTTCTTTATTTTATTTTATATACACACGTTCAAAAGTTTGAGATCAGTAAGATTTTTTTTAATGTTTTTTAAAATAAGTCTCTTATGCTCAACAAGGCTGCATTTATATGATCCATAATAAAGTAGAAACAGTAATATTGTAAAGTATTTTTTACAATTTAAAATAACTGTTTTCTATGTATATATTTTAAAATGTAATTTATTTCTGTGATGATCATTACTCCAGTCTTCAGTGTCACATGATCCTTTAGACATCATTCTAATATTCTGATTTGCTGCTCAATAAACATTTATTTCTGGAGGATCATGTGACACAGAAGAATGGAGTAATGATGCTAAAAAATAAGCTTTGCCATCACAGGAATAAATTACATTTGATAATATATTTGAATAGAAAACAGTTATTTTAAATTGTAAAAATATTTCACAATGTTCATTTTTTTAACCAAATAAATGCAGCCTCGGTGAGCATAAGCATAAGCATAAACATAAAAAAAAAAAAAAACATTGTTTGAACGACAGATGTACTATATATATATATATATATATATATATATATATATATATATATATATATAGTACATAGTCTGTCTTTATATATATATATATATATATATATATATATATATATATAAACACACACACACAAGTTATATAGCTTATGAGTCACTATGTGGATGTCTCTTGCTTTTCATCAGACATCCAATCAGTGCTCATTACAGAGTCTTTTGAAGCATGTGCTCAGTGTATGATGCTGCCTTTAATGAGCCCCCACACCCCCCACATACACACACACACACACACACACACACACACACACGCACACACACACACACACACTCATACACTCATGGATAAATAGAGAATAGCTATTTGCACACCAGTACCCTTTACAGCAACTACAATGTGCAATAAAAGACTAACACATACAAACATTAGACTAACAATATGTGAACAAGGAGTGAATGACAGAAGCATAAAGAGAGAGAGAGAATTAAAAAGGACTCATTGTTATTGTTGAAGACAATGCAGTAACCTTCTAAGTTTGTGATTTGTGTTTATTAGTGTGGGGTTTTGTGCGCTCATGGTGGCGTTTGGCTGGAAGAGCAGGAACAGGAAATAGTGCAGATGGTGCTGACTAACTCTGGCAATGCGGAGAGCAGTCATGCTGATCAGAGCTAGTGGCAAAAACACCGGTCACACACACACACACACACACACACACACACACACACACACACACACACACACACACACACACACACACACACACACACACACACACACACACACAAAAACAATGCTGAGCATCACACAATGCTGATGTTACCAATAGTTGTTTTAAAAGAGCAATTATGAAACTTTGCCCCCTAGTGGTGAGGATTGGAAGTATCTGTATGTTACATTTGCATATTCATTTGACTGATTATATACATATATATATGTGTGTGCAGGTTTAAAGTTTGGTTAAGATGTAAGGGAACGGTCAACAGTGTAATTGTTAGAGTAATTACAAAAAAAGTATTACAGCTGTAATTAAATTTAGGAATTTTAGATATGAGTACATGTACATAAAAAACATATGTACACAAAAAGTACACTGTATCAAATACACTGTGATTAATTTAATATAAAGTGGGACCAAAACATTTAAAAGAAATAAAAGACAGTGAACGTGAAAAAGTTCTAAACAAAGTATTTTTTAGATGCTAATGCTTACATGAATGGTACCAAGACTTTATGATGTAGTATGTGCCAATATTGTTGTAATTATGTCTTCCTCATCAACAGTAAAATATATAATTTCCATGTGAAAATACGTGAATTTAGACAACCTAAAACTGTCTCTTTACACATAGATCCTCACACAAACGTTATATGGTCTACAATCTCAGATTTTTTCCATTTTCTCAATTTCAGAATTTTTCTTACAGCTCTCTTTATGTCAAAGGTGAATGATTTTGCTGGACAGAATTATTATTATTTTTTTGTTTTTTGTTATATGGGGTCAGAAACCTTCACATTGATTTGTCCTTGTGTGTGTGTGTAGCTCTAGGACTCGAGCCATCAACATTTATGCAGTATGGCAAGGTGAGAGAAAAAAACATCTGGTGTTACTGAAACTGGCTGAAGAAGCACTGGTCACAAGCCATGGCGACACACACACACACACACACACACACACACACACACACACACACACACACACACACACACACACACACACACACACACACACACACACACACGTACAAACAAACAGTAAAATGTCTGGACTGCCTGTAAAACCAGTTGTGGGATGTCAGAATCCCTTACAACCTCCAAACTCCCACAGAAGTGTGAGTTCTCCCTCTCACTCGGGCTTAAACACACACACACACACACACACACACACACACACACACACACACACACACACACACACACACACACACACACACACACACATCTGCTGAGAAAATTCATTCTGCATCATGGTCCAAACAACCTTTCAACAGGACCTGCACCTTCAAACTCGCTCACTGGTTTCAGAAACAACTCCCTGGGTTGTTTGCTCGGCGGCTGTCTCAGCGGGTGAGAGGAGCTTCTCAAAGATGTGCAGACTTCAACAAAGCATCTCGCACACTCACAAGACAAGCAACACCATCTGTATGTGACAGATCATCGACCAGACATCCACTGGACCCCTTATGAATTCAGGTCCTTTTCATTTCGCCTCAGTGCAACTTCAGAATATCACCCAAAGCCCGTCAGATCACCACCTGCCAGGAATATTCCAGGTTAAATACATAGAGTCAACATAATATGACATTTTTTATATACTTCAGAGTAGGATATTTAACGACGGGACTTGATTGGATTGTGAAAAGCGGGCAATAAGATCAGAAATTTGTATTAAGAAAGTAAAAAAAAGAAAAAAAGAAGCAGTTTCTCACTAGGGATTAGAAACGAAGGGATGAAAACTAAAACCAAAACATTTTTTTTTTGCAGAACGTAAAAAATAAAATCCCTTTCAGCCTGAAACTGGTTAATAATATTATAATTTCCTGACAACAACATCAAAACAACAATGCAGCAAATTAATCAGCACGGCTGTTTTCAACATTGATAATAATAAGACATTTTTCTTGAACACCAAATCAGAATGATTTCTGGAGTAATGGCTGCTGAAAATTCAACTTTGCCAACATAGGCATACATTACATTTTAAAATAAATTAAAATAGAAAATAGTTATTTTAAAATGCAATAATATTTCACATTATAACTGGTTTTACTGTATTTTTGATCAAATAAATGCAGCCTAAATGGATTCATACAGAACAGGGTTTTACGGTAAAAAACAAAATGTAACGGAATGGAAAAGTAGATTTTTATTTTTTATTTTCTTGAATTTTTAAAATAGCATGTCATGCACAAGACATGAGCGCAACGGTCAAACAGGTCCGTCTAGCACGTTTGCATTTTTACATTAAATATTGGAATAGGCAAACGCGTTCTGTGTGAACAGTCCCTTGATGACCCTAAGAGACTGTCTACTTTCGATATGAGTTGATGCATTTCATATTACTTGTGCTTTAACATAAAACAAACCACAGAATACATGTTAGAGCACAATCCCACGTTTACACATTTTAAAATGCTGATTATAAGCCAGAGAGACATACAGGGCACTCTACAGACAGCACACCTACAGGACACACACACATAAACACACACACGTGCGCGCTGTGCCAGAGGAATATACTCGCACTCATATAGCAGGAAAGGCAAACACACAGTATACCTCAGGGCCTTTGCCTTTCACACACACAGATCACTAGAGGCAGTGCAGTTCTGTAGTCAAGGGCACAGGAACGACTCGAACTCTGCCTGCAGTGTTGCTCCCCTGTGGTCATCTCCAACATTTTGCATGGGAAACCAGAGACATCCCAAACAGACAGTGTGTGCCCATGCTATTGTCTCCTGATAGCAAGGAGACACTGCTGTGAATGTGAGATTGTTCAGAGTCTTCGGTCATGCCATCACAATGCACAGCAAACAATGGTCTCTCTCTCTCTCTCTCTCTCTCTCACACTCTCTTACGGTCATGAATTTATCCTGCATTGATTATTTTAGATATCTCCCATGGCTGCTAGCATTACATATGCACACATCAAGATCATTTGCTGTACTCTGGAGCTTTGCTGGTGTGTACTATTCATAAACTAGCCTGTGACCCGGAGGTTAGCGAGAACATCACGCACACATAAACGAACTTCCTTTATGAGTTTATAAAGAATTCATATGCACTTAAAGGCCACATTTAACATCCACAAACATTTACCACTCAGAGTAAAGGGTCACTAACTCATGAAGAAAGTTAGAATAGGAATTCATTTAATCTTGTTGATCCTGCTTCCTTGCTAAAGATACACTGAAATAAAGGCAGCTAATGTTTTAAAAAGCAAAGGTCAAACTCTAGCAAAACTTGTGAGTGGGTGCCATCTAAATGCATTTCTGCCATCTTCACGGTCGGTGTTGTTGCACTCATATTCTGCAAGATGCAATGACTTTAGCGAGAGAAAAGCTCTAATTTAGAGTCACAAAACAATCTTGGCACTAGAGCATGCTAAGAAAAACAACAACTGACTTTTGGATTTGGAGCCAGTGTTTAAGCAGTGTTCCTGTCTAGAAAGCCATTTGGTTTGCCAAGAAAAGGATGTAATTAGGTTGGCAATTAACCCCACTATAAAATGTAGTTTATGATTATTGCAAGCCCAGACCAGCATGCTTAATACAATAGACAATAATTAATAGGAAAAACATGCATGATTTCATAAAGCAAGCCTGAAAGGAAATCAACAGCAAAATGAACAGCAGCAGAAGCGATGAAAACATCTCCGTGCATACATTTACTCTCACAAATAAGTCTCTGACAGTGTGTCATAATAGCAATAAATTCAACATTTCAGCCACACAATCACTTCATGAGCTGAGGGTGAGCGCAGGCTTTGTAGACTTCCTGTAGGGCAGCGCAGGAAGAGCATGCCTAACGAACCTGCATCATTAATGCGGATAATTATCATATATTACTGGAATTAGCATGAAATTAGCATGGCTTCAGTCTCCCTGAATGTTCCGAGACACGCAAAAGAGACAACAGGGAGACGCCGCCGTACGCGGGCGCGCTCCGGCTCTACAAAACAACAAGCGCTCCTAGCCATGGTGTTATCGTCAGCTTTATTATTTACGCCGCGCAGAACTCTTTTGTTTTGACAGTTTATCAAAGGCAATAACGTTCACAGGTTGCCCACGATGGGCACGGGCATGTAACAATGTGAATAATTCAGCAATTTCACATTCAAATTGGACTAAATAATGAATGAGAGGAGAAAGGAATCACCCCGAGCATCTCTCTGTTTGCGCAAGTGGGTAAATGTGTTTGACGCGGAAACAAGTCAGAGGGGTGGTTGCTCCTGGACGCGCTGTCGGTACAGTACAAGCAAAAGCGGACCGGTACGCCGTGTGATTCAGAGCGCACGGAAGGTCAGCAGTGCTGGGGAGTAACTGGAAAAAGCAGTGATGTTACTAAATTTGGTAGAATTGTAGAAAGTCTGAGTCCTCTCTTTAATATGCAACAATGGAAAGTTGATTCATTCTAGTGAATCTATTCCTTCTAAACGGTTCTTTCTCATGTGTAGCGACGAAAAGTTTGATTCTTTCTAGTGAATCCAACTAAATGAAAAGATATAATTATAGCACAATATTTAGTATGATAAACTGTTGTCATTATTAACTAAACTGAAACCGTTACAAATCCTTTTTGTTAATTGCTGAAATCAAATTTACATATGAGATTAAAATTAGAAATGTTGTCTTGCCAACTAACTGAAATAAAATTTTAGTACTAAAAGTAAAAAAAAAAAAAAAAAAAAAACTGAATTAAAGACAAATATAAATAAAAAAAACTGACAAAAGCACAATGAAAAAGCACACAATTACTAAAACTTAAACAAATATTAAAATGACAAAAGTTAATTTAAAATATTAATACATATTATAATACTGGTGACCAGCAACAGTGTTATTTTAGTAGGCTATTATTTAAAATATTATTTGAAATTTAGCAAATTTATTTATTTTATTAATTTTTAGTGTCATTTTTAAGTTGATTGTAACTGAGATTCAATCAAAACCATACTGATTTACTAAATTATACTGAATTATAAACAATGTTAAAGGTACAGTAAGTGATTTCTGAAAATCTCAAGAGTGGATGTTTCTTTATCATAGCAGAAGCAAAGCAAAATAAAACTTCACAGAAAATAAAGCGAAGATGACGAATGAACGACAAGAAATAACAAAAAAATTAATTTACAGTACACAAAAGTATATACAGAGTTTGCTGTTTGTCACCAGCAGTACACACTCAAAACCAGTGTTACTCACATGTCACATATGGAGCAGAAACAAGGCCTTCCCGCTTTGGTCTGTCCTAAAGCTCTTGTCTGATCATTCTTTTTCCAGTGATATTCCTCTGAGCTTTTTTCTTTTGTAATGTCTTTCAGCCATCACACTTTCTACAGTCTTTCTTCAAATCTCCCTCTTGCTCACCCTCTATCCTCCTTCATGAGTGGACACACCCCCTACTGCTGATTGGCTACAAGTTTGTTGTGGTGCTAGGTTCAATCCACTTTTAACAGCATTTTTAGAAAATCACCAACTTAACCTTTAAATGATAAATTGTTTAAAATTGTAAATAATTTGCAATGTTATATATATATATATATATATATATATATATATATATATATATACAGTGAGGAAAATAAGTATTTGAACACCCTGCTATTTTGCAAGCTCTCCCACTTGGAAATCATGGAGGGGTCTGAAATTGTCATCGTAGGTGCATGTCCACTGTGAGAGACATAATCTAAAAAAAAAAAATCCAGAAATCACAATGTATGATTTTTTAACTATTTATTTGTATGATACAGCTGCAAATAATTATTTGAACACCTGTCTATCAGCTAGAATTCTGACCCTCAAAGACCTGTTAGTCTGCCTTTAAAATGTCCACCTCCACTCCATTTATTATCCTAAATTAGATGCACCTGTTTGAGGTCGTTAGCTGCATAAAGACACCTGTCCACCCCATACAATCAGTAAGAATCCAACTACTATCATGGCCAAGACCAAAGAGCTGTCCAAAGACACTAGAGACAAAATTGTACACCTCCACAAGGCTGGAAAGGGCTACGGGGAAATTGCCAAGCAGCTTGGTGAAAAAAGGTCCACTGTTGGAGCAATCATTAGAAAATGGAAGAAGCTAAACATGACTGTCAGGGCCCTATTTTAACGATCTGAAACGCAAGTGTCAAAGCGCAAAGCGCAAGTAACTTTGTGGGTGGGTCTCGGCGCTGTTGCTATTTTCCCGGCGGGATAAATGGCTCTTGCGCCTGGCGCAAATCTAAAAGGGGTTGGTCTGAAGTAGCTTCATTATTCATAGGTGTGGTTTGGGAGTAACGTGAAATAAACCAATCAGAGCATCATCTCACATTCCCTTTAAGAGCAGACGCGCTTTTTCCTTGGCGTATTGCTATTATAACGGCGGATTTGCCAGGCGCACGCCAGGAGCGGTTCACAGCCGAGGAGAGCAACGCTCTCGTCACGGCCGTAAAAGAGAGAGAAGTGACATTGGGGATGGAGAAACACACCCAAATTAGCTTCGGTTAAACAGGTATATAATAATGTGAGTAAATGTGTAAGCTAGATGTATGCTTTTATAATAAATTATCTATCTATCTATCTATCTATCTATCTATCTATCTATCTATCTATCTATCGTTTGTAATAATATGATTTGCAAAAATGAAAACTGCTGCTTCTGTGTAGAATAGAGAATCAAAGTGTATGCGCGTTGTGCACGCAATACATTATGGTCAAGTATGCGCCCTTAAAATAGCATAATGAACAACGCGCAACGCGCCACTGACTTTAGACTAGGTTTTTTCTGGCCAGTGGAGCAATTGTTTTATGGAACAGTAAAATAGCACCAGGGATTGTTTGCACCGGAACACGCCTCCTTTTTTGCGCGCTGAACCGCCCAGGGAGCGCAAAAACATTCCCTAGTTTAGCGACGTGCTTCTGTGGAGGGAAAAGCGCGCTTTGTGCGGGTGCAAAATAGGAATGAAACATGCGTCGGTGTACAAAGTCAATTGCGCTGGGTGCAAGATAGGGCCCTCAATCTCCCTCGGACTGGGGCTCCATGCAAGATCTCACCTCGTGGGGTCTCAATGATCCTAAGAAAGGTGAGAAATCAGCCCAGAACTACACGGGAGGAGCTGGTCAATGACCTGAAAAGAGCTGGGACCACCGTTTCCAAGGTTACTGTTGGTAATACACTAAGACGTCATGGTTTGAAATCATGCATGGCACGGAAGGTTCCCCTGCTTAAACCAGCACATGTCAAGGCCCGTCTTAAGTTTGCCAATGACCATTTGGATGATCCAGAGGAGTCATGGGAGAAAGTCATGTGGTCAGATGAGACCAAAATAGAACTTTTTGGTCATAATTCCACTAAACGTGTTTGGAGGAAGAAGAATGATGAGTACCATCCCAAGAACACCATCCCTACTGTGAAGCATGGGGGTGGTAGCATCATGCTTTGGGGGTGTTTTTCTGCACATGGGACAGGGCGACTGCACTGTATTAAGGAGAGGATGACCGGGGCAATGTATTGCGAGATTTTGGGGAACAACCTCCTTCCCTCAGTTAGAGCATTGAAGATGGGTCGAGGCTGGGTCTTCCAACATGACAATGACCCGAAGCACACAGCCAGGATAACCAAGGAGTGGCTCTGTAAGAAGCATATCAAGGTTCTGGCGTGGCCTAGCCAGTCTCCAGACCTAAACCCAATAGAGAATCTTTGGAGGGAGCTCAAACTCCGTGTTTCTCAGCGACAGCCCAGAAACCTGACTGATCTAGAGAAGATCTGTGTGGAGGAGTGGGCCAAAATCCCTCCTGCAGTGTGTGCAAACCTGGTGAAAAACTACAGGAAACGTTTGACCTCTGTAATTGCAAACAAAGGCTACTGTACCAAATATTAACATTGATTTTCTCAGGTGTTCAAATACTTATTTGCAGCTGTATCATACAAATAATTAGTTAAAAAAATCATACATTGTGATTTCTGGATTTTTTTTTTAGATTATGTCTCTCACAGTGGACATGCACCTACAATGACAATTTCAGACCCCTCCATGATTTCTAAGTGGGAGAACTTGCAAAATAGCAGGGTGTTCAAATACTTATTTTCCTCACTGTATATACACATACTGTATATGTCACATATGGGTCGTATATAATCACACGTCGAAGAAGATGAATCACAAATCAAGTCTTTACTAGATAAGACAATAAGACAAACACAGAGGAAGGCAGGAACATAGCACTACACATATACACTGACGAGATCGGAAAAAAGGACTGAAAGACACAGGGAGTATACTAGAACTAATGAGAGAAGTGATAAACAAGGCACAGGTGAATGACATTGCTAATTAGACAGATATATTGCTAATATATATATATATATATATATATATATATATATATATATATATATATATATATATATATTCAATTATATTGTTTGCTTAAGAAATTAGCTTGTATTGTTTGCTTAGCGTATTTACTATTTCAAAAGAGCAGCTTGACTGTAGTTGAACTATGTTCAAATATGAATAGCTTGTAACTTGGCAAGCTAAAGTTTCAAAGTAGCTTCTCCAGCACTGAAAGAGAGATGAACAATGTTTTGTTGAGATAGTGGAAACACTTACCACAGAGTCAGATCACGAATTTGAAACGGCTCCGGTTGAGCCAAGATAACCAAGTTTTCACTTTCCCTCATCACCTACACAGGAAGTGGACAGATCTGTCTGTGCGTGTATAGGGTTAGCAGGGGTCAGGTGTGGAGGCTGAAATATGGCTGCCTGCATTGAGCTGGAAGCTAACTTGAACAGGCACAGGTGTTGGGGCTGCAGCCAATAGGGAGGAGTAGAGCTGGTCCCCGGACCACTGACAAACACGCTGGCACCAATGAGAGAGAGAGAGAGAGAGAGAGAGAGAGAGAGAGAGAGAGAGAGAGAGAGAGAGAGAGAGAGAGAGAGAGAGAGAGAGAGAACAGCATCCACAGCTTTCTGGCAGGAACATCTCTCATTCTCTCACTCTCGTCTGTCTCTCGCCCCCCCTCCTCTTTCTTTTCTGTCTCTCCACAGCAATGCAACAATTAACCAGGCAGCATCTGGTGTAGCAGAGGTGGACTCAGTTTCTCTCAAACAAATCTGACAGTGACTCTCGCAACCCCGCTCTCTCTCTGGCTATCAGAGTGTAAATGGTATTACTTGGCATGATAGTGGATTTCTAGCATTGCTGTATTTTGAGAACGTCCTCGTTATTTTGTTGGCACAGGCATGGTGTATTTGGAGCAGACAATAGGAGGATGTGTTTGCCAATGTCCTTTAGTTTAAGGCTGCTGAAGTCTAGTTTGGCTTCAGCAAACACTTATTTAAGTGGCATGGGTTTCTCTCTCTTTCTACATGTGTCTTTCCACATTAACGTCTGTCATTCTCTAGGATTATGTGAATTTAATATAATAATCATTTATGTTTAATAGAAAAGTTTAGAATGAAACTTAAAACTCCATCACTCCCCTAGAATTCACATACGATGATGCTAGTGGTGGTGATCCCATTGACTTTAATATTCTGATTCAGTTCACCAAAAAGATTTGTTTAAATTTGAAATTTGAATTTAAAAAGGTCTATACCAGTGGTTCTCAGTTTTTTTTTTTAAAGTCACCATGAAATCAAAATGGACAATTCTTTGCAGCATTTATCATAAATGATTTATATGTGCACATAATATATATACAGTGGTGGACAGAATTAATGGCACCCCTGGTAAATAAGATCAAAAATGGCTGTAAAAAATAAATCTACATTGTTTATCCTTTTGATCTTTCATTAAAAAAAATCACAAAAATCTAACCTTTCATTGAAGTAAAATAATCAAAAGTGGGGGGTAAATCACATTATAAAATAAATGCTTTTCTCCAAAACACACTGGTCATAACTGTTGGCTCCCTGTTATTAAATACTTTTTGCAACCTCCTTTTGCCATGATAACTGATCTGAGTTTTCTTCTATAATGCCTGATGAGTTTGGAGAATAACTGACAAGAGATCAGAGACCATTCCTCCATGCAGAATCTGTCCAGATCATTCAGATTCACAAGTTCATGTTGGGGCTTCTTCTCTTCAGTTCACCCCACTCATTTTCTATAGGGTTCAGTTTAGGGGACTGGGACGGTCACGGCAGAAGCTTCATTTTGTGCTCAGTTACCCATTTTTGTGTTGATTTTGATGTTTGTTTTGGACCGTTGTCCTGATGGAAGATCCAACCATGGCCCATTATAAGATTTCTAGCAGAGACAGTCAGGTTTTGATTTTTTATCTGTTGGTATTTGCTAGAATCCATAATACCATGTATCTGAACAAGATGTCCAGGACCTCCAGCAAAAAAATAGGCCCACAATATATAAGATCTAGCAGTATATTTAACTGTAGGCATGGGGTACTTTTTATCCCTGTTGGGACCAAACACATCTGGTGGGTTTGCTGCCAAAAAGTCCTTTTTTTGTTTCATCTGACCATAGAATCCGGTCCCTTTTGAAGATCCAGTCATGTCTTACAACTGAATATGCTGGAGTTTATTTTTGGAGGAGCGAGGAGGATTTTTCTTGAAAACCTCCCAAAGAACATGTGGTTGTGTAAGGGTTGTTTGATCTTTTTTTTTTTAGGCTTTCTGACCCCCAAGACTCAAGTAATCTCTGCAATTCTCCATCTGTGATCCTTGGAGAGTCTTTGGGCACTAAACTTTCCTCCTCACCGTGCATTAAGACAATATAGACACACGTCCTCTTCCAGGCAGATTCGTAACATCTTTAGTTGATTATTGTCATGAGGTTGATGGAGAGAACCCAAACGCAGACGATATGCAGACACTCAAGGTTTATTACGACACAAAACAGAAAACAAAACCCACGAGGGGGCAAAACAGGACTGAGGAGAGGTCACTTTGACTTAGACAAGATAATAAACAAAGACTAGATTCTGACAAGGATTATGGGCAGGTTTTGATGAAGAAACACGAGGTACAGTCCTGGTGGAAACAGTCCGGGGCTGGGCAATGACAGGGGTGATAGGGGAAACACACGGCGACTTGACAGGAGTCTTGATAGGGACAACAGGGGGCGACGACACGGGAGACAAAACAGGTGATGAAGCGGGTGATTGTGGAACAGGTTCTTGCTCGAGAGGACAGACGAACTGGACTGGTTCATCTGGGCAGATGACTCTAGGATGCGCTTGACTCAGAGCAGGATTCAGAACAGGAATCGATTCACTTGAATCTTCCATACTTGATACATTAGGTTCACTTGAATCATTCGGAACTGGACTCGAAACAGGACTCGATTCATTAGAATCATTCAGACTTGACACATTTGATTCTCTTGAATCCTTCAGGCTTAACACACTTGACTCGGGAGAAGAGCTGTCTGATGTCGAGGGTTCGTGACTTGAAAGTAAATTGGGTCTGGGTGGCATTTCAAGGATCTTGGCAAGAGCGGTAAGATAGTCAGATACGGCTCGAGCAGCTAAGATGACAGGCATCTCCTTTTGGGCAGAAACTGCTTGCAGAACCTCTTTAGCGGCAAGATCGGCCGCAACTCTCTCAGCGCTTGCGGTAGCGGGCTCTGGGACAGCGCTTGCGGGACGGGAGGCTCCCTTCCTTCTTTTCGTTCTCCTAGGTTGCCGTGCGGAAGTCATAGCCGGACTAGTGGCCGGTTGGAGAAGCTCCGCTGGGACCGTAACTGGTGCTGGAAGGGCAGTCTCAGGCAGCGTTGACTCCGTCGAGGATGATTCCGAAGGAGAATCCCATGAAATCCGTCTCCCTCGTTTGCCACGGAGATCGGCGGGTGTGGATGAAACCTCGGGAGAAGAAACGGAGAGAGCCTGATCCCCTTGAGTGACGACAGCAAGGACTCGACCCTCCGGGACCACTGGAAGCTTGGCAGATGAAAACCTCGTGGAACCCTTTGGCTCTCTCTGAGACAAGCAATCCACCATTGCTCGAAATGGGCGAAGAGTCAGCTCCTCTCGTTCAGACAGAGGAGGAGGAGAATTGAGACCAGCGATGAAATAGCGAGAAATCAGGACCTCAGGCAGGAAGAATCTCTTCTCTTCCACGACTTGGGCATACCTCTTCAGGGACAACTCACCCTGGGGAGGGAACGAAAGTCTTCCATTTCTACTGTCGGTGATGGCCAACTGCCACCATCGTTATTGGTCAGTCGGCTGTGGTTTAGCAGGAGAAGACATACAGTCTGCTTGGTTCTTCTGTGGTCGGTACATTCTGTCATGAGGTTGATGGAGAGAACCCAAACGCAGACGATATGCAGACACTCAAGGTTTATTACGACACAAAACAGAAAACAAAACCCACGAGGGGGCAAAACAGGACTGAGGAGAGGTCACTTTGACTTAGACAAGATAATAAACAAAGACTAGATTCTGACTTGACGATGACAGGAAACAAACTCACAATTCTCATTAAACAGGATTCTGACGAAGTCCAAACAAATGGCCATGTGCTTACACATAAAACATGAGTCTGTCATGATCCTGCCTCAAGACAAGAGAAGATCTGGGACACGAAGGCAGAATCATGACAGATTATAACTTCTTAATTATTGCCGATGGTCAAAATGGGGATTTTCAATTCTTTAGCTATTTTCTTACAGACACTTTCTATTTTGTGATGCTCAACAATCTTTTGATGCACATCAGAACTATATTCCTTGGTTTTACTCATTGTGATGGATGATTAAGGGAATTTGTGTTTCCTCATACTGTATTTAAACTCCTGTGAAACAAGAAGTCATAGCTAAACAATTTCATGTTCCTAGTCACCCTGGTGTGATAAATAAAGGTAAATATTAATGGGAATGTACTTCAGAGAAATTTTACTCATAAAAAAATCTAGGGGTGCCAATAATTGTGGCCGACGTGTTTTGGAGAAAAACATTTATTTCATAATGTGATTTCCTCCCCACTTTCAATTCTTTTACTTCAATGAAAGGTTAGATTTTTGCAAATTTTTTGAATGAAAGATCAAAAGGATAAACAATGCAGATATATTTTTTTACAGCCATTTTTGATCACATTTTTCTTTTTTTTTAATACATGTGCCCTCATAATCTTCAATCAAAATCATTTCCCCTCCCTCTTGCAACAACATTTCTTCTCCTCTGATGATGTGTTTACTGGCGTGAGGGCGGGGCAACCTGTCACTCATCTACAGTCTGGCCATATTCCACACATTGGCCCTTGCCAATCATGGCCTCCTAATAATCCCCATCCACTGAATTGGCTTGATCACTCTCTCTCCTCTCCACTTACTGTATATGTGGTGTGTGGTGAGCGCACTGGCGCCGTTGTACTGTGGCTGTCATCGCATCATCCAAGTGGATGCTGCACACTGGTGGTAGTTGAGGAGAGATTCCCTGATATGATTGTAAAGCGCTTTGGGTGTACAGTAGTACAAATGAAAGCGCTATATAAATGCCTCATTCATTCATGACATCACAGCAATAACAAACCACAACCATCCAATCAATTCCTGAGGATAAAATCAAGTCCCGCTCTACATTTTGTATTGCTCGAGAAGTCGTTACACTCGGCACAAATAAAATGTTTAAAAATATTTTTCTTTGCATTTTTTTTTACCAAATAAACTATTTTAGAGCTTAGCATAACTAGAAAAATGTATATTCTTTATAAAAAAAAAAAACATGGCATTTTTAAGAGTTTATTAATTTACATGATTTTTTCAGGTCTAAAAATCACATTTTTTTATTTTATTTTTTTTAAATAGGCTATTAGGGCTGTCACTTTTGAGAAAAATCGAATTCGAACGGGTATCAAATATCAAGCAATGTATTCGAATATATTCGAATATCAGGAAGATCAGGCCTTTCCTAACTGAGCATGCAACACAACTTCTCGTCCAGGCCCTGGTCATTGGCCCTAGGCTTGACTACTGCAATGCTCTTCTGGCTGGACTTCCATCATGTGCAACTAAACCTCTACAAATGATTCAGAATGCTGCAGCTCGTCTTGTCTTCAACGAGCCCAAGAGGGCCCACGTCACTCCTCTGTTCATCTCTCTGCACTGGCTTCCACTCGCTGCTCGGATCAAGTTCAAGGCTCTGACACTTGCTTACAGATCTATCACAGGGTCAGCTCCCTCCTACTTTCACTCACTCCTACGAGCCTACATCCCTACCAGAAGCATACGATCAGTCAACGAGCGGCGTCTTGTGGTTCCATCACAGAAAGCCACAAAATCACTTTCCAGAACATTCTCATTCACTATTCCATGCTGGTGGAATGCTCTCCCCACCCTCATCCGGAATGCAGAATCCCTGGCAACTTTCAAAAGACAGCTGAAAACCCATCTCTTCCGTGAGCACTTAACCTCATAAAAAATAAATAAATAAATAATAATAAAAAAAATCTCTCCTTTCTCCTTTAAATTCTCGCTTATCGGGCTTATGCTACTCTGAACAATGCCTGAACTTCGTATTTTGAGCACTTCTTGCGTTGTTCCTTACCTCTTCACGATGACTCGCTTAATTTAGTCCTAATTTGTAAGTCGCTTTGGACAAAAGCGTCTGCTAAATGACTAAATGTAAATGTACTTTTTAGATGAGTTGGGGTCGTAATTGTCCGCTCAGGCTGGCCGTTCTGTGCGTTATCTTCCATTTTCAAAACAGGGTGGCTATTATTTGCTTGATTTGGTCATGGGCCTATGCTACAATATGTTTAGAGTGCCCGCTACTGGATGAGATGGCAAACAATAAAATAAAAAACAAACGGTCTAATCATAGACTGTAAAAAATGCGCTACACATGGCACTTTAAAAACCGAATAGTTTATTTATAGTTCGATTACGGACATTTCACATCATGTTCGAATGCATATTCGAATATCGAATAAAAAGTGACAGCCCTATAGGCTATACCTCGAATATCCAGGTTTTGCTTATTTTAATGCTTGCTTTGTCTTATTTTAAATCTTTTAAAGTTATCTTGAGGCCTCCTGGTTGAGAACAATTGGTCTATTCCTTCATTTTTTTGAACTGGATCAGCTGATTCATCAAAAAGATCCAACTCAAAAGTGGGTTTCCTTCATGAATCGGACATCACTACGTCACTCAGGAACACACAAAGAACAGGTAGGGCAGATGCCAAGATTTTTAGTGAATAAATTTTAGTTTGCTCATCGCACAACACTATTGAATGGCTTCAGATGACTTTGAATTTATTGCATTAGTTGTATGGACCAATTTAATTATACTTTAATGGCATTTTGAAGCATGACAGTCCCACTCCTCGTTTTCTTTCATTAAATTGAAAAGAGTGGCCAGGATAGTCTTCATAAATACACCTTAAGGTCTACAGAGGTGAAATGAGGTGAGTAAACAATGAATTTTCATTTTTGGTTTAACTATTCCTTTAACAAGGGGCACGATAACACACATCACCCTTAACAACGAGACCACTTTACCATTAACTAGAATACTACCACATATCACACTTCATTTGGAAAATGGCATATACTCATCCCCCTTAACTAGAAGAAAATACACTGACAATGAGAATTTATCATTATTTTTAGGAAAGCAATAACATTTCACCCTTAACTTGGAAAACATTACACACAAAAATATCTTTAGATAATAAATATCTTTAGAAAATATCTTTGCACAACTCTGACATTTTAAAAAAGACAAGAGCTTGAGCTAATTCTAAAAGCCTGAGAGATCCCTCTCTTCTTGTAATTTATTTGTTTGTGGGTGTCTCGGGGGTCTGTTGAAAAGCACACCTGATCCCAAGAGGCTCCAGGAATTGAAACATTGATTCAGTGCTTGTTTGACAGCAGACGAGGAAAATGTATTGCTCCAAAACAGATCCAGGTCTGAAAGAATATTGGGGTACAATGACAGAGATTTGACATTTCAAAACTGCTTACAAACACTAAACTTCAGTTGAGAATCCCTATTACAGCTAGTTACCTCCAAATTCTCAGACTGAAAAACCTGCCCAAAATGTCTGATAGGATAATATGAAGCTAAGCAGGATAATGTGGTTTATTTCATGATAATGACCGACTGTCATCTATACATTATATAATTACACAGCTGCTTAAATAAATAAATACATGGACATCATACATTGACTATAAAATAATGTTATGATTTTTACCAGTACAATATATTTATTATATGTTTATATTGTCAATATAACACAGTTGATATAAACAGTTACAAGTCATTTGACTTAAAAAAAAAAAAAATAAATAAATAAAAAAAAAAAAATCAAAAGAATCTAAATTAAATGGCAGTAGTACATATTAGTTACATTGTTTCTTCTATTATGGGTGGTTGCCTTGCACGCTTAATAAACAAACTATAGCTGGTCCAAAACGCAGCAGCAAGAGTTCTTACCAGAACTAGGAAGTATGACCATATTAGCCCCGTTCTTTCAACACTGCATTGGCTCCCTATTAAACATTGTATACATTATAAAATATTGCTAATCACTTACAAAGAACTAAATGGTTTAGCTCTGCAGTCCTTGAGCGAGCTCTTAACGCATTATAGTCCTTCACATCTATTGCGATCTCAAAATTCCGGTCAGTTGATAATACCTAGAATATCAAAATCGACTGCTGGCGGTAGATCCTTTTCCTATTTAGTACCAAAACTTTGGAACAGTCTTCCTAACATTGTCCGGAAAGCAGACACACTCTGTCAGTTCAAATCTAGACTAAAAACACAAATCTCTTTGACCTAGCATACACATAACACATTATAGACTTTTATAATTCAATGTTAGGCTGCATAGATTAGGTCAGCCGGAACCGGGAACACTTCCTATAAATCCTGATGTACTTGTTACATCATAAGAAGAATGGCATCTACGCTAATATTAGTCTCTCTGTTTATCCCGAGGTTTACCGCAGTCCGCCGGATCGAGACTGTATCCAGATCTGATGAAGGACCTGCGCCTGGACGCGACGACAACGCAGTCCTGAAGTGTCAACTAGTCTCTCCCCTGTGAAGGCCTCCTTCCCTTCCCTTTACCTCTGTGCAGATAAAACGTTGTCAGGATAATTCCGGTTCACGTGGCTACGAGGAAGCGATAAAAATTTTGTATTATAAATTAAGGCCAGACAAGTAGTTTGTTGAGGGTTGGTTTGTAAAGAAAGACAACACGCCTGCGCACATATATCTTCAAACGCGCATACCTATAGACTAAACACGTAATATACATGTGCACGCCATCAGCGTTCTCACAGGTTCGCGTTTTTAAAGATTGCGCAGAGAGAACTTTAGGGTTTTCTGTTAGAACGGTGTCGTGTTAGCGGCCCCTAAGTTACTAACTAATGATCGTTGCGACGGAAGTGAATCAATCAAAACTAACTTTAGCTGGACAATAACTTTATTCTAGAGCTGCTATAAAGCCAAAACAATCTCTGTTATTTTAATTTCCTATTATCACTGTAAAGCTGCTTTGAAACAATCTATATTGTTTAAAGCGCTATATAAATTAAGGTGAATTGACTTATTTCTATGTAGCGTTTTTTTGTTTGTTTTTTTTTACTTGCTGTCCTCAACCCTATTAGCTCAGCCCAGTTGCTTATTTTGGGTCATGACTCACCAATTAAGAATGACTTATCCAAAAATAATAATAATAACAACAACTTTACCATCTAACCCATAATATAAAATAAAAAATAAATAAAACTAATTAAGCCTCACTAAGTCTCAAATGCACAGACGACCTTGTTTCTCCAAACCTGGAGTCTTCCAGTTGACCCTGAGAAGCACATTTTGAGACTGACCTAGTGTTAACAGCCAAAAGGACTCTTTCCAGGCTTTTTGCACCTCTTTACACCCTCTCCTTCTCTCCTGAGACCCAAAGAACAGAAACCTAGTTTAGCGTTTTAATAGTTTTCCACGCCATGCGGCTCCAAAGGTCAGGAGAAGGACATCAGAAGCATGGCTCTTAAAAGCAGGACTGCAACTGCAGAGAGCAAAGGAACACTTAGATCAACTTCACAGTAGCATGAAAGCACAATTCCTCCAAATGAGCCCCGCACCTAATTACGGCACGTGCCCTCATTCCCTCCATAAATTGTCCTCTGAAGTGGGCGTCTGGCGTCATGGAGAGTGGTTTTTATTGTGCTTGTTAGATAAGAGGCTGGTGATATTGTGATTGTGATGTTGTAATGGGCCTTGATTAGCTACAAAAATAGATTTGTGTGACTGCCGTGTAGCTGGATACCTCACTGAGACAAAATTAACATTAGTGTCAATTAAATTTTAATCAGAGCAATATGCTGGAGATGGGAATGAGACAAAGAGCGTACATTAAAACAACGAGCTATGTGATGAGATGGTTGGTTCATTCTCCCAGTCGTTGAAGAGAAATTTCCCATGCTCTACCGAAGCCTACGCTCATTCCTCCGAGCCGCGCTCCTTAGTCTCTGCCTTTCCAATTTCCCCATCTATTTTCTACCCTTCGTCTTGCTCTTGATTTCTTTTCCCAGTTTTTTTTTTAATGCTCCAACTCACCTGGTTCACCCTAGATAGTCTCCTGAATACTCATACTGCTTAATCTGCATGGAACATAAATCCACTGCATTTCTTATAGTCTCCCTCATATGTTAAAATAAATGAGTAAATAAATAAATGAAAAACAAGTCATGGCAGTACACAAAAAGGTGACTGGCATGAAAAATCGAGGTGTACAACCAGATTTATTTATTTATTTTTTGCTAGTTGATTGATTGCATTTGCTGTGATTTTTCGCAAACAGTCCTATGATGCGACCTAAAGAAAAAAACAAGTATGCTTGCAGCTTCAGATTTTCAGATGTATAATGTATTGCTGTTTTGAGTATAAATTCATGTGTTACATTTTTTTATATAGATAACTACATAGTTTTGTGATAAATAAAAATAGTTAAATATCCAGAAAATAGAATATAAGATGTATCATGATATTAAAAATGAATACTTCTGAGCCTTGATTAGCTGAAGCTGTTGTAAAATACTCTATAAGGATATACCTGTGACCTCATGACATCAGTATTACTGTACTATTGCTGTGTGTTGCAACCATTCTGCTACAGTAAATGTTGCTAAAGAACTATTGGCTTAGTGGATTAATTATTATTTGTTATCAACGTATTTTTATTGCTGTGTGTTTATTTTATCGAACCTTGCCAGGTATATGTCGTAATCGTTTTATAAAAGCAATGCACCTAATGATTGTTGTTGACTTTAAGAACAGGAAACAACATCCCTTAGCAGTTTTAAAATCACTGTAAACCATGGTTTCTTGGTGTTAATTGCTTTAACCCTATAAAGCTACAGTATCATATTTTATAAAATTATACACGATCATACCTTCAGCTCGTGGTGCCCATGTGTTTTATTCCTGTGATTTTTTTTATTTTATAAATTAAACATATTAATAAATGTTATACCGTAATATTTCAAGATGATTACTAACTGGACTGAAGCAACTTCACGTGATTATACATACATAATTAGAAAAAAGTTGTTACAATTCGAGAATCAGATTTGATACATGATTAGGCTTTTGAGGATTGTTTATTTGTCTAATATCTCAATCATCATTGTTTGCATTGCATTATATGTTTTGCCCTCCACAATGAAAACTATGGAGCGTTGATCATAAAACTAAACATTATATATCATCTTACTGAGGCATATTATTGGGAGATATAGAGTGACAACTGATATTTCTAAGCATTTTATGTAAGTGCACTGCTGTACTGTTAAAGATATCATTGATTTACATTACAAGCTAACAGCAACCTTTTTTTTGTTGTTGTTGCATTTTTTTGCTCAGTTTGGTCCTCTTAATTAAATTAAGGTGTTTTTGTCCTCTTTGAGTATGAGCTCCATATTCTCCTATATCATACTTTGAGCCATAAAAGCCTGATTAATCAAATGACGCTCAAATTATTATTATTATTTTAAAGAATTTGTCTAAAGTTCAAGGTTCAATAAAGAGGGTTCAATAAAATGTTCCATTAAAAACCGTTCCATTTCCAACCCCTTTAAAAAAAAAACATCATACCGTGACTTTAATGTATACTGAGCCTATAGCGACAATGGCGATTAAAAAAAACTCCCTCTTACACACATACATCTCCATATCCCTCAAACACACTGACTTTCTATCGCACGACCATTTCCACACAAATCACTTGCCAGCTCTTGGCTTTTCTCCTTGTACAGCCTATTTTTTCCTCCCTCTTACAAATCTATGCCTTTTCTTCTCTTTCACGATTACTCTCCTTACATCTACCCCCGCCTCCAAAACACTTTTCCCCACACAAATCTCTCTCAGATCCACCAGCCCCCCATCTCCCCTCTCTCTCAGGTGAACAGGTATAGGGTTTTTGAAATGAGGTGATACAAATGATTTTTATAGGCTTGCCGTGGTGCTTGAGGAGCCTAAGCTGAGGCCATCACCGAGCCCATTGTCTGCTCGCATGTGATTCTTAATGTGCTCCATTTGATTTAATGTCTGCGATAGGTAGGATGAGGAGAAACTAGGTCACAAGTGTCCTTACTTTTTTAAATAATAAGGCGAGACTAGAGAGAGTGTGTGTAGAAGAAAAGACAGCGAAAAAAGAATGAGGTGGGAGGGAATCTAATTCAGAGAGAAATGGCATTTACAGGGCGAGCGAGAACCGAGCGAGTATTGGAGAAGCCGAAGAAACGGCAGGAGTGGGTGATAGCGCTGGCAGCTAACGAGAACGAGTTTGTGATTGCCTCTCAGCGCCCGTGGTGACACTCTTCTGATAGGCAGAACAAGTGAAATAGAGAAAAAGGGTATTTACATTGCTAAAGCTCAACCTATTCTTTTTCTCCTCCCTCTATGCTCCTCCAGTGATGGCTGCAACAAGCCCCGCTGCTGATTGCTCTCGGCCATTTCTCCACAATCGTTCTACTTTCAGAAAGTTTGCGCTCTCTCTCTTTCTCTCTTTGCCTCGATGAGGGTAAATTTCTGGAGCTCTTGATTGCGAGATGCTAGTTAGCTTTTAGCCGAGAGAAGCTTGCAGCGTTCTGGTCTTTGTTGGCATGATTGCGTTGAGGGGGCTCTGACAGAGCTGTTTTATTGGCCACTTGGGTTGGATTCTCAAGGAGAGTGGTTTAGACGTCACTATGTGATTACCTCAGCATCTAATGCGCCATAAAACTTCTCTGACCTGAGTTATTTCTGCAGTAGTCTCACCTTTCACTAAACGATATAAGACCCCATATTGCACATCTGGAAATGAACCACCAACTTAGAAAGGAAGAGACAGCCTGGTACATGACCAACTACGAATTGTATAACACAATAACAGACCAGCGTAAAAACAAAACAAAAAGGAAATGATGACATGGCTGTCTCTATTCATGATTTTAGAAAAACACCACAAAAATCAGACTTCACTCAAAGAAAGTGAGGAAACCTGCTGTTTTAGCAAAATCCAAATGAAGCTTCAACATAAAATAATAATAATAATAATAATGTTACACAGAAAGTAAACTGAAATATGTTATGGCCTATTTTTTTTTTTTTTTTAAGTTGGCATGAAATGCCAAGGGCACCTATATGAATTTTCTAAATGTATGTGAATGATTCATCCAGGATGCATTTTAAATGTATAAACCTTTTTAAACCTGTTTGACCGTGTAATTTTTCATCAACTTGTTTTCCCAGAGATGACAGGCTTTACTCTGGTGACGTATGCCGGACTTCTCCAATCCCTATCTTAGAACTCACTGCAAGGTCACATTCAGATCTGCTGCCAACAAATCAACAACCGATTGATAGAAACAAGTCTCTAACCTACAATTTGTTCTTTTCAATAATCTAGAATGTCACAACATGGAAGAAAATATCTGATGCTACTTCAATTTCATTTTCATTCATATTGCTGTATTTTAGCAATAAACCTTTCACACAGAACACAAACCCATTTAAAATGTAAGAATGCAGAGGAATAACAAAAAAGTACAGAACGCAGGAGTAGCAAGAATGCTTTTAAGAATTAAAATAACAAAAAGTGCTAATGCAATGATCAAAGATGTCTATCTAGTGCAAATTTACCCAAAATAAATTAGTAAATTAAAATTAAAAAGCTGCTAAGTGGAATGCTAAAATGTGCCCTTAACGTTTTCCCTGCCAGTGTTTTTTTTTTTTTTTTTTTTTAGTTGCCAGCCACCACCAGGTGCCAGCATTATTCATAATTTTCACAAAAGCTTCATGGCCCCCAGAATATTTTGTTGTAAGAATATCTGAAAAAATATAATATATATATATATATATATATATATATTAGGGGTGTGACGAGATCTCGTGTTACGAGATCTCGCGAGATTAAAACGCGACGAGATTTCTCGTCGAGGTGAAAATTTGTCTCGTGAGTTGTTGTGATGTCAGCGTGATGGAGCGTGAGGGTGAAATTAGTATTGACGATGCCCCTGCCACTTTTAAATCATTTGTGTGCCGGGCCAATCACACACACACTCCACACACACACTCACTGTCCCTCGCTCACTCACTCACTCGCGCGCACACACTGTTGCTCGCACTCTCACTCACTCGCGCACACTCACTCTCGCTCACATACTCAACCCGTCGTGGAGAACCGTTAAAAAATTAAACATGCTAGTCTTTCTGTCGTGATGTCCTGAAGCATCGCAGTATGAAGGACTAAAAATGACAGAACGAAAAATAAATAAATAAATAAAAGTAGAAATAAATAAATAAATGCAGAAATAATAGTGAAAATAAATACATTTTGGTAATATAAACGGCTATTTCTGTATTTTTACATGTATTTATTTATTTATTTATTTATGCATTTCTATATGTATTTATTTATGTATTTATACATTTATTTATATATTTATGTATTTATATATTTATTTATTTATATATTTATATATGTATTTATTTATACATTTATTTATTCCTACATTTATTTATTTCTGTATTTCCACATTTCTACATTTATTTATTTCTGTATTTCCACATATCTACATTTATTTATTTCTGTATTTCCACATTTCTACATTTATTTTTCCCTGCGCATGTATGCTAATTGACCAATGGCTAAGCCACGCCCCCAAACGAGATGAGCCAATCACAGTACGCATAGCTAACCCAATACACTCGGACATTCTCTGCTTGCTTCCTCGTCCATTGCAATGCATTGCGGTCATCGGTTTTCATTCGTTTTTATGTTTTTTCTTGTCATTTTGGCTTTAAACAGCGTGTGTGTGTGATTTTGGTTGGGTGACAGTTGTAGGTTACAGTTTGACAAGAGTTTACAGTTTGACAAAAGCACAATGTTGTGTTTTACACAAATATAAGTAGGCTAAACACTTTGCAGTTTTAATTATGTCCTGTATGAACAAAATGGAGTATGTTTTTATGTTTACACTGTTCGATCGCGCCCGCTCTCTGACACACACAGACACACACACAAACACACACACACACATTCCAGCAATGCAATCTTGACATCGCAGCCTGAACATTATTCTGCGCTCACACCAAACGCGAATAGAGCGTCAAATTCGCGCGTATCCGCGTCTAGTTCGACGCTTGAACATTTTGAATCCAAAGCGAATAGGACACGCGTATAAAGCGAGCGTTTGAAGCGAAATAGCACCAAACTATAACGTTTACACTGTGAACTGTAAATCTTTGTTCTGGAGCTGAAGCTTATCGACCTTCTCAACTATAAAATTATTAATATAACCCTCCAATGCATATTTAAGGCCCTTTTGGTGACATCGAGATGATATATAATCTTTCTGTCTCCAAAAAATCATCAATTGACTCCTGTGAAATGTCTCCTACTGTGACAGCTGCCAAAGCGCCTGTTACCGAATGTTGACTGTTTGTCCGAGTGAGTGGAGGGGGCGTGGTTAGCCATTGGTCAATTAGCATACATGCTGCAGGGAAAAATAAAATGTAGAAATGTGGAAATACAGAAATAAATAAATGTAGAAATGTGGAAATACAGAAATAAATAAATGTAGGAATAAATAAATGTATAAATAAATAAATATATAAATACATAAATATATAAATAAATGTATAAATACATAAATAAATACATATAAAAATGCATAAATAAATAAATAAATACATGTAAAAATACAGAAATAGCCATTTATAATACCAAAATGTATTCATTTTCACTATTATTTCTGCATTTATTTATTTATTTCTACTTTTATTTATTTATTTATTTATTTATTTTTCGTTCTGTCATTTTTAGTCCTTCATATCGCAGAGCGTAGGTTGTCCCCCACTATGACACACTATACGAAATGAAACGATCGAATATTGCGTCTCGACGCACGTTGTCCTTTACGAATCTCCACGAAACGGATCGTGCCAAAATCGCGCTAAAATCGTGTAATCTGAACCAGGCAGGTAATAAACAGATATGACCTTGATTTGATCATGCAAAGAACCTATTAAAGCACTAAGACATGGGAACAGTATAGCTAACATTCACATATCACAAGTCATATCGACATCGCAATATTAAACAATGTTATCGCACATCGCAGCTTTTCCTCATATCGTGCAGCCCTGCCCAAAAGTCTCAACTGCTGCCAGAAATCGTCGACATGCTTATATTCTTGAAAAAGAACATGACCATAATCTTAGGCTGTTCTGTGTAGTTAATTTATCTCTTTTTCATGCTTAAAGAAAAAAATTATTTCTGTTTGAACTTGTAGTTTTGAGAGAGCAGTACTTTGATTATGGATACACACTTACTGTTTGCATTTAAAGTGTTATTTCAGTTATTTATATTTATTTTATTTATAC
The DNA here is from genome assembly GCF_963993115.1 of Abramis brama. Classification (NCBI taxonomy): domain Eukaryota; kingdom Metazoa; phylum Chordata; class Actinopteri; order Cypriniformes; family Leuciscidae; genus Abramis; species Abramis brama. Next base: position 58,024,718 of record NC_139964.1, on the reverse strand, counting down.
TGTTTTATTTTTTTTATGTTCGATTTGTGGAAAGGAAATCGTACAGGGGAGAAGCCAGACGGTAGAGTTTATAGCAAAACATATTGCAGTGTTTGCATGTCCTTTACTGCATAGAATTCATTAAAATAGAAGTAAAATAACATTCATTACAAGTTGATTTCAAAATGCACCTAAATTGTTTTGCATTTTGTGATTTTCAGTTGAATAAAAGACTATTTTCCATTCATATATTTCATCATTGAGGATTTCTTAAAAATTGTGTAAAAATATCGTCTTGTCTCGTTCTCGTGAACCCAATCTCGTGTCGTGTCTCGTCTCGTGGAGTAAGCGTCTCGTCACACCCCTAATATATATATATATATATATATATATATACACACACACACACACACACACACACACACACACACACACACACACACATACATACATACGTATATATGTATATATGTGTGTGTGTGTGTGTGTGTGTGTGTGTGTGTGTGTGTGTATATACACAGTGGGGAGAACAAGCATTTGATACACTGCCGATTTTGCAGGTTTTCCCACTTACAAAGCATGTAGAAGTCTGTAATTTTTATCATAGGTACTCTTCAACTGTGAGTGACGGAATCTAAAACAAAAATCCAGAAAATCACATTGTATGATTTTTAAGTAATTAATTTGCATTTAATTGCATGACATAAGTATTTGATACATCAGAAAAGCAGAACTTAATATTTGATATAGAAACCTTTGTTTGCAGTTACAGAGATCATACGTTTCCTGTAGTTCTTGATCAGGTTTGAACACACTGCAGCAGGGATTTTGGCCCACTCCCCCATAGACCTTCTCCAGATCCTTCAGGTTTCGGGGCTGTCGCTGGGCAATACGGACTTTCAGCTCCCTCCAAAGATTTTCTATTGGGTTCAGGTCGGGAGACCGGCTAGGCCACTCCAGGACCTTGAGATGCTTCTTACGGAGTCACTCCTTAGTTGCCCTGGGCTGTGTGTTTTGGGTCGTTGTCATGTTGGAAGACCCAGCCATGACCCATCTTCAATGCACTTAGTGAGGGAAGGAGGGTGTTGGCCAAGATCTCGCAATACATGGCCCCATCCATCCTCCCCTCAATACGGTGCAGTCGTGAGTGGAGTTTAGACCAAAAAGCTCTATTTTTGTCTCATCAGACCACATGACCTTCTCCCACTCCTCCTCTGGATCATCCAGATGGTCACTGGCAAGCTTCAGACGGGCCTGGACATGCGCTGGCTTGAGCAGGGGGACCTTGCCTGCGCTGCAGGATTTTAATCCATGGCGGCGTAGTGTGTTACTAATGGTTTTCTTTGAGACTGTGGTCCCAGCTCTCTTCAGGTCATTGACCAGGTCCTGCCGTGTAGTTCTGGGCTGATCCCTCACCTTCCTCATGATCATTGATGCCCCACGAGGTGAGATCTTGCATGGTGCCCCAGACCGAGGGAGATTGACTGTCATCTTGAACTTCTTCCATTTTCTAATAATGGCACCAACAGTTGTTGCCTTCTCACCAAGCTGCTTGCCTATTGTCCTGTAGCCCATCCCAGCCTTGTGCAGGTCTACAATTTTATCCCTGATGTCCTTACACAGCTCTCTGGTTTTGGCCATTGTGGAGAGGTTGGAGTCTGTTTGATTGAGTGTGTGGACAGGTCTTTTATACAGGTAACGAGTTCAAACAGGTGCAGTTAATACAGGTAATGAGTGGAGAACAGGAGGGCTTCTTAAAGAAAAACTAACAGGTCTGTGAGTGCCGGAATTCTTACTGGTTGGTAGGTGATCAAATACTTATGTCATACAATAAAATGCTAATTAATTATTTAAAAATCATACAATGTGATTTTCTGGATATTTTTCCGTCTCTCACAGTTGAAGTGTACCTATGATAAAAATTACAGACCTCTACATGCTTTGTAAGTAGGAAAACCTGCAAAATCGGCAGTGTATCAAATACTTGTTCTCCCCACTTTATATAAAATAATACAATTAGATAAAAAAATATAAAATAAAAAGCTGCAAAATTTGTTTCTTTGTCAAAGACTACGAGACTACACAAAATGCTTCTATTGCTTGTTTCTGCTTCTTTTTTGCTTGCAGTTTGATCAGAGATTCTGTTCTATTTTAGAAGTTGCGTAATAGCGCACCCTACCTTATAACAGTGAAAACATGGATTGCTGGAAAATTCTATCAATGGTGGGGAAAGAGTTAAAAAGGAGGGTGCTGACATGATTGTATCATGTGCGAGAAAACAGAACACAAGACTTATAAAGTGACTAAGTCGAGCAGGGTAGGATGTTGGAAAAATGCTTGAATATATCTTGTTTACTTACTAGTGATATCTTGTCTCACTGCCAATGAAATCTTGAACATCTTTCAAAGATTCAGATTTCATTTAATTAGCATATTAGCCCAATTTGAGCAAAACACACAATTAATTCAAGACATACAATAGTGTATACAGCGAGGATTTATCAACATTCGTATTGGTCCTGGAACAACTTTTCCTTCAACCAGCCAGATTTTAGGGTTTAGGTTAGAATCAAATATAAAGCTAGGGTTAGGGGCTTCAACAAGATTCAAATCAACCAATAATATCCAATACTGGTAATGGTTAGGACTATGCTTTTTTGACAGGACTGTTGATCTAGGAATACATCCTACTTGGCAAAATCACTGTCACCTTCCAAATCCCCAGTCAGGAGATTTCCAGTGGTACTGAGATAGAGAGACAAATGTGTGATCATGTACTCTTAGCACTAGTCATCTTTCAGCAGGCTACTCTGCTGTACTCCTGCTCATATTACTTCACACTTGGGCTTTAATGAAACCATTTGCTTGAAGCATGTCTGTGTTGGTGAGGAGTCTATAATGATGCATTTTTGCCCTGAGTGTGTGTTTGATTGACAGATGGGTGTTTGGCCCAACAACAAGCTGCAGTAATTAGCCTGGCACAAGAGCATCTGGTCCTGGTGTACACCTGCTCATATTGCACTGTGAGTATGCGTGTATGTGGGCCATATTGTTATTCAAATTACGCTGGATAATAACGTTATGCTCCTAGCTCACTTAATTAATTGTTGAAATGTACCTGTGCTTCATAACAATAACTCAAAACAGAGATAGGCTAAAAAATTAAAAAAAAGAGAGCATGCTCACATGTAGAGCTACTGCATCGTTACTGTATAATATAATTATTATTATTGTTATTAATATAATAAAGATTATTATAACAAAGATAACATGATTATAAATAATTTGAATATAATAAAGATGATTATTATTATCATTATTATTATAAAAAAGCTACAATAATTATTCTTAATATAAACTTACTTCTAATTCATATTGTCATTCCTAACAAGAACAATAAACACAATAGCAGACAATAGCACTGGCACAAAAGCTCAATAACAACCCAACCCATGGTGTGGAAACACACACATTGAGAATATTGGAGCGTGAAAACACATTTCAGCATGTGCTAACCTGGAGGCATGTTTAAACCCAGGTGCGGTCTGCTTAACCTGTCTGTTTTAATTGTGATGAAAATTAGATTCTGACTGTTAAATATCGACATGCTCAAACAAACGTTCTCTAATACCTCAAAGCTATGTCTCTAAAAACAAAGCTAAATATGCTATTTCATGTCTTTTGTATTGTGGATTAAGAATAATGCTCTGTCATTGCATTATTAAGCTGTTTTGTATCAGGCATTTGTGGGATTTTTAGCAAATATTTATATGAGATTGCATACGTGGGCACACTGACATGTTCATTGTAGTATTGTCTAATGGACACAATCTAGTGGGTTGAGGAAATAGACAGCAGCCTAAAATCTGGTGTCAATTCAGTCGGCCTGTTGGGTTAAAGTGATATTTGAAAATTGTACTCACTCTCAGGCCATCCAAGATGTAGGTGTCTTTTTTTCTTCTTGAAGGCAAGCAAATTTTCATTTCTGGGTGAATATACCTTTATGTCTTTCTATGATGCCAAGAAGTAGCCATTTGTAAAATTCTGATCAACCAAAAAGGTCAAACAAGGTCAAAAAGTATAACTGAAAATGTCCATACTGTGTAGACTAAGCTTTTTAATTTCTGGTATTTCTGCAAATAGACAATTTTGTTCAAATAAAGTTGAAATCAGAGTGATTTCTTGCATATGCAGAAGCATACCATCATTTAACAACTTCACAAATATGTTTGCAAATTATTGCTAAAAATCAATTTCTCTATAAAGCAAGTGAATGGGATTTTTACTTCCATGCCCCTACTGCTTTTGTGAGAAAACTGTTTGATTTCCACATCATTGACTGATAGGTCAGAACAAGCATAATAATCACAGAACTATTAAATGTCTCATTAACAACTGTCTACACAGACGGAATTAAACATGAAAGTCACCGGGTGATTTACTGAGCAAATACACACATGGCCCTTTAAAGATTGCGTTCTCTTTGATTTTAGGCTAGTCACTGTACAGAGAGGCAAATATCCATTCCTTAAAACACAGAGGACCAAATCATGTGTGCTCACTACAACTGCTGTATGTTTAGACTAATGATAATTAAGCTTGCTGCAGAAGTGCTGGTACTTACTGGGAAAATATTCATTTACATGTGAAACCTGCTACTCCCAGACATCACTAGCTGGATAGCACTACCCTGTTACCTCCGTAAAAGCCCCATCTATATTGATGGCCATTCAACTGTAGTCATGTATTCTGACTAAATTGAATATTTTTGAACATATACTGTACAGGACTAATATTTTATTAATTTATTTGTTGTACTCCTTTTGGTCCCACCAATCAGTTCAAATCAATGTTGGCATGATGTCATTATTATGCAATTCAAGAGTGATTAGTCACATCCTGGCTCAAAAACAGTCCAGCAGGAATGCACTGATAATACAATTCTGTCCAATACTGATAAGCTGATAATCATTTTCATGTCTATAATCCAATAAATGGCTGATATTAAAAATATATTGTTTTGTCTTTTGTAGTTTGTTTTAAATACTACAAGGGAATTTAGGTATCAAATAATACAGTATGAAAAATGGACATTCTTTTTACAAGAACATTACATTTAACAGTTTTAGTAAATTATTAGTGATTTTAAAGGTTAACCTTAAATGGGTGTTAGATGACAACAACGGAAACCTACATGGATAATTAGGTGAAACGAACATGCAATAACCAATACTGGGTTACATGATAAATTGAAACACTTCTAAAATCGGCTGATAACTGATATGGTACCGATACATAGTGCATAGTGTTCAGAACTGACTTATGATAAACTAAAAAAAATAAAATAAAATAAATTGTTAACTGAAATAAAATAAAAATTAACACAGATCTAACTAGTAAAACCCAGTGAGGCTAGTAGTAGCCAAGCACCGTAGCTTAGCGTATTGTAACGTCACCTTTAGTTCTGCTAGCGTACCAGCACAGATGGCGATACGTAGAGGAGGTCGCCGCCTGCAACACTCACGCAAACACACCTTTAATGTGTCGGTGGAACACTACAGATGGTGACAGAGAGGAGGCCATAGCCCTCAAGCTGAGACAAGATGCCTGCCGGAGATCAGACGGCACTAATGTGACTCAGAGATGGTGATCAGTCAAGCACAGAAGAACACAAAAGACGCACGCTTGAGATTAAGTTCAGTCAAGTGTTACGGGTATCGTTGACCATGCCGTGGTGGAACAGATCTCACAGTGGAGCTTTATCCTCTTCCACCCTGAGGAGACGCATGCACACACCACACACACTTCTTAAACTGTGACTTCCATCTGCGATAATAGCTTAAAGGTAAGCTGAAGGTTAACTTTGACAAAAAGCAATCCCATTCTCGCTCTATCCATACATCTGGCATTTTTCCCATTTCTGTTATTCTTGAAAAGCTTTTCACTCATAGCCTGGCACAGTTCTGCTGTGCGTTAACGTTCATTGCCAGTACCCTTTCCTGGGGTTTTACACAAATGCACTGACACTCATTCTTTCTCTTTGACACATGCTTTGCATACTGTAGCCTAGCGTAACATCAAGTGTTTCTGACAGCATCAAAAGCAGTCGGCGATGCGTAAAGCCTTGGCAGGGTAATACGACCTCTCTGCCTCTGTTTAACCTCTGGAAACTGGGCAAAGTTACGTACAGTACCGCTGATCCTCAATGCTCTGTGAATGCAATGCTTATTTGCCAACTTTGTCTGTTTTGTGGTGTTTAATACAACCAGCATATACTTTAACACCACTTACAAAGCCATAGACACATCACAGATGAACGTGAATCTGAACGTGAATGTGAACGTGAACGTGAATGACACATTTAGTTGGTTGTTGTATGCATAGCAGCAGTTTGTAAATGAGTGAGTGGCTCTAAATGGTTAATGCTCTATTGTGTTTGAAAATACATACCATCTATATTTAACCCAACCCCAATGCTAACCGATAGTGTTAACTGAAGCAAACATGAGATAAAAACCCATTTGCTGAAACAACCATGCCATTTTAGCTGACTTCTACAAGTCTACCAAACAAGTTCACGGTTAGTAAAGCCACACATATGATGCTGATTATATGATGGAAACATCAAAATGCACTATGGTAAGAGTGGGTCATAGGGTCATTACATAGTATTGTGCAAAGAACAGCACAAAAATAAGTATTTATTAATCGCTTATCTGCCCCTGTAATTATAATTTGTGTGAAAAAATAATAAAAGTTGTTGAAATTTCTTTTAGGGTTCATTTCACCTGGAAACTGTAGTGAATTGTATATAGTATACATTTCTGGAGTTTTGCCAAAAAAAAAACAAAACAAAAAAACAGGTAGAGGCAATTAACCTAGCCTGGTTCTTACAGTCCTAGTATAAAATGTAGAAGTACTTTGAAGATATATACTGAAGTTGTGTTGTATTAAAAAGGCAGAATTTCCGATCTCCTACTTTAAAAAACAAACAAACAAACAAAAACAAAAAAACGGTGCAAGAAGATGACACTTGATGGCACATTTCCAACTTGAAAACTTGGGTGGGATTCTACAACACAGAGAAACGGCAGCATAGAGTCACTCGATACACACAGGGAAATATACACCATTAGTGGTAAACAATGACTTTACTGCCACTCAAAATTAAAGTGGAGTAAACATAAAATCTGCTTAAGAAATGTTGACAGAGATAAGTTTGTAAACAGTAAATTAATTCTCTGCTGATATTCAAAACCTGTTAAACAATTGCTAGCACTGACATTTTGTTTCTTTATGTCATCTTCAGATAATCAGATAACAATGATTTATGTTTGAATACATGTAAATGCAACACTTCAATCAGTTGACATTCAGTTGTATAATTTATTTCCCTAAAATAATTAATCTGTTGGAAAATTCAGCTTAGATCCCTGTATCTAATATAAGAGTCTCTCTTGAAGAATCAACTCTCTTGTAGAGGGAGTTACAAATGACTAAAACAAAGAAAGGAAGGGTGCAGGCAGGGGACCACTGCAGTTATATAGGGAAGAAACTTTCGTGACCCAATTTGATAGGGAGCCATGTCATTTCAAGGTAAGTTAATTTTCATGAGTGGCTGTGTAATTAATTTTACAGGAAGACCTCACTTTTAGTGCCACGTTTTCTGAAAATAGCTTGACGGCGTCATGCACTAATTGCGTATCAGAAGTGCCTACCTTTCTATTTAACTTTACATTCAATTACACATTAACGATTACGGAAACAAAATAATTTGGAGGGCAGTCATGGCCTAATGGTTACAGAGACAGACTGGTAACCCAAAGGTTGCAGGTTCGATTCTCAGTACTGGCCGGAAATGATTGAGGTGCCTGACCCCAAAACACTCCCTGGGAGCCACAGCAATAATGGCTGCCCACTGCTCTGGGTGTGTGTGTCCATGGTTTGCTGTGTGAGTGTTCACTACTCCTAATTTGTGTGCACTAACTTGGATGGGTTAAATGCACAGGACAAATTAAGAGTATTGGTTACCATACTTGGCCTTCACATGTGACTTTTTTCACGTTTTAATTAAAAACACCATTTGATCATTTCATGTGAATAGTCATCCTCAACCCTTGACCCTATGGCTGAGTTCCTCCTCGAATACAACTGAAGCAGCTCAGAAAAGATCTACCTTGAGCAGTCAATCAGCAGGAAAAGATCATAGGTCAGCAGTGCATCACAAACAGAACAGGAGCCAATTACAACGCAGGGCCTCTCTGTTGACAAAAGTCTGTCTCCCTCCAAACCGATTTTTAATTTAAAACTGCAACATGGGGGGTCAAAACACTCTCATTTCAATAGACAGAAAGGGAGGGGGCGAGAGAGAGTGAGCGGGAGTCAGGATATAGAGAAATTATGTTTGAATAGAAAATTTATGAGGACTAATATGCTCTGTTGCAGAGTTAAATATGCATACTCAAGTGAAAACATTCATATTGAAGTGAAGTGCTTCTGTACAGAAGGTTTTCTCTACATTTTGTCTCTTCACAGCCTCTGTCATGCAGTTAGCAATATGTGTTTATTTTCACTTTGCTATTTACTCAATTATACTTCACCTTTGAAAATTACAATGTGTAATAATTATAAACTTTGCTAAAGGACCATCTATGCATATCTGTTGAAAGAATGTGCAACATTACATATTTTCAAATCTACTAGTTATCCAAATGACTAGTCAGTCACAAGGACGCCCATTAGGGTCCATCAGATGTGTGTCTTATGGACCTTTCCACCAAGATCAGTGGTTCTTGACCTTTTTGAAAGCAGACTGAATGTAAAAGGTGATTTGAACAGCAATTATCCATAAATGTATTGTTATGTATACTTTTCACTAGAATTTAGTTGCACGTGTAAATGCAAGTTTGAACTGGAATGTCGGAATTTTTTTTATTCTTAGTGATACCATGCAAGTATATGATGCAACTCTTTGAGTGTGTATATATAACATCACACTATTATGTCAGTTTTGTCTAATATTTTTGTATTTTCTAGCTGTGTGAACTAGTAATGAACAAAATCTTCCCAGAATTTTTTGGAAACTCTAGCCCTGTACACACTACAGCTAAAACCAGTTGTCAATTCACCTTTTAGTGCTAAATCCTGTTCTGTACACACAGTTCAGTAATTTACATGAGTGACATTCTACATTCCAAATTAACTCCAAAAAAAATGCAGGTACTGACAACCACATTTACATTTTTTTTTAACTAGTTGTTAATGATGCACTTAAACATGCATCAGAGATGAGTCTCTCTGCTGTATGCGAGGTGCAAGAAAATCACAGAGGAAGAGGTACTAAACTTGACTCATTCATGTTGTCAGATCTTGCTTAAAAATTATATAATGAAAACAAGATCAAAATATTGTAACCCTGCACCTGCCATTTTTAATATCTCCATATACAGTGCTATGCATAAGTTTAGACACCCATGCTAAAGTTGACTAAAAAGAGGGATAAAAAATCATCTTTTGGAAATTGAACTTAATGCCTTAATTAAAAAAAAATAGGAAAAATCCAACCTTTAAGGACACCAATTTTCTTTGTGAATGAATAATGTATTGTAAAGAAGTATGTTCTTCCTTAAAATACAGGGTGCATAAGTCTGGACACCCCTATGTTAAATTCCCATAGAGGCAGGCAGATTTTTATTTTTAAAGGCCAGTTACTTCATGGATCCAGGATACTATGCATCCTGATAAAGTTCCCTTGGCCTTTGGAATTAAAATAGCATACAGTACTTTCCATAAGATCATCTCTCAATGCAAATCAAACCAGCTATTAGGCTAACTGAAATAAAACCATGCCAATCTCTAGGTATGGTGAAGGCTATGTGATGATGTGGGGCTATTTTAATTCCAAAGGCCAAGGGAACTTTATCAGGATGCATAGTATCCTGGATCCATGAAGTAACTGGCCTTTAAAAATAAAAATCTGCCTGCCTCTATGGGAATTTAACTTGATCGCTTTAAGAGCCAAGCTCAAACAACAAGTCCAAAGTTCAAAAATACTTATAGTATGTGGACCTGGCAACAGTGCAAGAGTATGCTCTGAGAAGCAGCCTTCCAAGCTGTAATATTAATTTGGTCAAAAATAGCCGATTCAAAACCTGTGGGACAAAACATTGCAATGGTTACCATGGTGTTAAAGGGATCATCCCAAAATGAAAATTCTGCCATTAATTACTCACTCTCATGTCATTCCGGTAAGACTTTCTTTTATCTTCGGAACACAAATGAAGATCTTTTCGATGAAATCAGAGCTTTCTGTCCCTCCATTGACAGCTACACAACTACCACTTTGATGCTTCAAAAAGTTCATAAAGAGATCGTAAAAGAGTGGTTTAGTCCAAATTTTCTGCAGAGACTTAAACATTATTAGACATCGGTTCCACAAGAACCAATGAGGTTTGTTCTCGTGTTACGAAGCACATTTGAGCTTCTGCAAGAACCAATGAGTAGGGCTGTCACAGTGAAGGAATTTCCCTTGCGGTAATTTTGAGTGGCTCAATAGCGCGATATGCAGTATTATCACCATTTTTAATTGTTTTTTTTTATTTTTTATATTCATTTGCTGCTACATAAATAAGTGTTACAATGTGGTCAGCATGCACAAAAACAAGGACATTTTCAGTAACCAATGTAACCGAAACTAAACAGCGTCTCTGCACATTGAAAGGCTGTCACTCAGCACGCAGTTACGGCAACGGACTGTCTTTGAGAGTCATTAAACCGTTCATTCAACGAACACGTTCAAAAACGCTGATTCATTAAAAGATAGATGCAATGAAACAAGGTGTTTATTATTTTTAACTTTGAGCTCCACTTTTCAAGGCTCAGCTGACCAGCAATGCGCCACATGGGTAACGCTGAAGCTGATGCTTCACTTAATAGAGACCAATGGCATTGATTCAATGCGTTAAAAGGATGATACGACAAATATTTCGCTTTCCTTGGACACGGCAATCTTTTCACGAATATGACTTGACTTGACCTCAGAGACAGACGCAGGTAATCGCACACACTCAGTCGATCTCTCATTCACTGTCTGTTTAGGCTAAATCCATGAAACCTCTGTATAAATCACCATGATAAACAGTCTTGTTATCATTATTAACTTATTTAACATTCAATAGGCCTACACATTGCACAAAGTTCGAAACAAGAAGGGTATAGCCTTATGAAAAAAGAAAACATGCCAATATCACGGTTGCTGCAGTTACTTGCATTCCTTTGCGGTTGGCATGTCAGTAGCGCAGTACTACAATATTGCGGTTATCGCGACAGCCCTTCCAATGAGGTTTGTTCTCGTGCGTCAAACAGGTTCAGTTGAGCAACTGTTTATGTTCGCTGATCAGTGTTTATATGTGAATAAAATACTAAATTAAATCTGTTCATCAAATGTGCTGCGTAATACAGTAGAATAAACCCCATTGGTTCTTGAGGAAGCTCAAACATGCTGCGTAACACGAGAATTAACCTCATTGGTTCTCGCACGTCAAGCGAACATGCTTAAGCTTCCGTTTACCACGACTGATGTGTGAGTTGATATGTTAATATGTGAATAAAAGCCTAAATTCAGTCTGTTCATCACCAGCCAAATGTATTAATGTTTTTTTTTTTTTTTTTTTTTTTTTTAAAGGTAAACTAGTCAGCCTCATGACCATCATGCCCATCCCAAATTTGTTGAATGGTCTGATTTTTTTTGTGGTGGATTTTAGTAGGTATGAGCCAGCGTGATGTGTGTGTCTGTGTGAGAGAATAAGACTGAGGAAAGGGTGAAAGAGAGAGAGGTGAGACTTTAACCTTTCTTGTTTGTGTGCATGTCTGTGGCTGTTGTTGCCATCGAGGTGTTGCTAGGGGGCCATCTTGACAACTTCCTGTGATGGGCTGTAATCAGGCTGGCGGCCCTCCTCACACCTGATCTGAGTGTGTGTTTGGCCTCCACCTAAATTTAGCTCAGTGACATGTGTGAAAGTACACACAGAAACAGAAACACACTCTCATCACAAATGCATAATACCAGATAATACAAAACACACACACTGAAACATAAATCTTCACCCATTCACATTTAGTCACACACAAATGAAAACTTTGACAGGAAAGCCTAATAGACCAACAAACCTAATCCTTTTCGAATACACAGGGTCGTATACTTAACATATCTAATGACCCAAAAACCAAACATGCTCTCACACGGTCGCACACACACATTAATTCAATGCACAAACGCTGGACAAACACCAGAGCCTGAGTACACACACAACCTCTCTGAACATACAGCGACTGTAATTCCTGTAAACATCAACAAGAGGATAGCTGTCACTTCCAAGCTATCGGCAGCTCACTAAGAGACAGGGCAAGCCTGAGGTGCAATACACTCTCCTTATAACCTTACTGTCAACATTTCAGCCTGCACACACATGCTGGTGGGGGGAGGGGGGTGTTTGGAGGAATTAACCGCATACTCTGTCAACCGCTCAACCTGGGTCTGACTCACAGATAAAAAGCAGCAGCACACCTTTTCAAATGGAGATACTACTTAAAGGAATAGTTCAAACAAAATGAAAATTCAGTGATAATTTACACACTCTCATGTCATCCCAAACCTGTATGACTTTCCCTCTTCTGTGGTATACACACACACAAAAATGTCGTTTTGATCCCCAATGACAAAATAAACACAGAGACCACATAAGAAAGTATTATATAGTATTCCTAGTAATATACAGTTCAAAAGTTTGGGGTGAGAAAGATTTTTTTATAAGTATTAAATTCTAGTTTTATTTAGCAAGGATGCATTAGACCGATCACACGTGACAGTGAATACTTTTTACAACATATTTCTATTTCAAATGTTCAGTTGAACTTTCTATTAATCAAATAATGCTGAACAAATCACATTCACATTTTCCACAAAAATATTAAGCAGCAATGTTTTCAATAAATGTTTCTCGAGCAGCAAATCAGCATATTAGAATGATACCTGAAGGATCGGTGACACTGAAGACTGACAGCTGAGATTTCTGCTTAGCCATCACAGGAATAAATTACATTGCATTACATGCCTTTCAAAGTTCCTCATGAACAAAAACAACGAGCTTATGCTGTGGTCACACCATGTCGTAACGTAATTACGAGATGGCAAATCGTGACATTCTACCCGGAGCTGTTTACGTCCTCAAACTCAAATCTTCTTGCATCACGTCGACTTGATATTTTGTTTAGCTTTTCACAACAATTCTTTTGTTTTGCTTTTTTGTTTGTTTTTTACAGTGCAGAGTCTAAATGTGTGACTACATCCCCATATTCTCATTGTGTCTCCATAGCCCTGTGTTTCCCTGAATTACTGCATGCCTTCCCTAGTGTTTTGTCTCTCAGCTGATGATGTCTCAGTTGGATTCTGAGTGCGTACATGCATTTGGATCTGTCTCTCAATGCTTGGCTGGTATTTCCGCTATTATCAGGAGGTCATGGACTAGGAAAGTAGCATTTGTTGAACATTAGGAGAATGTTTGTTTTCTGATGTTGGAATAAAAAGTGTTTGTGCAGCTTCTTGAACATCCCTCCTGACAAATGACTCATCCATCAAAGCGAGGTAAACTGATTTGTTCATTTGTGCTACTTCGCTGCCATGAGATCTTGATTGCTTCCCTGCATCATCTCTGCGCAGTTCTCACTACCGCCCATGCAAACAAATACTTTAAAATGTCAGGATGTTAAAATCTGAGTAAAAATGAAAGTGGCACAGATAAATTTAGATACATCTGCAGCACCTGAGAATGAAAGAGAAGACGAGCGGAGATTAAAGGCAAACTTGTGCCGTATCCGGTCAGCATTCCAGGCCTGTGCTTTAAATTAAATTAATTCTGCTCTCATTTCTCTAACAAATTAAATAACCACCCCCGAATTCCATAGTGCAGGTTTACTGCTAACTGTAGGCAAGAACATTTTCCCCTTGACATTATCCATATGATTGCTGTTCCCCAGGCCTTGAGTCTACCCACGCTATTACTGCTGCTCTAACCATGAGCCATCTGTGGAAAATTCGACTCAGTCCAATTGACCTGTTTGATTAATTGACTGTGTTCAATGAAAATCTATTTAATAAGGCCATAATGACTGCTACAGCCCCAATGAGTGATTATGATTATGGTAGGATGTATCTTGTGTGTCAGTATTTGCAGAGGTGGCTTTTTTCCCTTAGTGGGAAGCATTTGTAAGACAGCCTTCTTGTATATAATAATATGCCTATAGTAACAGCAAAACCTCAGCTATACATCTAAAATTAAAATTATATTTCTCTGATCGCTGATAACTGTTACAAAAGTACTCACTTAAATGTAATGAATGTCAGTGAATACTCGATTAGACAGTTATACCTTTAGTAGTGAATGAGGCAAGCGCAAAAGCTATTCATTTTCATTTCACTGACACATATTTGGCCATGGCCAGACGCTACACTTAGTAAAAATCTGGTGTTTCTGTTTTCAACGTGTCAGGACTGGCTGTGATCATAAAGGAGCTGTAGCTTATTTTGTGGAGCCTTTTTAAATCAAATTTATTGTCTATCATCTTTTTGTGCCATGTGCTGCTGATTGGATCATCCATCGTCGATGCCATTTACTTGGACACTGTGGCCTCACCCTATGCAAATGAGTAGAATACATAAACCAATCACTGTAGCAGCTCAGCGTGAGCATAATTCATATTTCCTGCGCTACGGTATAATATCAGGCAGAGAGAGAGAGAGAAAGATGGAGAGTCCTTGTGTGCTGTCTGGTCTGCTGTGCTCTAAATATCTGCGGTGGGTTACTGTAGCTTAATTTATCTTATTTAGCTTTTTATTTATTTATTTATGCATGATAAGGGCTGAATTAATCAACTAATGTAAAAAAGGAGAGCGAACACAGAACCTTTTAGCTGCTAATGCAGGACTTAAATTTCTTGACGGATGAACGGATAAAGATAAATCGCTTCGTCCATCCATCCATCGAGATGGGATAAAGAATTCTTATAAAAAATAATAATACCAGTTGTAGGATAGTCACCTAAATCCAATAATGTCACATTATTTTGATTGATGGAAGAGAGAGGGAGGTCATCTCTTCAGAGTGGACGGGTCATTCCTGCTTTGCAGTTTATTGTTATATCTTGATTTACTGGATAAAATAATAAACTCACAATATTGAAATATGGAAATTAAACTAGCTTTCATTTTCTCACAATATAACAATTTAGTAAACATACAGGGATGAACTGTAAATAATTCCACTACTTTGCTTGAGCAGATGTCAACTTTTAAAAAGAAAAGCAATTTATTAAAACTATGTTAGGTGTTTCTTCATTTTTTTTTCCTTTCTGCTATACAAATGTTTTTTTGTTTTTTTTAAAGATTATTTTAAATAGTAATCAAGTTGGTAGTAGACAAAAAATATACTGAGATATAGACACACACACACAGACACTCCACACAACTCTATACATTTGTAAAAGTTACAGAATTCAAACATTCCTGTACCTCTTATACTATAACAGTAATGACCCTCCTACATTATTTTACAACTATAAAAACTTTTCCAATCCATATTGCGCCTCTCTCCTCATTCCTGACTGATGGCATTAACGGTGAAACTCGGGAGCAAGTGGGAATGTTTAAATTGCTGGAGGCAGGAGAGAGAGGAGCACTTTGAACATTGGCGTAGGGTAATTCTGTAACGGTAATCTGTGAAGCGCAGATAGCGCATTTCGGATATGAGTGGAATATGAGAGTGATGATATCGCGGCCAGGCAGGCTCTGCAGTGCCTCTGATTATTAGCACTGATATGAATGTTGTTTGATTAGGCAAATATGGATTGAAGATGGCACGCATATAATACAGGGAGGTGTCGTCGACAACGGTCTGGTCAGTGGAGGGACAAGGCGGTCTGTGCCCAATCATCCGCAACTTAAATTTAACACTAGTCTTTTTCGTGTCTCAAAATGTCATCAAAAAGAAAATAGGCCCTGATATGCAGTGGCATAAACAAATAATAATATTCGAAGAAAGATTTTACACGTCAAAAAAAACAAAGCGTTTTGTTTCTTTGCACATGAAGCGTTTTCTCTCTCCATAAATGTAGAGGATGGAGGGAGGAGGGAGGGAGCTGTATAGTGATATGCACAGAGAAAGCATAACTCCAAACCTCGGAAGAGCTGTAAGCTGTGATTGAGGGTCAATAGCATAGCCGGGGGCTGATTCAAATTCATGTTGGGGAAAAGCTTCATATTTTCATTTCTACGGCGCATTTGAGACAAATCGCTCAATACCTGAAAGACAAGGAAATTTAAGCAATGTGTTTTCCTCTCATTCCACAGCGGTAATTTCTCATTTGTAATCCATTTTTCTCCCACGGCTCCGTGGTCTCTGGGAGCACATATGGGCTGCGGAAAAGGGAAGACGCAGGGAGATGCATCATTTGACTCGGAAAAACAACATCTCTGAAGTGGGCCGCACACACAAAAAGAGTGTCGCTCTCATCTAATTGCAAATTCCAATTTTCTTGAAAAAGACGACCTCAAATATGTAAATCCTTGTTGAGGGTGCTTAGATGGATCAGATTATCTAGTCTTCCAATGCAAGGATGGAAGCCGGGCAGAGCGGCAAATCTTCTTTAAAAAGCTTTGATACAAAAAGCAAGTCCCTGCATGGCAGTCCACATTATCATTCACAAATGGAGTGGCTGCGTGAGGACCCTTTCGGAAATATAGAACATTAAGAGCAATGAGACCCATTTGCATGTTCTACCATGATTAAAAATGAAAAGAAAAAAACCCTCAGCTTTTATACTATTGATTAAGGGACAATGTTAATTGACAGCACAGTTCTTTCTAACTCTATGCATTCCTTGTCTCTAGCATGTTTGTTTTCTGGTCTCATCTAGAGCTTCCATTTAAAGTCCCATTTCCAGTTAAAATATATAAAGAATGTCACAAATATCAATTCAACAGACTATCTCTGAATATACGGCATTAGTTGTAAGAAATAGTAATACTAAACTCAAGTATTAAATAAAATTTTCTACAATTGGATTGTAACCCTG
This sequence comes from Abramis brama, assembly GCF_963993115.1. Classification (NCBI taxonomy): domain Eukaryota; kingdom Metazoa; phylum Chordata; class Actinopteri; order Cypriniformes; family Leuciscidae; genus Abramis; species Abramis brama. The sequence goes on along the minus strand of NC_139964.1, from coordinate 58,007,612 downwards.
ATAACATGACTTTCTCCTATCACAAACAAATTAGGTAACATTGCTTAAAATTGTATTTTATTTTAAACCAAAAAAAAAAAAGCAAAAAAATTAATCAAACACAAAAATAATGTTTGATTATACAGATTATACATAGTTTGATTGAGTTTACAAAATAATAATAATAATAAATAATAATAATAATAATAATATACAATAATAACAACAACAACAACAAGACGACAATAACTTTTTGTGCATTTTGATGGGGCAAGTAAAAATATGAACTGGTCTGACTGGGACAATAGGAAAAAAAAGAGCCCTGATATATTGAAGGGCACAGGTAAATGTAATGGGTTTATGTGAAGATTGTTTTAAGTTCACTTAAATTAAAAGTTGTTATATTTTTTAAGCCTAATAAATGTTAAAATTGAAAGCTTTCAATTATACTGTAATGCTGAATGGCTATAATTAATGGCTAAAATTGTGAAAAAATCAATTCCATAGAGATACTCAGTAGCAGTATTGGTATCGGTGATACTGGCCTTCAAAAAAAAGATGCCATTAAACACCTATATTTAAAATATAGGCTGCTTTCTTTATGTTGTTTCAACATTAATTTTGAGTTTGAATGTAAAAAATATATACATTAAAAACTTTGTTAAGTGTGATTAATCGCAATTAATTACAGAAAAATGTGCGCTTAGTTATTTTTTAATTGAGTATATACACACACATTTACTGTATGTATATATATATAAAAAAAATATCTAATTAGTATTCTACTTTCAAAATAACACACTCTATTCGAGCGATCGAGCCTGACATCACACCGGAGCCTGAGTGGAACCCGTCTGACCAGGTGTGCGAGCCGGCTGTCCCATCCATCGCAGAGGGTGTGTCCAAGTCGAGGGTTTGGATAGGAACTCCACACACCCGCCCCTCACTGAGAGTGAGTTTCTTGACTATCATTTACATTTAACCCTGTATCAGCTTAATATTCTGTTTTGGAATCGCTAGTCCCACTCAGCTTCCTCTCCCACCTCCTCTCCTTTCTAAATGTTCCTGTGGATAGTTGTCTTTTTGTCTCAGCCACCTCCTCCAGGAAATGAGGATCCAATGGCTCCGCCTCTAGCCTTAGATCATGTCGTTTCACCTCGACCCATTGCCCTGACTCCTCCACCTGCTCTCCTCCCTCCCACGATGTCAGCAGTGACCATCGGGCATTTGTCCACACAGGGCTCCCTCGGACCGTCGGCTCCACCTGGGTCGGACATTGCCTTGCCTCCGTTACGGACTTGCAAGCCATCCGCTGCTCTCTGGCCCTTCCCCCCTACGGCTCTGGCTAGCTCCGCCCTTGGTCGCTCCAGCTCCACCTCAGCCCTCCGGATCCTTGTTACCATCTCGGGGGGTGGTTGCCCCGTTGCGGCTGCCACTCTCAGAAAATAAAGTACATAATTGTACCTTTAGGGGTACAATGGCTTGTCACTGGGGCTGTACCCTCAAGGGTACAATATTGTACCTTAACCTTTAAAAGAAACGGTACATATATGTACCTTTTAATGCTTTTTGAGGTACCAATTGTACCTTGAGGTCCAATAATAAGCCCTATGGGGTACGTTAGTGTAGATTGTACCTTGTAGACTAGACGGATTTCAGAAAAATGGCCTTCTATAAGAAGTGAGGAGCATTTATGGGTACAAGTCGGGAACCGGCCTACCTTACATATTTCAAGGGTGCTGAGTCCCAAAAAAACTGGTACCCAAGCGAAATTTTGAGTTTTTTACCTTCTAATTTGCATATCAAAATGGCCACCAAATTGCCTATCTTGCTCAGTCGTTGGACCATTTTCCCCTAGTTTTTTTGTAAGTAGGCAATCAAGATGAGGAAATTAAGTTTCTAGATCGATAGTCAAGGGTCAGAGCAAAGATATAATGGAGGCTCACTGCCTTTTTTATGTATATATATATATGCAAAATACCAACTTTTAAGGTGAAATTAAGCATTATTTGTGTCATTTTTTAAGGCCGACATACATATTCAATCAATATCACTCTTAAATGTTCCCAGTGTATATATGATATGTGATGTATTCCATATTACATAATAACTAATAAAAACACCATTGTAAGTTGTCTGAGATTTAATTTTTTTATGCAAATTAAGCATTTGTTCTCTAAATTCTAAGACGGGAAAAACCCAGGTGAATAGGGAAAAATATTCAAAAAGAGACCACCATGAAACTTCCCAAGTTGAATATTTAGATCAGGACATAGCATGGTCAGTCCCATCTCTGAGGACCCTTTGCCTGAGGTGAAGGTAACAGCAAAGAGGATCATAACAGTTTCACACGCTTTGGTAAATTTCCTGTTTTTTTTATTATTTTTTTAGACAAACAATGTCAATATTCCTTAGTTATTGATTGAACTTGTTACCCTATTTATCCAAAATGATACTTTTTCAACCATAGTGGGTCAAAATTTAGGGCCATATGATTTCCGCGATCACGGAATCGCGGAATTGCGGACGCGGAATCTAGTTTTAACGCGGAATTTCGCAGAATTGTACATATTTGTAATGGAGTACCGGTACTCACTAACGTTTATAGACTCGGCTGCTTTCAGACGCTTCCGTGTCTCTGAATGGCGCATATGCACGGCATTCAGTGAGAACAATTATCCTTAATTTTTCAGCCAAAAAATTATCCTTAATTTTGTATTTATTGTCAACGCAGTGCGGCAGCCAGCAGACCATAGCAGGCTGTATAAGCGTGCTCATTGGCTGCCCTGCGGCAACTGCAGCATCCTACCAGTAAGCCCTGCGTGACGTCGCGCCCTCCACGCGCCTCAGCCCGCCAGAATGGGTGTGGCTAGCGTGTATAAAAGAGGGGCTCACAGGCTGAAATTCTGGTTTTCATAGACAGAAGCGAATAAGCTCGTGGCGCGACACGGCAGGTTACGCAATACTCGTTCCCTCTTCTAGAGAGAACCGAGGCCACGTTAGGTAACCGAGTACGTTCTCTTACGAGAGGTTCTCTCATATTGCGTAAGTTGCTTACGCTACGGGAACCCCTTGTCAACGCCGTGCACGCCGAGCATCCACTGCATGAGTCCCAGGGGAGCCCGGGGAACACAACATGCGGCCAGCAACGCGGGCCAGCACATGTCATAAGCACTTCATAGGAATACAGAGCGGCTCTGCCGGTCTATGTATAAGCATGGAGAATGCGGCCAGCAGCGCGGGCCAGCATAGTACATAAGCACATCATAGGGAGAATATAGAGCGGCTCCTGTACGGATCAGATCGCCACCCTGCGTATCATTGTCGAACAGTCACTGGAGTGGAACTCTTCTCTCTACATTTCCTTCGTAGACTACGAGAAGGCTTTCGACAGTCTGGATAGGAGTGCCCTTTGGAACCTTCTCCGGCATTATGGTGTGCCAGCCAAGATCGTCAACATCATCCGAAACTCGTACGACGGTATGACCAGCAGAGT